>NC_060139.1:17040873-17349936 GCF_021461385.2 Schistocerca piceifrons | reverse complement strand
GATTCCAGCACGTGTGCTGGAAGTGCTTTCACGTCAAAGTTAGCATAACAGTATTCTTTGACTGACCCTTAGGTCCTGTTTCCCGCACCAGTTTTGCACAATGTTCTAACAATACTAGCAAACAGCTCTCACAGTTCTAGTAAATCTGCCAAGTATTAACATAAGTCGTCTACGTATCCTTGGCGAAAGTAGCCTCTAGTATTTAGCTCTGCAATGAGTTCATTTACCACTAGGTTCCACAGTCGTGTGGACAAAACCCCTAATTGCAGACACCCTCTGGTGTTAATCTTCAGTTTTTAACTTGTCGTTGTGGCTTTCTTCTGATCAACGTGGTCTTAATCCACCTACATCGGTAGTCTCAATGCGAAACTTCTGCAGCTCTAAACATGGCTTCTCGATATCCAGGAAGACGAAGAGAGCAATTTCCTGAAAGTGTAGGACTTTTCCAGCTTTCGGGACGAGTTGCTGAAGTACCGTTTCAGAAGATTTCCCTCGTTGATATACCAGTTGGTCTACATCTAGAGAAATCTCAGTCTCGTTTCCATAACGTTCATATTAATCATTTTTTTGATGTCTGTAAGAGAAAGGAAGACGGACTGAACGGTCTTGCTATGATCAATTCTCTGTTCATGGCTTCGGAATGCAAACAACTCTCACCGCCCTCTAAGCATTAGAAATCATTTCTGCTTCTAAGACAGCAACAAACAGCCAACATAAGGATCTAATTAAACTCTCTCCTGCTTCTAGTAGTAGAACTGGAAAGAATCCGTCTGGAAATGCTCACTTGAAAGACTAAACTATTTTTGAAATCAACACATTCTCTGACAGTAGTTTTCCTGCAGTATTCAGGATCTCCAGACTGCTTTCGAGTAAAAAGTTGAAGTTGTTACTCACCTCTGCTGTTGAGGAGTAGGACATTAGATTTTAACGTCCCGTCGACATCTAGGTCATTAGAGACGAAGCAGAAGCACGGAGTAAAGAAGGATGGGGAAGGAAATCGGCCGTGCGCTTTCCAAAGGGACCATCCTGGCATTTGCCTGGAGAAATTTAGAGAAATCACGAAAAACCTAAATGTGGAAGACCTGACGAGGAATTGAACCACTGCCCTGCTGAATACGAGTTCAGTGGGCTAGCCACTCCTCTGCAGTTGGTGGCGCTGTTTCTCCACACCAATTTGTGGGCAGTGACTTCATTATCAACCACCAGTTGTCCGTTTTGCTGTCTACCTGTTCTCCTCACTTCCTGTAAAGGAGGAGTTCTGTCGCTGTAAGAAATTTGTGGAGAATAAAACTGCCCACCTGTTTGTTTACTCACGTTGTTTCGTCCCGATGCACACTAAGTCCCTCGAACAAAAGTCCGCCATCAGGATGAATGAAATTCAATTTTTGACATAAATGCATGTTCTGGAGTTCTTCAGATTTCTAGCATAAATCAACTTACCTCCAGTTCCTACGAGGCCTCAAACGCATCCCTTACATAAACAGCGTTGATCAGGCCACGTCCACGCAGGGCGGCAGAGCGTGAAACACCCCCACAAATATTTTCAATTGGATGTCCTCTGGCTCTGTCTGAGATTGCAAGGACCACACTGAAAGGATTTAACCTGTAAAAATTATCAGGAGACAAATAGTCCGTCGTACCATTAACAGATAAACTCACGGTCTATTTTAGTCATCTGTCTTCTGACAGGTTTGATGCTGCCAACTACGAATTCCTGTCCTGTGCCAGTATTTTCATCTCAAAGTAGTACTTGCAACCTACGTCCTCAATTATTTGCTGGGTGTATTCCAATCTCTCTGTCTTTCTCTACAGATTTTACCCTCTACTGCTCCGTGTCGTACCATAAAAGCTATTCCCTGATATCTTAACAGGTGCCCTATCATCCTGTCCATTCTTCTTATCTGTGTTTCCTATAAATTCCTTTCCTCAAGGATTCTCCTGAGAACCTCCTCATTCCTTACCTTATCAGTCCACCTAATTCTCAACATTCATCTGTAGTATCATATCTCAAATGCTTCGATTCTTTTCTCCTGAGAATCTCCTCATTCCTTACCTTATCAGTCCACCTAATTCTCAACATTCATCTGTAGTATCATATCTCAAATGCTTCGATTCTTTTCTTTTCCGGTTTTCCAAAAGTCCATGTTTCATTACCCTGCAATGCTGAGCTCCGGAAATATATTCCTCAAATTAAGACATATGTTTGATACTAGTAGACTTCTCTTGGTCAGGAATGCCCTTTCTTTCAGTGTCAGTTTGCTTCTTATGTCCTCCCCTCTCCGTCCGTCATGGGTTCTTTTGCTGCCGAGGTAGCTAAATTCGTTCATCTACTTCTTGATTACCAATCCTGATGCTAAGTCTCTCGCTGTTCTCATTTCTGCTACTTCTCACCTACTTTCGTCTTTCTTCGATTTACTTTCAATAAATACTCTGCGTTCATTACACTGTCCATTCCAACAAACATATCCTGCTATCTTGCTTCACTTCCACTGAGGATAGCAATGTCATCAATGTATCTTATCAGTGAAATCCCCTCACCTTTTATTTCCGTCATTGGTTCTGCGATGTATGGAATGAATAGTAGGGGCGAAAGACTACATCTCTGCCTTACACACTTTTTAATCTGTGCACTTTATTCATGGTCTTTCACTCTTATTGTTCCCTCTTGGATCTTGTACATATTGTATATTATCCGTCTTTCCCTATAGCTTACCCCTATTTTTCTCAGAATTTCGAGCATCTTGCACCATTTTACACTCATGCACCATTTTACACTCTTGCACCATTTTACACTGTCGCACACTTTTACAGGGTCAACAACTCCTAAGAACGCGTCTTGATGTTTCTTCAGTCTTGCTTCCGTTATCAACTGCTACGTCAGTATTGGTTGCCTGGCGCCTTTATCTTTCATAAATCCAAATTGATGGTCAGCTACTAGATCCTCAATTTTCATTTCCATTATTTTGTACATTATTCTTGTCAGCAACTTGGCTGAAGAGCTGTTAAGGTGATTATGCTAAAGTTCTCGCACTTGTCGGCTCTTGAAATCTTTGGAATTGTGTGGACGATGTTTTTCCGAAAGTCTGATTGTATATCGCCAGTCTCATATACTCTACACATCAACGCGAATAACTGAATTGCCACTTCTGTAAGTTATTTTAAAACTTCCGTTAGAATGTTATCTATCCCTTCTGCATTATTGATCTTAAGTGTTCCAAAGCGCTTTTAAATTCTGATTCTAATACTGGATCCCGTCTTTCCTGTCGACTCCTCCTCACAGAGGCCTTCAGTGTATGCTTTCCCTCCTCTCTCTCCTCTGCACTTAACTGTGGAATTCCAATTTGCAATCTTAATGTTACCACCATTGCTTTTAATTTCACCGAAGGTTGTTCTGACTTTTTATATGCTGAGTCAGTCTTTTCACAATCATTTCTTTTTCGATTTCTTCACATTTTCATGCAGCCATTTCGCCTTAGCTTCCCTGCGCTTCCTGTGTATTTCATTCCCAAGTGACCTGTACTTCTGTGTTCGTGAAATTCCCAGAAAATTTTGCGCTTCCTTTCTTCATCGATCAATAGAGGTATTTCTTCTGCTACCCACGGTTTCTTCGCAAGTTACCTTCCTTGTACCTACGTTTTTCTCTCCAACTTCTGTAACTGCCCTTTCTAGAGATGTCCATTCCTCTTCAACTAAATTGCCTACTGAGTTATTCATTATCGCAGTATCTATAGCCTCATAGAACTTCAGTCATATCTCTTCATTCCTTAGTCCTTCCGTATCCCACTTCTTTGCGCACTGATTCTTCATGGCATGTATGTTAAACTTAGGCCTACGATTCATAATTCATAAATTGTGATATCATTTTATATCTGCTCTTGAGTAGGCCTTAGACTCCAATATCTGATTGCGAAATCTCTGTGTGACCAAGATGTAATCAAACTGGTATCTTCCTGCATCTCCCAGCCTTTTCCTGAGTATACCCCATAAACTATTGCAGAATTCAATTCGTCTATTTCATCTCACATTCTTACTACCAGGCCTTGACTCTCTAAGACTTTCTTGTATTTCTTCCCCTACAAAGGCATTCCAGTCCGCCATGACTACTAGACTTTCATCTCCCTTTACATACTGAGTCACCCGTTCAATACACCCATATACTTTCTCTATTTATTCATCTTCTGCTTGCGACGTCGGCATATTTCCTTGAACTATTGTTGTCGGTGTTGGTTTGCTGTCGAATTTGACGAGAAAAATCCTATCATCCTATCACTGAACTTGTAATGTTTCAAAAAAAAAAAAAAAAAAAAAAAAAAAAAAAAAATCGGACAGAAAATAGAGAAATGGCGACGGTGGATTATTGTTATAATTTTCGCGTACCTATCCCTTTGGGTGGGTTACATAAAATTCCCTACCCAACTTGAAGAAATGCCAGGTTCCACCAATACTACAGTATATGAGAGAATGTATTTTCACTTTCTGCCATCAATGACATCAATTTTCTTACCGTGCTCCTTCTAAGGTAGTCTCGCAGATCTCATCCAGATTGGCTTCTTCTGCATACAGGTGCAAGATTCGACGTGCAAACAACAGACAATGCTAAATAGAAGTGGCAGTCTGGGAGAAGATTCAGTGCTGCGAAACAACAGAACATACAACGCCAAGTGATATTTAGTAATTGATGTTTTTGTGGCTCGGTGACATTGCGCATTGTCATTCGTAAAAATTCCATCCCTGTTTGGGAACATTACGTCCGTGAATGGCTGCAAATGGGCTCCAAGTAGCAGCAAATCCAGAGGATCCAGTCCATTCCATGTAAACAGAGCCCACACCATTTTGGAGCCAACGCCAGCGTGCATAGTACGTTGTTGGCAATTTGGGTCCACGGCTTCATGGGGTATGCGCCACACTCGAATCCTAACATCAGCTATTACCAACTTAAATCGAGACTTATCTGACCAGGCCATGGTTTTGCAGCTGTCTAGGGCCCAATCGATATGGTCACGAGCCCGGGAGAGGCGCTGCAGATGGTGTCGTGCTGTTAGCAAAGACACTTGCGTCGGTCGTCTGCTGCCATTGCCCCTAAATGCCAAATTTCACCGCACTGTCCTAACGCATACGTTCGTCGTACGTCCATCATTAATTTGTGCCGTTATTTCACGCAGTGTTGGTACTCTGTTAGCACTGACAACTCTACGCAAATTCCGCTATTTTTGGTCGTTGAGTGAAGGCCGTCAGTGACTGCGTCGTCTGTGGCAAGAGGTAATACCTGAAATTTGATGTTCTCAGCACACTCTTGACACTGTGGATCTCGCAGATAGATTTCCCTAACTATTTTGTAAATAGGATGTCCCATGCGTCTTGCTGCAACTGACATTCCGTGTTCGAAATCTGTTAATTACCGCCATGCGGCTATAATCATCAGGAAATGCTTTCGCATGAACCGCTTGAGTACAAGTGACTGCTCGGCCAATGCGGTAGACTTTAATACATTATGTGCGCGACACCACCTTCATCCGTATATGTGAATATTGCTGTTTCATAACATTTGTCACCTCAGTATATGGTATCGGTTGTAAGTGCTGCTTTGGGACGTTCATTTTTATCGATATTGTTAAAATGCCGCTGAGACGAATAAATGTTGTGAGAAAAGAATGTTTCTTTGTGGATATTTTCAGTCCATTACCTTACCACTCCCAACAGCTCCATAACATCTACCATTTCAAACTTCAATCGGTAAGAACTGCCGTAACTCTAGGCTGGTGGAAGCTACCAGTCCTTGATGAATTCGAAACAAGGACTTATTATTTTACATTCGAATCTTGTTTCGAAACTGACTAAAACCGTGTGCCAGACCTGCACTAGAACGCAGGACCTTGCTTTTTGCTGGTAAGCGTTCAACTAACCTACAAGCTGTATTCAAGGAATCGAAGGAAGTACGGCAGTGAGAATAGGTCATTAACTCTGTTGGTAGAGCACTTGCATGTGAAAGGCAAAAGTGCCGGATGCGAGTCACGGTCTGGCACCCAGATTTAATTTGCCAGAGAGTTCCCATATCAGAGAACACTCCGATCCTGAGTGAAAATTCACTCTGTAAATCGTCTTTCCCCTTGAAAGTAAATTCCGCTGGTAGGCTAAGTAGTGCCTCTCGTTCCAAGGTAATCGTTTGGCTCCTCCATCACATCCACAGTACTTCCGGGAGTACTCCCTTAACGAGAACGCGATACTTTGTAGTAATGTGCAAAAGATTTTTCTAAAACTACACTGAAGCGTCGAGGATTCTGATATAGGCATGCATATTCAGATGCAGAAATATGTAAACAGTCAGAATACGACACTATGGTCGGCAACGCCTATAAAAGACAACAAGTGTCTGGCGTATTTGTTAGATCGGTTACTGGTGCTAGAACGGCAGGTTATTAAGATTGAAGTGACTTTGAAGGTTGTGTTATAGTCGACTCACGAGCGATGGCCCACAGCATATTCGAGGTAGCAATGGAGTTGGGATTTTCCCATACAACCATTTTACGAATGTACCGTGAATATTGCTGCAGATTCCAATGCTGGCCCATCAACAAGTGTCAATGTGCGAACCATTCAACGAAACATCATCGATATGCGCTTTCGGAGCTGAAGACCCACTCGCCTACCATTGATGACTACACAACACAGAGCTTTACGCGTCGCTGGGCACGTCAACACCGACATTGGACTGTTGTTGACTGGAAACATGTTGCCTGGTCGGACGATGGACGTGTACGGGCATGGAGAGAACCTCATGAATCCATGGACCCTGCATGTGAACAGGAGGACTGTTCAAGCTGGTGGAGACTCTTTAGTGGTGTTGGGCGGGTGCAGTTGGAGTGATATGGGACTGTTGATACGTCTAGATACGACTCTGACATGTGGCACGTACGTAAGCATCCTGTCTGATCAGCTGCATTCATTCATGTCCATGTGCATTCCGACAGACTTGGGCAATCCCAGAAGGACAATGCGACACCCCACACGTCCAGAATTTATACAGAGTGGCTTCAGGGACACTCTTCTGAGTATAAGCATTTACGCTGGCCTCACACTCCCCACACATGAACATTATTAAGCATATGTGGGATGCTTTCCAACGTGATGTTCAGAAGAGATCTCCACCTCCTCGCCCTCTTACAGATTTACGGACTACACGATTCATGGTGTCAATTCCCTCCAACACTACTTCAGACATTAGTCGAGTCCATGACATGTCGCGCTGCGACACTTCTGCCTGCTCTCGGGGACCATACACGATATTAGGCGAGCGTACCAGTTTCTTTGTTTTAATGAAAAGACATTTTCCCACTTTTCGCCTTCTCTTATCATTCGCTGATCGGTTAAGATCCGTTATATTCCTTTAGAAAATTAATTGAATGCTTAAGTGGTGGAGGGGGGGGGGAGGGTTATAATGTATGTAATGGGGCCGTTGCAACGGATCTAGGAGAGACTGATTGATAACTGGGGGAGGAGCACAACTTAGTTATAAGCTGCATATGTAGTATAGTCCAGTACGCCATCATTATTTGTCCATTGACGTTAATAGCAACAACAGGCTGTTAACTTTATTTCATTAAGATAATCATCAGTAACAATAGAAATGCAAACTAAAACGCGCAGGCTTTTACCAGTCATTCAGAGGGACCATCTCATTAGTTTAACAAGCCAGAATAAGCGCGGAGCACTGACAGACGTACAGGAAGAGAGAAAATGACGTTCTGGACGTACAAACAGGAACGTGGGAACTTCATGGCAGATTAAAACTGTGTGCCGGACCGAGACTCGAACTCGGGACCTATTGCCTTTCGCGGGCAAGTGCTCTACCAACTGAGCTACCCAAGCACGACTCGCGCCCCGTCCTTACAGCTCAAGGTCCCGAGTTCGAGTCTCGGTCCGGCACACAGTTTTAATCTGCCAGGAAGTTTCATATCAGCGCACACTCCGCTGCAGAGTGAAAATCTCATTCAGGAATGTGGAGTCATGCCGACTCCACGGCCGTGGCCAGCTGCACCAGGTTTCTCGGTTGAAGTTCCATGGCGCGTACAGTCCTATCGCGGTGGTCCCACAAATTCTGACTGGGTTTAAATCCGGGCAGATTGGTGGCCATTGGAGAACGGTAAACTCAGCCGGGTGCTCTTAGAACCACGCACGTTCACTGCGAGCTGTGTGACACTTCGCACCGTCCTGCTCGTAGATGCCATCGTGCCGACGAAACACAAACTGCATGTAGGGGTGGACATGGTCCCCAAGGATAGATGCATACTTGGTTGATCCACGGCCAGGGAATGCCATTTAAACATTCCCCTGACCACAAAGGTTCCTCCTTCGATCTGGCCCCTCCGACAATCGTTACAGGCTGTTTGCTTTCAGACGATTCACCGATTCACGCCGTACGCGCCAAAGGCCGTAACTCCTATGGCACATAAAACGTGTTTCATCTGCAAAGGCCATCTGTCGCCAATCAGTGGACGTGCAGTTGCGTTACTGGCGTGCAAATTCCAGCCTCCGCCGCCGCCGATGATCAGCAGTTAAGCCGGGTTCCCACGGGGCGTGACACGCTAGCGTGAGACATGCTGTCGTGGAACACTACCCGTGTGAACGAAGAGACGTGAGTTTGACTCCGACGTCACGGGCAGGCGTGAAGGTTCACGCTTCATATCAAACGTGTTTGATTTTCAGTCGTGGGTTTGGCTCGTCTGTGACTATGTCAGATTACAACATCTAGTGTTGCGAACAACAAGATGGCAACTAGTGCCATTAAAGGTCGTGTGAGCAAGTTGCAAGACGGTGAAACTTGAGAATTTCTGGAACTTTACGCTACTGAGCAGGTCTTGTATTATGTAAGCAGAGAAGAATACAGAGACCGAGATGCAAGAATGGCTGCTGCCAAAAGAATTAGTGATGCGCTCCAAATTCCAGGATTCGGACCGAATGGAGTAATTGCGAAATTTAAAAACTTGAGCAGTTCGTATTGTCAGGAACTGAAGAAAATAATCGAAAGCTAACGGTCTGGAGCTGACACTGATGAGGTTTATAAACCAAAAATCTTCTGGTTTCACAAGATGAATTCTTTCATTCGCCCATTCGTTCAGCAACGACCCACACTATCAAATCTGGTAAGTGAAATAAAAGTTTGTTTCCATATTTGAAATTTTATACATTTTCAAAATTGTTCCTTACATTTACATTATTACAACAGTTATTATAATTTATTTATTTATTTATTTATTTAGCGTATGTGGTTTTCAAGTACAAATGGTTTCATGTTGAAATACATACAGACAGATAAAGACAAAATCAATATACATTATAACACATAAATAATGTCTTGTCTTATGGACATTCAGTTAAGGATAAAGTAGGCACACACAGGTTGTTACAATAAGGTATCTTGTCATAGATAAGATAAAATTATCATATAGAAATTGTTGCTATAAGGTCATTCAGCAATCACATATATGGAATCTATAGAGTGTCTTTAAAGTTCTATGTCTAGGTTTTCCATCCACTCGACGGCTGCAGGGGAGGCTGCATAAAGTTCTCGAATGGATCCTTTAAACGTACGTTTAGGGCATTCATGAATGATGTGCTGGATCGTTTGCTCTGGGTGTCCACAAACACACTGTGGTGAATCTCGTATGCCCCATCTACAGAGCATCTCGCCACTTCTGCCATGACCAGCTCTGAGTCTATTGAGTATAACCCAAGTTATTCTTGGCACGTCTGTACCAGGTAGGTTTCCACCAGGTGATATTTCATTGCAGTTCTTGGATAGCCCAGTCTGAGACCATTCATTTTTCCATGAATCCATAGCATCATAAGACGTAGCCATAAGGTTTTTACCTGTTCTCCATGGTGGTCCTCTAGTTCTTAGTCGGGAAAGATTTGGGGCAATGTCCTGATGGATTGGAAGGTTGGTATTGGAGGAGATTTTACGCCATTCATTAACTAAGGCGGTTTGCCGCCTAAGATGTGGTGGAGCTATACTGCAGAGAACAGGAAGCCAAGGTAGCGTGGTGGATTTAATGGTCCAAGTTATGGTTCTCATGGTATTGTTTAGTTGAGTATCCACTTCAGACGTGTGGCTGCTGTTAAGCCAAACAGGGCTGCAATATTCCGCAACAGAGTATACCAGCGCTACAGACCAAATCTTCAGAGTATGTACATCAGCTCCCCAGCTAGTATTGGCGAGCTTTTGAATAATAGTATTTCTTGTACGTATCTTAGCAGCAGTATCTATTAGGTGTGCTTTGAATGTAAGCGACATATCCAATTTAATAGCAAGATATTTTGGGTTTGGGTTATGCTTTAACTTTCTACCAGCAACAGGTTGCCTGTTGGTTGTTTAAGTGAAACACTGTAACTTTCTGAGTTTATTGGGTTAGGAATTAATCTCCAAGATCTGAAATATTTACCCATTACTCCGAGGTCTTGGTTAAGGGAGTTTTCACACTGTTCAAAACTTTCATGTTGCACAGCCAGGGCCATGTCATCTGCGTAACAGAACTTCCGCGCTTTTGTTGTTGGTATGTCGCTTATGCACACATTGAAAAGTAATGGTGCCAATACAGAACCTTTTGGTAAGCCGTTGTTTGAAACAATGGTTCGACTCTTCTTTCCTTCTAGATGAACTTCAAGGGTTCTATTGCTGAGCATATCACTTAGTAATTTGTACAAGGTCTGGCAAGGGATAATCTCAAGTATCTTGCTAAGAAGACCATGCCTCCACACAGTATCGTATGCAGCGGTTAAATCTACAAAAGCAACAGCTGTTTTAAGTTTCCGTTCATAACCGTTCTCGATATGTGTTGTTAGAGCCAGTACTTGGTCGCAACAGTTACGTTTTGGAGCTGATTTTATAAGAGGGACTTGTATTCCAATGTGGACAATGACAGGTCTATGCTGGTTGTGTGGGAAGTTAGTTAATACTTTCCTGCTCGATGGGTAACCTTTACCCTTGTGGTCTCTACTAACAAAGCACAGATCTGGGTTGAAACCGCGTTGCCATCTAGCTGACCAGAAGGTGTGTCTCTCTTTAGCATCATATATTAGTTGCAGGTCTTCAATATCTGCCCACTCAATTAGGGCTTGACCATTATCATCGTTTTCACTATAGCCCCATAAACTGTGGTGGCTATTGAAATCGCCCATTAAGAGGGTAGGGTATTTTGTTTCAGGAAGTGCTTCTTTTGGCCATTGGATGTCAGGAGGCTTATATACATTGACTATTGTGAGGTTACTTACTAGTGTTTCTATTAAAATATGTTATCCGAAGAACTTATTTTTATTGGAGCCCAGTTATCAATCTCACCACGCACGTATGTAGCAGATCCATAGTTTTCATGGTGAATAGCTCCAGCAACGGTGTATCCACTTATGAGACCTCTTTTCATGAGATCTGCCTCGTGGTTTACTTGTGTTTCTTGGACCAGTATGACATGTATATTGTTATCCCGTGCTAGTCTTGCGAGGATATCACATTTAGTCTTACTTATACTTTCTATGTTAATTTGCAGTACTCGGACTGATGGGCCGAGGTCTCTTGTCATTCGGTTTTGAGAAGATCCATTCATTTTATTGTTTGCTTCCATTTGCGATTATACAGAATAGTAGGTTTATCATAAGAACTGTACCAGCTTCTTTTAATACAACAATATCTAGCACTGTAACAATTTATTCTTGTGATAAAATATATCTAGCAATGCAGTTACTTTGTGACACATACTAATTGAAGACAACCATGTACTAAATAACTGAGCACAATATTGACACTGATGTGCTCTACGGTTCTGTATTTGGAACGTCGCCGAGTAGTACATTTTGCCAGGGCACAGCACCTTCATTATTAAAGTATTCACGGTACATATCCCGAATTTGTTGTGCCTGTCGATGTGGATGTCTGTTAGCAGTTTGCGGAAGGTTCTGTAGGCCAGTAATTTCCTATTGACGCCACGATCCAGGGAAAATACGATGGTTTTCATCCTCGAAGTCAACTAAACCTCGTGAGATGTAAGCTGAATTCGTTTTCCGCAGCCAGTTGTGTAACGAGCAGCAGGCTAGTACTACTTTGTCCACCGACTGTATTTTTAAAGATATTGGTTTTTCAAATACTCTAAACTTACTCACAAGCGTGGATGCACCAACCAGGCACCCGCTGCGCACCTGTTACGGAGGACTAAACGCAGCAACGGTCTTTGAGGAGACAAAGTTGGCAGCCCTTTGGTTCGTCTGGGTGGCCAGTTGCTCACAAGTTTTACATCTATTTGTTCGTACACACCTTCCCAGCCGCCGTCCACCCCTGTCATCTATGGCCTGTGACGCACAACGGTTGCCTCGGCGCCAGTTTTGGATAGCCTCATCTTGCCATGCACAGTATACTTTAACCATGGAGGCACACGATCAGTTTATGGATTTGGCCGTTTCGGAAAGGTATCCACTCTTGGCCCGAAAACCAGCGGTCGAACCCTTTTTGACGTCAGATAAACCGCTCCGTTTCCGCATTGCGACAACGACTGCAATGTTTTCGGCGGCCCCTCCACTGCTAGTGCTGCCGTCTGCCGTCTGTGAGTGGTTACTGCACGTTGACGTCGATCACTGCCTGTGGTCACATTAATAAAACTGGACCCTGTATACAAAACGGGGTCAAAATGTTCTGGTTGGAACTATTGACTAGGAACATATCAGTCAATTGCTGCCGACATCAGTTACGTTTTAGTGCGTTGTAGACAACACAGTGGATGAAATGAAAAGTGGTCAGACAAAGCGCAGAGCTGGTAATGTTCCGTGATTATTTTGCGTCGTCTGTATAAAACAGACTCAGAGGAGACGTAGACTGACAGAACAGCGTAACAGTATTTGAGAACGACGAACGAAAACTACGAAGACATCAGTGCACATTCGGTGCACTTATGAAACATCACTAGTGCGCAGTTTAGTAGGTGAGTCATAGGCAGCTAGGGATGCTGACGAAGCTTCCGTTGAGCAACGTTTTCTATGCGTGTAACTGCCTATTTCGCTAATGAAAGCATCAGAAAATTAGCCTCCTTATCTATTTCCATTCAATAATGGCACATGACGTAATTTCTGGGGTAATTTCGGATTACCCCCACAAAATACTTGCACATGAACGTATTTTAAAGATAGTACCTCATGTCCATCCTCGAGTCTCAGGTAGCCAATTGTTTAAAAAAATCACACATACTAACAACCGCCTCTCACTTGATTTCCTCTCTTACGAAGTTTTATGCGACGGACCGTTACAGTTTGAAAATTGTTGTTGTTGTTCTGGTCTTCAGTCCCGAGACTGTTTTGATGCAGCTCTCCATGCTACTCTATCCTGTGCAAGCTTCTTCATCTCCCAGTACTTACTGCAACCTATATCCTTCTGAATCTGCTTAGTGTATTCATCTCTTGGTCTCCCTCTACGTTTTTTACCCTCAACGCTGCCGTCCAATACTAAATTGGTGATCCCTTGATGCCTCAGAACATGTCCTACCAATCGATCCCTTCGTCTAGTCAAGTTCTGCTACAAACTCCTCCTCAATCCTATTCAATACCTCCTCATTAGTTATATGATCTACCCATCTAATTTTTAGCATTCTTCTGTAGCACCACATTTCGAAAGCTTCCATTCTCTTCTTATCCAAACTATTTATCGTTCACGTTTCGCTTTCATACAAGGCTACACTCCATACAAATACTTTCAGAAATGACTTCCTGCCACTTAAATCTATACTCGATGTTAACCGGAATCCAATCTGATCTTCCCCGAGGTCGGCTTCTACCAGTTTTTCCATTCGTCTGTAAACAATTCGCGTTAGTATTTTGCAGCTGTGTCTTATTAAACTGGTAGTTCGGTAATTTTCGCCTCTGTGAACACCTGCTTTCTTTGGGATTGGAATTATTATATTCTTCTTGAAGTCTGATGGTATTTCGCCTGTCTCATACATCTTGCTCACCAGATGGTAGAGTTTTGTCAGGACTGGCTCTCCCAAGGCTGTCAGTAGTTCTAATGGAATGTTGTCTACTCCCGGGGCCTTGTTTCGACTGAGGTCTTTCAGTGCTCTGTCAAACTCTTCACGCAGTATCATATCTCCCATTTCATCTCCATCTACATCCTCTTCAATTTCCATATTACTGTCCTCAAGTACATCACCCTTGTATAGACCCTCTATATATTCCTTCCACCCTTCTGCTTTCCCTTCTTTGCTTAGAACTGGGTTTCCATCTGAGCTCTTGATATTCATACAAGTGGTTCTCTTTTCTCGAAAAGTCTCTTTATGTTCCTGTAGGCAAGAGATAAGCCTCTACGTCCTTACATTTGTCCTCTAGACATCCCTGCTTTGTTTTGAAAATAATTGTAGCAAAACTGGTCACCGTTACCACTACTTTAAGAAAAAAGAAAAGAATGCTTAAATGAAAGTAAATTGTGAGTTAAAGATGACACAAAGTAGTTTCAAACATAAAATGAAATAGTTTCAGCATGACACCTTCATCTATATCTACATATACATGGATACTCTGCAAAACATATTTAAGTGTCTGGCAGAGGGTTCATCGAACCACCTTCACAATTCTATATTATTCCAATCTCGTATAGCGCGCGGTGAGAACGAACACCAATATCTTTCCGTGCTAACTCTGATTTCCCTTATTTTATCTCCTCCAACTCCATACGAGGTGTGTGCGAAAAGTAATAAGATTGACAGCGTTGTGAGCAGTATGACAACGCGTATTGCTCTATTTGCGTAGACCGATGTATTCATTCCTTCCAGATGTTCAGTCCGAGTTTCAGCTCTGTACAGCAACCACGTGACTTTTGACAGCGTTTTTGTTGTGTGTTACGTAAATGGAACACTGGAATTTAGAGGAACGTTACGTTATCGAATTTTGAGACAAACGTGAGGGATCAGTGAGTGTGACCTATGAAAAGTTGAAACTGGCCTATCGCGAACATTCCTTATCAAGAGGACACGTTTTTCGCTGGTGCAAATCATTTTCGGAGGACCGAGAAAGCGTTGAATATGAACCTCACTCACGTAGACCTTCACCTTCAAAAACTGACGAAAATGTCGAACAAGTTCACGCTCTTGTGAGATTAGACCGAATTTGTTCCTCCTGGACACACCGTCAACCAAGTGTTTTACACAGCTGTCCTTGAAAGTTGCAGGCAAATGAATGTTATATCATGATGACATCCCATGTCATACGGCCACTTCCATCACAGAATTTTTGAACTCGAAAGGCATTCCTGTTATCCCACAGCCCTCTATTCACTGATATGAATCCTTGTGACTTTTTTCTTCTCCCGAAATGGACAAGAATTTTAAAAGACTGTCATGTTGGGACTCTGGAGAACATTCAAAAGAATGTGACCGATATTGATTCAGATCAACGATTGCGCTGGTGTATAGAGCTGCCGAAGGGAACTGCTTTGAAGGGGACATACTGTTGTTATAAAAAAGCAGTCTCATTACATTTTTCACACAACTAGTACATGAATTTCTAAATGGATGTTACAGGTGCCTATCTGGAATAACACCTATTAAATTTTGTTTTAGATTAAGATTAAATCAGAAATCGAGACTTGTTTATAATCAGTATTTAGTCATATTTTCAATGAGAAAATGCATAAAACTAGTAAACGAACTATCATATTACACAATGTAGCAAGGTCCTTCATAATTTAGCGAGTTCTCCCAGTTGTGATCCACGGAACAAGCAAATAACAAAACTAACAAGGAGAGGGGGATCGTAGGACAGCCTCAGATGAGCCAGAAAATAAGCCATCGAATCTGTGAAGTTATATCACTATGTTTCCTGAAAAGAATACTTCCCATCTGCAGTGGAGATTGTGTAACTTTTTTCGGTGGATGGGCATAGTAAACAGTCATGAAAATTAGGAATAATCACTTCCTGACTCTGAGGGATTAGCAACGAAAAATACAAGTTACAAACTCTGTTACCAGATGACTTTCATAGAATATTTCCTATGTGCTTTCTCCCATTACGACAATCCGCCGCACTTACACAATCGTTCCCGCTGGATCCGATGGAACGCGGAAACTTTCTCACGTAATGCGAGAAAGAATCAGAATTGCACTTGTGCTGTGAGTCCACATTTCCGCATTTTCACCGCTGCAAGAACATCGAAGCGTTCTCCAAACCTGTGCATCTGATGGCGAGAGAAATGATGACGATAAGCATACTGCAGACATGTTACTGATGGTTACAATGTCTGTGTTTATATAATGTCTGTATCTTCAGATTACAATGTCCTTCAGACACAAGCATGCATGTATAAACACAGACATTGTAACCATCAATGATGTATCCATGCCTCGACGGCCTAAAATGACGATAAAGTATTTGTCTCTCCTTGTGCACTAATCACGAAATGTGCTAGTGTAAGGGTTGTGGACTCCATGACATAATGACATACGGCACTGTGGATCTGGATCGGTCCTGTTGGTGTGCTCGAGTCGCCGAAAGGGTTAAGGTGACCGCTCGCGAAAAGCAAGAAATCCGTGTTCGATTCCCAGTCCGACACAAATTTACATGCATCTCAGACAGCAGACGTCAATACAGATTCGCAAAATGCGAATCCCTTTTGTTATATTGCAGGCAGTGACCTGAAGATAGTTTTGAAGAGTCAACAGACAGATGAACATAATAATAGACCTACATCGGTGATATAAAATTTTTTCGTAGAAGTACGAAGCATAGTTTATGTTTGTATCCGTTTTACAGAACGAGATTCCCTCTGTAGAATTCAATACGGGTTCCGCAGTCTGCGTTCCCCAGGGAAGCGTCCTGGGACCTCTGCTGTTCCTAATCTATATAAATGACCTGGGTGACAATCTGAGCAGTTCTCTTAGGTTGTTCGCAGATGATGCTGTAATTTACCGTCTAGTAAGGTCATCCGAAGACCAGTATCAGTTGCAAAGCGATTTAGGAAAGATTGCTGTACGGTGTGGCAGGTGGCAGTTGACGCTAAATAACGAAAAGTGTGAGGTGATCCACATGAGTTCCAAAAGAAATCCGTTGGAATTCGATTACTCGATAAATAGTACAATTCTCAAGGCTGTCAATTCAACTAAGTACCTGGGTGTTAAAATTACGAACAACTTCAGTTGGAAAGACCACATAAATAATATTGTGCGGAAGGCGAGCCAAAGGTTGGGTTTCATTGGCGGGACACTTAGAAGATGCAACAAGTCCGCTAAAGAGACAGCTTACACTACACTCGTTCGTCCTCTGTTAGAATACTGCTGCGCGGTGTGGGATCCTTACCAGGTGGGATTGACGGATAACATCGAAAGGGTGCAAAAAAGGGCAACTCGTTTTGTATTACCACGTAATAGGGGAGAGAGTGTGGCAGATATGATACGCGAGTTGGGATGGAAGTCATTAAAGCAAGCCGGCCGAAGTGGCCGTGCGGTTCTGGCGCTGCAGTATGGAACCGCGAGACCGCTACGGTCGCAAGTTCGAATCCTGCCTCGGGCATGGATGTGTGTGATGTCCTTAGGTTAGTTAGGATTAAGTAGTTCTAAATTCTAGGGGACTAATGACCTCAGCAGTTGAGTCCCATAGCGCTCAGAGCCATTTGAACCATTTCATTAAAGCAAAGACTTTTTTCGTCGCGGCGAGATCTATTTACGAAATTTCAGTCACCAACTCTCTCTTACGAATGCGAAAATATTTTGTTGAGCCCAACCTACATAGGTAGGAATGATCATCAAAATAAAATAAGAGAAATCAGAGCTCGAACAGAAAGGTTTAGGTGTTCGTTTTTCCTGCGCGCTGTTCGGGAGTGGAATGGTAGAGAGATAGTGTGATTGTGGTTCGATGAACCCTCTGCCAAGCACTTAAATGTGGTTTGCAGAGTAATAATGTAGATTCAGATGTAGATCTTCTTAAATTCAGCTCGCGGTTCGTCCTTGAGATCTTAAGGTCAAAAGATAACCACGTGCAGTTTGATTTCGTGTCGCTCTTCTGTCTGCCCAACAGTTGTTCTTTCTTTCAGATATTTTCTTTCTTTCTTCGTCTGAGATCACTCTTCTGTAGCCCTTATTGATTTCCGTCAGTACCCTGGTTCGTGTGTCTTGGAGTATTCTGTTTTCTCTGTTTCGTTTTTTAAGTCATCTACTGTAATTTGGTGTTCTCTTATATTTCCTTAAGTTGTGTGATCCATTTAATGTTGCTTTTACTATTCCACAGTTTTTCTGTTATTCGCTTACTAATTCTGTTTTCTGGTGTTCTCATCAGATGTCCAAAGAATTAGATACGCTTCTTCCTGACTGTGCTCGTTACTGGTTCTATTTTCTTATACACTGTTTCATCTGAAGCTATTCTCCAATGCCCACTTACTTGGTATTGTTAATTTGTGCATGTCCTAATTATTCTTCTTTCCATGTTTAGTATTTTATCCATTTCTGCTCTGTTAGTTATTTTGAAGATGGTTTCAACTGCGTAAGTTATTTCTGGTTAACTTTAAATGCGAACATTTTTAGGTTAGGCTTTACCGTGACTGTTACTGACATTAAATGAAACAACAAGTTTACTGTTACCAGTCACCGGTGACTGGTAACAGTAAACTTGTTGTTTCATTTATTTCTGGTTGTTGAACTGTTTTATAATATTTTAATTTTGCATCTATGGATAAGCCTTTTTGTTTTATGTGTTTTTTGGTAGTGTAATTTGATTTGTTCAGTTTTTTCATTCTATTTTGGTTTGATGGCTTTTCATTTAGATTGTAAGTTTTGATTTCACTTAAATATTTAAGTTTATCAACAATTTTGAGTGCTTGTTTTCGTATCGTAATTTTATTGCAAATGGAGGATCAGTTAGCATAATCTCTGTTTTTCAATTGATATTCTGAGATCATTTTCCTGTGCTCTTTCTTGTAGTGATTGAACTTGTTGCCTAGTTTCTTGAACAGTTTTGGCTAGGAGAGCATGATCATCACCAAATCGCAAGCAGTTCAAACTTATATTACTTTTAGCGCTTTCAATCCTTATATTCTTTGGCTTATACTTGTACCATTCTCTCATTATGCATTGAACGACGGAGTTCAACAGTAATGGTGATGGTCACCATCTATTAAGCCTGTTTTCATAAGGAATGGTTCAGAAATTTCGCCTTCAATTTGGTGTTGGTTAGAGTAAATCCTATTAAGTTAATTAATTTTGGATAGGGTCCCAGATTTATTAAATTTCTTAATACTGGAGGTCTGTGGAGCCTATCATACGGCTGCTTAAAATCTACAAATGTTATTGCAAGAGGTTTGTTCCGTTTCATGCAGAATGCGACAGTCAATTTTAAACTAATACTCTTCTCTGCATAGTTTCTCCATGTTCTGAAACCTCCCTGGTAGCTACTGTTCTGGTTGTTCTTTCATTCTTCCACATAGGATCTTGATTAAAATCTTGTATGTGCATCCTTGTAGGGAGATTCCTCTGTAGTTGTCTGGACTGCTCTTTCCCCCTTCTTGTGTAGTGGGTGTAGCATGGCCGTGGTTCATTGTTGAGGGAACTGTTTTGTTATTCAGATTTATGTTAGAGCCATGTGTAAGGAGGACTTGACTGTGTCACTTGAATATTTCCACATTTCCCAACAAAACCTGATTTTCTCCACATGCCTTATAATTTCTTTTTTGTCCTTTGAGGACTCTTTCTGCTTCAAGGAAAGTTGGGGGGGGGGAGCTAATTTGTTAGGTTAGGTTCTAATTGGGGTATTTACGTCGATTTGTAACAGTTAGGTTGATTCTTCACAATTCACAAGTTTATTAAATGCTTTGGCAATGATATCAGCATTTACCTTGTTACTGTATGCCATTCTTCCATCTTCATCTTTCATTATTAGCGTCGGGAGCTCATGCTGTTGTAGTTGTTTCCCAAAGATTTTGTAGAAGTTCCTGGAATTGGTTTTGAGTTAATTATCTTTTATCGAGTGTATGATGTCTTTATGGAATCCTCTCTTAATTCTCCTAATGTTTTACGTGCATTTTTTCTTTTCATTTTTGAGGTTAATGGCATTTTCTTCTGTTTTGTGTGTTTGAAACTTTAACTTTGTTTTATGTTTTTCTTCATGGAATTTGTCACAATCTGGAGACCACCATGACGTTTTCCTTCCTGGGTTCAAAGAAGCAGATTCTCGGCTTGTTTCTTGAGACTTGGTACCAGTTCTTCCGGATTATCTGTTACTTTAAAAGTTCGTGTGATTTGTTGCTATTTGTCATTTTTAATTAGCTGATGCGAGTCAAACTCCTTCTTGTTTTATTAATTTTTTCTTTCACTTCTTCACTGGGGTGAATTTGATTTCAATTTTAACAAAGCAGTTGTCTGAACCTGTGTCTACTCTTCTCAATGCTTTAATATTGTAGATTTCATTATGAAAATTTTTGTCTATACAGACGTCAGACGTTATCTAGCTACCACTCCCCCTTCCTCCAGTCTGGGTGTGTCCATGTTTTAAGTTTATTTGGCTTCCCCTAGAAGTATCTGGTTTAGATGTAATGTTGTGTTCTCTGCGGAGTTCTAAAAGTCATTGACCATTCTTGTTTGTAAAGTTATGTGGACTCCATTTTCTAATTTAATCTTAATATTCTCTTTCTTTTCCAATGTGGGTGTGGAAGTTACAAGCATGCATAATAAGATTTTATGTCAAAATTTCGTTGCTTCTATTGTTGTGTTGCAGTCAGAAATGGTTCAAATGGCTCTTAGCACTATGGGCCTTAACTTCTAAGGTCATCAGTCCCCTAGAACTTAGAACTAATTAAACCTAACTAACCTAAGAACATCACAAACATCCATGCCCGGGGCAGGATTCGAACCTGCGACCGTAGCGGTCACGCGGCTCCAGACTGTAGCGCCTAGAACCGCTCGGCCACTTTGGCTGGCGGTGCAGTCATACTAATGTACTTTACTGACTACTTACTTCAGTCAATTGTGTGTTATAATAGCTGATGAAGTCAGACAATGTCTTGTTTTTATTAGTATGTAGATTAATTGTATCCGGTGAAATAGGCTCTGCATGAAACCAACATTTTAAAAAGTCGAGATGTAACCTGATCACAGTGTTTGAATGGTACTCCCATCTCACGACCTATAGTCCTCTGGAGGTAAGGAACATCGTTATTCATAAAAAGGAAGCATCTAGAATGGCCCTGGAACGTATCAGAATTATTTTTCGGAAGACCTCATTCGTGTAGCTAAGATACCTCAAACAATCGTTTCTGGCGATGAGCAGGACTTTACCTTTTCGACCGCTGATTCCTTCCACGCTTTCCACCGTCAATATTTTCACGACTTCAGGAAGACATTGGTTATATTGCAAACAACACTCTCTTAACGTAGAAATTGATCTGCTGTCTTTTCGACACTACTTTGGGATTATTCTTTTATTGGTGTACCCCTGCCTACTATGTTTCTTCAGTTCTGTCTGTGCGGCGTTACGTTGTCAATGTGACACACTCCAAGGGTATAAATGTACTTTCGGGTTATCTTCTGCTGTAACTGAGCAACCTCTATTTTAAAATTTTAAGATACCGTGAGAGACCCCCTTATTCTTTCGGCTAACGTGTTGTGCCATCACGGTCAATAACACAGTTCGATCGCGTCCGCATTGTTACTTTGTGTCAGGAAGGGCTCTCAACAAGGTAAGTGTCCAGGCGTCTCGGAAAGAACCAAGGCGATGATGTTCGGACATGGACGAGATACAGAGAGACAGGAACTGTCAATGACATGCCTCGCTCAGCCAAGGGCTACTATTGCAGTGGATGACCGCTACCTACGGATTATGGCTCGGAGCAATCTTGAAAGCAACGCCGCCATGTTGAATAATGCTTTCCGTGCAGCCACAGGACGTCGTGTTAAGGCTCAAACTGTGTGCAATAGGCTGCATGATGTACAACTTCACTCCCGACGTCTATGGCGAGGTCCATCTTTGCAACAACGACACCACGCAGAGCGGTATCTACATCTACATTTATCCTCCGCAAGCCACCCAACGGTATGTGGCGAAGGGCACTTTACGTGCCACTGTCATTACCTCCCTTTCCTATTCCAGTCGCGTATGGTTCGCGGGAAGAACGACTGCCGTAAAGCCTCCGTGCGTGCTCGAATCTCTCTAATTTTACATTCGTGATCTCCTCGGGAGGTATAAGTAGGGGGAAGCAATATATTCGATACCCCATGCAGAAACGCACCCTCTCGAAACCTGGACAGCAAGCTACACCGCGACGCAGAGCGCCTCTCTTGCAGAGTCTGCCACTTGAGTTTGCTAAACATCTGCATAACGCTATCACGCTTACCAAATAACCCTGTGACGAAACGCGCCGCTCTTCTTTGGATGGGCCCAACAACTTGCCGAATGGACCGCTAGGGACTGGCATCACGTTCTCATCACCGTGTCGCGTATGCCTTCAACCAGACAATCATTAGAGATGTGTTTGGAGGCAAACCAGTCAGGCTGAAAGCCCCAGACACACTATCCAGCGAGTGCAGCAACGTGGAGGTTCCCTGTTGTTTTGGGGGTGGCATTATGTGGGGCCGACGTACGCAGCTGCTGGTCATGGAAGGCGCCGTACCGGCTGTACGATACATGAATGCCATCCTCCAACCGATAGTGCAACAATATCTGCACCATATTGGCGAGGCATTCGTCTTCATGGGCGACGACAATTCGCGCCCCCATCTTGCACATCTTGTCAATGACTTCCTTTAGGATAACAATATCGCTTCACTAGAGTGGCGAGTATGTTCTCCATACATGAACCCTACCGAACATGCCTGGGATAGATTGAAAAGTGCTGTTTATGGGCTACGTGACCCACCAACCAGCGTTTGTGATCTATGCCGAATAGCAGTTCAGGAGTGGGACAATCTGGACCAACAGTGCCTTGATGAACTTGTGGGCAGTATGCCACGACGAATACACGCATGCATCAATGCAAGAGGACGTGCTACTGGGTATTAGAGGTACCGGTGTGTACAGCAATCTGGATCATCATTTCTGAAGGTCTCGCTGTATGGTGGTACAACATGCAATGCCTGGTTTTCATGAGAAATAAAAAGGGCGGAAATGATGTTTATGTTGATCTCTAATCCAATTTTCTGTACAGGTTCCGGAATTCTCAGAACCGAGGTGATGCAAAACTTTTTTGATGTGTATACTTGAGCCACAGTTACTCTGCAAACTCATTGCCAGAACTTAGGGTTTCTTCTTTCTCGAAATATCACACCACTGACGCTATTTTTATGTCAGACATAATACTGGGTTGGATATCAATGCTCTGGCACTAGATCAAACATATGTGCGACGACTGCATAGACAAATGTGAACCGATGACGATAATAGGGTTTCTTCTTCATTAGATAAAAATATGAATGCGGCACCATCGAAATCGCATATGACTCTTTAATGTTGTAGAAAATATGAGCCATTATTCAGGATCATTTCTGACACTGTTGTCAAAAGGAATGGAAACAGTTCAGAACCATATTTTGGCTCCTGCTAAAAGAGATGTGAATTGAAGATATCACTGCGTGTCAGTGCAATCAAATTTTCTCGGGTTTCTACATCTACGTCTACATCATACACATACTCTGCAAACCACCATATGGCGTGTGGGGGAGGGTGCCTTGTACGACCATTAATAATTTCCATTCTTGTTCCAGTCGAAAACAGAGCGAGAGAAAAATGAGCTTCTATATGCCTCCGCAAGAGGACTAATTTCACTTATCTTCGTGGTCATTCGGCGGAAGGTACGTTGGTGGCAGCAGAATCGTTTTGCAGCTACCTCAAAAGTGATGGTTCTCTAAATTTTCTCAGTAGTGTTGTGCAAGAAGAACGTCGTCCTCTCTTCAGGGATTTCAACTTGACTTCACGAAGCATCTCCATAATGCTCAGCCGGCCGAAGTGGCCGTGCGGTTCTAGGCGCTACAGTATGGAACCGCGCAACCGCTACGGTCGCAGGTTCAAATCCTGCCTCGGGCATGGTTGTGTGTGCTGTCCTTAGGTTAGTTAGGTTTGGCTCAAATGGTTCAAATGGCTCTGAGCACTATGGGACTCAACTGCCGTGGTCATAAGTCCCCTAGAACTTAGAACTACTTAAACCTAACTAACCTAAGGACAGCACACAACACCCAGCCATCACGAGGCAGAGGAAATCCCTGACCCCGCCGGGAATCGAACCCGGGAACCCGGTTAGTTAGGTTTAAGTAGTTCTAAGTTCTAGGGTCTGATGACCTCAGAAGTTAAGTCCCATAGCGCTCAGAGCCATTTGAACCATAATGCTCAAGTGTTGTTAAACCTGCCGGTAACAAATCTAGCAAACCGCCTCTCTACCATTACGGTCGGCGGAAGGCAATGGCAAACCACCTCCGGTAGGACCTTGCCTAGTACGGCGGTGCGGGTCTCCCGCATCGTCCCCTATGCTCCTCGGAGTATGGGACCTTATCATCATCTAATTTTTGGACGTCTTCCTTTAATGTGGCCGGGTGGGGATCCCAAACACTCGAGTATTACTCAAGAATGGCTTGCACTTGTGTTCTATGCGCAGTCTCTTTTACAGGTAAACCACATTTTCATAAAATTCAGCCAATAAACCGAAGTCGACCATTCGCCTACCCTACTACTGTCCTTACGTGCTGGTTTCATTTCATATTGCTTTGCAACGTTGTAGGGTGTCAGGCAAATCCAACACCTTCCATGAAAACCCTGACATGATAAGCAAATCCAGTAGTATGTCACATAGCACTGAATAAATCGTGACATTAAATTAACCAAAGTAATATGAGTAACGAGTGAGCAAATGGAATACCACAGACTAACACAAGAATGCCTAAATGCATGTCATCCTTCCCACCGTGAGACAGACGCAGTTCCGAGGGGAGAAACGAGAACAGAAGCCGAGAGCAGAACCGTGTTGAGCTAGAAGGCCCTACGATAAGGGACGGACACCCACGTCGCCAGCTAACCGCTAGGACCACACCATCCGCAAGTTTTAGCGTGAGACTTTTTCGCGTCTCTGTTACGTTAGGACCACCCCCCCAGCCAATGTTAAAAGCTAGAGACCTCCAGAAGAACAGTATAGATCTTACGATAACACAAAAAGGGCTACACCACCCGCAAGTTTTAGCGTGAGACTTTTTCGCGTCTCTGTTACGTTAAGACCACCCCCCAGCCCATGTTAAAAGATAGAGCCTCCAGAAGAACAGTATAGAGCTTACGATAACACTAAAGGACCACACCAGCTGCAAGTTTTAGAGTGAGACTTTTTCGCGTCTCTGTTACGTTGAAAACTTTAAAAACATTGCCCCACCACGAAAAGTATAACGTTTCTCATTGGATAGACAGAATTTTTGTAGGCGGAGCATAAGGTTAACATTGAGACCCTGATTGGTCAGATGAAAACACAGCCAGTTTAAGGTTAACATTGAGACCCTGATTGGTCAGATGAAAACACAGCCAGATAGTTTTGTTTAAAACCAACTTCGGTAAATTGTAGTAAGGAGGAGTTAGGAGAGAGTTGCTAGGAGTTACTTCGGAGACAGTGAGGTGAACGGAGCTGTGCTGTCCGCCGCCCCCTGACGAACACCGACAGGGTAATGAACGCAAGCGATGCCGCATAACAGCGCATAAAGCTTCACTCAGAACCGCAGAAGTTTCATCTGTTACACCCCCTTTTTGCGTAATACTACTGTCGATCGTCAATTAAAGCTCATAGTGTTCACATTTGCCACTTGAAGTAAAAATCTGAAACGCGATGATTTTTCTGTTATATAGTTATTGAGAAGCCACATCAGCCACTGTAATTTACGACAAGTTAGATAAGTAATTAAAGATAATTGAGGGTCACTGTAGACCATTTTGATAGTTTTCTCTTTTGTGAAACTTAATTTAAACCTAAATTATAGATGTGATATGGCATAGGTCATCCTTCGATCCATTGTAGAACTTGGAAACCCACTCAGGGAATATTCGTTCATATTTTTGTTGAACGCAGTTGGTTTTTACCATCCTGTATTAAAACATTTCCTTTTATCAATAGTGCAATTTAAAAACAATGTTTTGTGAGTAGAATAAAATTTCCAATGGTAAACTTAACTGCTTTTTCGACGTTATTTTACCAGCTAACTAAAAATAGGAAGCCTTGAACCCCTTCCACTAAATTTAGTTAGTATTAAGATTCTTTTACAGGGAGTGCAGTGGAGCTGGCGCTGAAATCATTAAGTATTTGGTTATATCATCGCTAGTCTCACTGAACTCTTCTGAATTCTACATGTCATGTGTGGTCTGGCGTCTCCTTACCAGCAACAGGTCCCAGGTTCAAACTAGTCAATTGCCTAAAAAACACGCTCAGAGTGTCGTTGCGCGAAAGTGGTAGGGGGTCACGATATAGAACAAACAGACACCACGCAGAGTGTTAGAACGTTACGCCTAGATATTTATTCGATGTGATTTTGTGAAGCAGTACGCTACTAATGCTGTACTGGAACATTGCGGGATCGTTTCTGCTACTCATCTGCGTTAATTTACATTTTTCTGCATTCAAAGCAAACTGCCATTCATAACACCATTTAGAAATTTTGTCTAACATGTATGTCGTATCTTCCTACAGTCATTCTACTACAGCATCGTTAGCAACAGCAGTTCGCCCACCACCTTGTCCGTCAGGTCATTTATGTACACATTTCTTACGGCGATAGCTCACAAATGGCTCAAATGGCTCTGAGCACTATGGGACTTAACTTCTGAGGTCATCAGTTCCCTAGAACTTAGAGCTACTTAAACCTAACCAACCTAAGGACATCACACACATCCATGCCCGTAGCGGTCGCGCGGTTCCAGACGTAGCGCCTAGAACCGCTCGGCCACTCCGACCGACACTGGCGATAGCCTTGTCTCTGATGAACACTCGCCACCGAAGACTACGTACTGAGTTAATTACTTAAAGATGTCTTCGCCGGCCGGTTCTATGCGCTTCAGTCTGGAACCACGCGAGCGTTACGGTCGCATGTTCGAATTCTGCCTCGGGCATGGATGTATGTGATGTCCTTAGGTTAGTTAAGTTTAAGTAGTTCTAAGTTCTAGGGGACTTATGAGCTCCGATGTTAAGTCGCATAGCGCTCAGAGCCATTTGAACCATTTGAAAGATATCTTCGAGCTCCTCACATATCTGGTAACTTCTCCAGTATGCTCATACTTGCGTTAACAGTCTTCAATGCGGCACTGTGTTAACGCTTTCCGGAAATCTGGGAATATGGAATCCACCAGTTGCACTTCATCCACGATTCACAGGATATCATGTGAGAAAAGGATAATTTGCAGTGTGTCCTCGACGAATCCAAAATCGTATTCTCTCCTTCCATCCTTGCCAGACCATGGGAGGGGAACGTACACCTTTTGAAACGTCTCGGACACACACACACACACACACACACACACACACACACACACGTACACATACAAGCACAACCACACATACACACACAAGCGTGCGTGCACTTTTATTAGTATTCCCCATTGCTGTGTCGTGCTAAACTTGAGGGCGATATAAAGTAAGTTTAGGTTTTAACTAGCGGTCGACGCCATGGGCATTAGAGACGGAGCATACGTTCCAATAAGAATGGATAAGGAAATCGGCCGTGTCCAGGCATTCGCCTAAACAGATTTAGAAAAAATCAGGGGAACGGTATAACATGGTGGACAGCCGAACAGAGATATGAATTCTATTGTCGGAATTTAGTTTGCTAACCGCTACCTTGCTCGGTTCTACAGGACACAGTGTTCCTTTGCTCCTATTGAACTTTAAATCTCGGTCATTTAAAATCCAAGATTTTAGACTCAGATGATGAAAGATCGAATCAGTAAGTCAGACATTTGTCGTTGGTTTCCTATCTTTCTCTACGAGTGCGTTATTCATCTGACTTCCACGCTTACCTAGTCCGCTTCAACGGAACAGTTATAGACCTGGTACGCTAACACGCTGTGCCTTGTGTGCTGCTAATTATCTGACGCTCGAACTGCTGCCCAAGTGAAAAGTGGTACCTTCGTCCTTGCCCTCCATTTTGAAATAAACATCCTACCCTTTGCTGAGCTTCTGATTCTTCTTCTTCGGTAAATACTAGCGCCGTGTGTTTTTTACTATTCATGCAGCTAAACCGTTGCCCGGGAAAAACCCACATAAGTGTCACTTTGTTTCGTTGCATACAGATTTTGTTTAATTGATTGTATTTATTAGCCTTTAGATGCACCGTACAGTCAACTGATTCTTACAGATAACGCACACGTCCAAAGGAAAGTACACCATCAGAAGTCTCCCTGTGGTGGTTAAAATATATTAAAAGTATTTTGTTCATTTCAATGGTAGCTTAAGGTCTATGATAGATTATCATCAACAGCGTATATAGAGCATGAGAAGCTAATTGTTTAACCTGTGTTGCTAACCAAACGCGACAATTAGTGTCTCAAAATGGCTCTGAGGACTATGGGAGTTAACTGCTCAGGTCATCAATCCCCTAGAACGTAGAACTAATTAAACCTAACTAACCTAAGGACATCACACACATCCATGCCCGAGGCAGGATTCGAACCAGCGACCGTAACGGTCGCGCGGTTCCAGACTGTAGCCCATAGAACCGCTCGGCCACACCGGCCGGCGACACATTAGTGAATCAGGACAGATGTTAATACGTATTGTCAGGAACACATAAACAAAGATGGTCACCCTTCGTTTCACGAGAGCAGAGTGTCCACGATGCGTAATCTTGACAGGTGTACGGGAAAATGCCCACAGTTAAAATGCCTATTTAAGAAACACGGTGCCTAGAAATTGAATGTTTAGAGGACTGAGTATGGTGGGAAGAACATTTGTGTAGCTCGTCCATTTCTATCATCTTGGTTGTTCCCGTTGCCAACCATCTACCACGGCCTTAAGCAGTGTACGTCTGCAGTCCACACTAGGGATTTCAATCAAAGTTGTTTCCTGCCGCATCTGCTTTTTTCGTTAGGTGGGTGACAAGTTGGCAGCACCGAAGTTTACAGAGTTGCCTTCTTCTCGCATCGAGTCCAGCACTTCGATAATCCTATTTGCAATACAGCGTTTCGTATCGCTGCTGAAGTATTTAAGAATTATTTTAGTAAAGTATTGGAGCTACTGTCATTCAAAAGTATAAACGTGGTGCTTCTAGTACAACCTTTCTTTCGCAGTCATAATGCTTGTCTTCGATTGGCAATTTGAAGAAACCAGACTGTCAGCAAACCAGTCATCGGTTTCTGAACGAAGGGACAGTGTCGTGTAAATTAAAGATCTGCGGACACCGGTTATTTAATATTGGCTCCTGCTGCGACTACACACGAGATTGGATTTCTCCCAATTTATATTGGACAAGGAGCCTGGAAATGCTGTAATGTTACACCGAAACTGGTTGCGTAAACAAATTAAATGGAAAAGAGACGGCTGCAAGTGTTTTTTATATTCATTTCATATTGAACAGCCGAAGCCTTGTAGCCATCTATTACAAGGATGGGCATACGACAAACCAGGGCGGTCTGGCGCGCATTTGAACCGATGTGCGCCTCTTGAATGAAGATCCAGTATGCTACCCACTGTGCCACCTCGCTCAGTAGTCTTTGCGGAGCGTTGCAGTATACTCCCAGACTCCTTAATACTGTTTCTTGAAACTTTTTAAGCACGTTTTCACGGGACAGTAGATACACTATGTAAACGAAAGTATGCGGACACCTGGCGGAAAATGACTTACAAGTTCGTGGCGCCCTCGGTCGGTGACGATGGAATTCAATATGGTGTAGGCCCACCCTTAGCATTGATGACAGCTTCCACTCTCGCAGGCGTACGTTCAATCAGGCGATGGAAGGTTTCTTGGGGAATGGCAACCCATTCATCACGGAGTGCTGCATTGTAGAGAGGTATCCATGTCGGTCGGTGACGCCTGGTACGAAGTCGGCGTTCCAAAACAACATCCCAAAGGTGTTCTGTAGGATTCAAGTCAGGAATCTGTGCAGGCCAGTCCATTACAGGGATTTTATTGTCGTGTAACCACTACGCCACAGACCGTTCATTATGAACAGGTACTCGATCTTGGTGAAAGATGCAGTCGCCATCCCCGAATTGCTCTTCAACAGTGGGAAGCAAGAAAGTGCGTAAAACATGAATGTAGACCTGTGCTGTGATAGCGCACGCAAAACAACAAGGGGTGCAAGCTCCCTCCGTGAAAAACACGACCACACCATAACACCACCGCCTCGAACTTTTACACACGCTGGCAGATGACGTTCACCGGGTATTCGCCATCACCTCACCCTGCCAACGCATCGCCAGATTGTGTACCGTGACTCGTCACTCCACACAATGTTTTCCCACTGTTCAGTCGTCCAATGTTTTTACGCACCTTACACCAAGTGAGATGTCGTTTGGCATTTACCGGTGTGATGTGTGGGTCATGAGCAGGCGCTCGACCATGAAATCCAAGTTTTCTCACCTCCCGCCTAACTGCCATACTACTTGCAGTTGATCATGATGCCGTCTGGAATTTCTGTGTTATGGTCTGGATGGATGTCTGCCTATTACACATTACGACCCTCTTCGACTGACGGCGGTCTCTGTCAGTCAACAGACGAGCTCGGCCTGTATGCTTTTGTGCTGTACGCGTCCCTTCACGTTTCCACTTCACTATCACATCGGAAACAGTGGACCTAGGGATGTGACACCCAATCACCTGACCACGTTCGAGTTTCGTCAGTTCCGCGGAGCATCCCATTCTGATCTCTTACGATGTCTAATGACAACTGAGGTCACTGATATGGAGTACCTGGCAGCACAATGCACCTCATATGGGGGGTGTCCGGATACTTTTGATACATGGTGAATCTATCTTCATCTGGCGTGCTGGTTTTCGGCATGTCAGTAACGCTCTTCCTCCGATCAAACAAAACTGTGAACATTTACGATTCGATTCTCTGTACACGTTCAGTACGCTCTGTTAGTCTTATTTGGTATGATTCCCACGCTTCGAGCATTAATCTAAGAAGGATCATCCGAATGTTGTGAACAATCTCCTTTTTTATTTTCCTGTTATCCAATGAACCGTATCCCACCAATTATTTAAGTGACCTTACCATTTCATATGCCTACTCTTATAACTGTTACTGTCACGACCACATGTTGGTATGAGTTTACTGTACTGAGTTTTAAGAAATTAAACAAGAGGTGACGTGTTAGTGAATAGTGAGTAGAAGACAGGAAGTATCGTTTCGTTTACTTTAAGACTGTAATGCGTTAAGAGCTGTCAATTACGACTTGATCCAGCACTCGGTATGAAATCGCTGATGACGATGATAGTCATAATAGTTTTTAAATCCTTTATCGATGTTCTTATTTTTTGTGGATCAATGTGATGACGCACAGCAAGCTCATGAGCGTTTTTCACGTTATTCATCGGATCGCAATGTAACTGCAAGACAAGAGAAAGTACTTGCGAGAACAACCATTCACAATACGTAAGCACATCGGATAAAAAATAAGTTAACATCAGGCTACACCACGCTAATAGCGTGTATCCATAATGTATTACCGCTTCCTTCATTGATAATTGAAGTAGTCCAATAGTTACTTCAGGTAAATCACATTCCTGTGAAACGGCTGATTAATGATTAGATCATAACAGAGTTATGTAATTACCGCATCGTTGACTGTTACGTTTGACCTACTGCTCTAAATAATCCTGTACAATTTGTAAGGGATTAAAATTGGGTGATTCAATGGGCCACTCGAAGTGCGTTAGGCTTTCTGAAACTATAAACGAAAATATGCTGTTAGCTCACATGACTGTATACATTATGCCGGCCCCTATGATCAGGAGTTGTCAAGTAAGAATAGTTAAAATTCACAAATAAAACCAATCAAATAAAATGACAAGTCATGTTATGAGCTCCACGCCGTCTTACAGAAAAGAAGAGCCGAGATGGAAGTACGCTTGCGGCGTAAACGAGAAATAAGTGGAAATACATTGAACATGGGGGGGGGGGGGGAGGGGGGAGGAGAGGAGAAGTGAGACAACGGCGAGAAACAAGAGATGAAAAAAGAACGCTATTGTAAAGTAAAATATGCTAATTTACATTTAAACTCTTATAACATCACGAGAACATTATCGTAAGAACAGCAATAAAGTCAACGCACGAATATTCTGTGATAAACGTACGTAAGAATGAAAGAGATTAGAGCATCGTATAGCGAAAAACATATAATAGCTAAGGTAGGTATGATCAGTGTCTGCACGAAATATAAAAGGAAAAAACGAGCATGCGTTCACAAATAATGTACATTAGAACTTTAAGGAACGAACACCACGCCCGATTGTGGGCGCTGACAGCATATTTTCATTGGACGAATGTCAGATCGCTTCATTATTTGCTACTGTTCGAACGTGTAATTTTAGTAAGCACTAAGTTTTATTCTTTTGGTTATCTTTTATGAAATACCTGATATTCCCACCCTTTTGTGAGGATCTAATCTATATATGACGCGTAGTGGTGGAAACTTACATTTCCGGGTTTATAGTTATTGCTGCTTCGTCGTATTTAGGTAACATGTGTTTCTGAAGAAGACGGGTTTACGTCCGTCGAAACCTTGTTCAAGGGTTGAATAAAACCACTGTTTTTGCAACTGGTTGGCTGCTTTGGATTCATTTACTGATGTCTAACCGTTGCAGAAGCGCAGCCATGTTCAAAAAATTGAAAACAAACGGTATTGACATTATGCATCTACATTCTTCAGGTCTACGTATTTATTTCTCAGCCTAGTCGCTCTGGAGACGAACCCATTCCTCCCAACGAGAGACCCAGTTTGTTGAGACCGCCACAGTAGAATGTTAGACAATGTTCACGGAGCCGGATCCTCAACTCTGCTTGCACCGCCTCAAGGCTATCAAAGTAAATCCCTCGAAGGTATTCTTGAAGGTTTGGAAGCAGATGAAAATCTGATGGAGCCTAGTCGGGACTGTACGGAGTGATGAGTCAATCCAAGGCGTCGGACTGTTGAAGATGTTGCAGCACTGGTGTGTGGTCTGGCGTTATCGTGTTGAAGGACAGGGGTTCTGCATGTGTGGACAAATTCTTTGAATTCGAAATTCGATTACGGCAGGCCGTTTCTCACGCGCCGACATAATAACGTTACACACCATTATGTTGGTTCGGAGCCCCCTACAGACGGTTGACATTTCGAGAAAGTAATTTCTGGGAAGAGTCGTACAACATATTATTTCTTCACACATACGTGTCGCGAAAAGACAACAACGACAAAATTCGAGAAATTAGAGCTTAACAGAAGTTTACTGACAATCATTCAGCCCATGCGCTACTCGCTAATGGAACAGGTAAGAGGGGATCAGTTAGTGCAGTGGCACTGCTCACTAGTTGGCGATCCAACTTTCTTGGTGAGCGGTATGCGATTACTCTAGAAATATTTTCATTACGTTGTCAGAAAATTTTAACGTGAGTAATTATTATTATATGCTTTAACTTGATGAGCTCTGCTTGATAAATTTTATAACGTAAAATTATTTCCCTGTTTTATTAAGAACCTTTACTGTAGAACTGCTGGGTTGTTAGAAAGTTGTACTACTAAGGGCGATAGAAAATTTTGACTGTACCTGAGATAGTTGTAAAAAAAAGTACCCTCCGCTACACATTGCCATTTGGATTGCCCAGTATTGACTTAGATGTAGATACACAGGGTGGTCCATTGATAGTGACCGGGCCAAATATCTCACGAAATAAGAGTCAAATGAAAAAAGTACAAAGCCGGAAACTTGTCTAGCTGGGAGGGGGAAACCAGATGGCGCTATGGTTAGCCCGTTAGATGGCACTGCCATAGGTCAAACAGATAGCAACTGCATTTTTTTAAAAAATAGGATCCTCCATTTTTAATTACATATTCGTGTAGTTCGTAAAGAAATATGGATATTTTAGTTGGACCACTTTTTTCGCTTTGTGATAGATGGCACTGTAATAGTCACAACTATATGGCTCACAGTTTTAGACGAACAGTTGGTAACAGGTAGGTTTTTTAAATTAAAATACAGAACGTAGGTACGTTTGAACATTTTATTTCGGTTGTTCCAATGTGATACACGTACCTTTGTGAACTTATCATTTCTGAGAAGGCATGCTGTTACAGCGTGATGTGGCCAAGCGGTTAAATGCGCTTCAGTCTGGAACCGCGCGACCGTTACGGTCGCAGGTTCGAATCCTGCCTCGGGCATGGATGTGTGTGATGTCCTTAGGTTAGTTAGGTTTGAGTAGTTCTAAGTTCTAGGGGACTGATGACCTCAGATGTTAAGTCCCATAGTGTTCAGAGCCATTTCAATTTTTTGTTACAGCGTGATTACCTGTAAATACGACATTAATGGAATAAATGCTCAAAATGATGTCCGTCAACCTCAATGCATTAGGCAATACGTGTAACGACATTCCTCTGAAAAGCGAGTAGTTCGCCTTCCGTAATGTTCGCACATGCATTAACAATGCGCTGACGCATTTTGTCAGGGGTTATCGGTGGACCACGATAGTAAATATCCTTCAACGTTCCCCACAGAAAGAAATCGGGGGACCTCAGATCCGGTGAACGTGCTGGCCATGGTATGGTGCTTCGACGAAAAATCCACCTGTCACGAAATATGCTATTCAGTACCACTTCAACCGCACGCGAGCTATGTGCCGGACATCCATCATGTTGGAAGTATATCACCATTCTGTCAGGCAGTGAAACATCTTGTAATAACATCGGTAGAACATTACGTAGAAAATCAGTATACATTGCACCATTTAGATTGTCATCGATAAAATAGGGGCCAATTATCCTTCCTCCCATAATTCCGCACCATACATTAACCCGCCAAGGTCTCTGATGTTCCACTTGTCGCAGCCATCGTGGATTTTCCGTTGCCCAATAGTTCATATCATGCCGGTTTACGTTACCGCTGTTGGTGAATGACACTTCGTCGCTAAATAGAACGCGTGCAAAAAATCTGTCATCGTCCCGTAATTTCTGTTGTGCCCAGTGGCAGAACTGTACACGACGTTCAAAGTCGTCGCCATGCAATTCCTGGTGCATAGAAATATGGTACGGGTGCAATCGATCTTGATGTAGCATTCTCAACACCGACGTTTTTGAGATTCCCGATTCTCGAGCAGCTTGTCTCCTACTGATGTGCGGATTAGCTGCGACAGCAGCTATAGTTGCAGGTCGTGGTTGACGTTTCACATGTGGCTGAACACTTCCTGTTTCCTTAAATAACGTAACTATCCAGCAAACGGTCCGGACACTTGGATGATGTCGTCTAGGATACCGAGCAGCATACATAGCACACGGCCATTGGGCATTTTGATCACAATAGCCATACATCAACGCTATATCGACCTTTTCCACAATTGGTAAACGGTCCATTTTAACACAGGTAATGTATCACGAAGCAAATACCTTCGGCACTGGCGGAATGTTACGTGATACAACATACTTATACGTTTGTGACTATTACAGCGCCATCTATCACAAAGCGAAAAAAGTCCAACTAAAATATTCATATTTCTTTGCGTACTACACGAATATGTAATAAAAAATGGGGGTTCCTATTTAAAAAAAAAACGCAGTTGATATCCGTTTGACCTATGGCAGCGCCATCTAGCGGGCCAACCATAGCGCCATCTGGTTTGCCCCTCAAGCTAAACAAGTTTCGATCTTTGTAATTTTTCGTTTGACGCTTATTTCGTGAGGTATTTGGTCCGGTCACGATCAATGGACTACCTTGTAGACAGCCCTTCAAAGCAACCAATGCGCTCTTTTAAGGGATGGCTAAAAGTTTGCCAGTGAGCTGAACTGTCTGTTGCCGAGGAAGCGTGACTCACAGTGAGTAGCAGGTAGGCAGGACGTGTTTCCGAGAAACGAGCCGGGGATTCCTGAGTGTAGCTCGTTGTTGGGGGCGTGGGAGAGCTGGCTGTCCGGAAACGAGACTGCCCCGGCAGCCTCCCACGCAAGGTGCGCCTTTCCCACTGTGATGATGCCTGCCTTCCGACAACCAAGACTATAGTTAGCCAGTCCTTCCCACGCTTCATCTGCAAATGGAATTCCAGCTAAGGCCAAGATGCTGAAAGAGAACACACACTCCGTCTCGCTGACTCCTCCTCCTGCACGGTGCAATGTGAGAATACTGATTATGTACGAGCCAATAAAAAAACATGCAGAATGAGCCAACATGCGCCTGAATGCACTCTGCAAATATGAGACACGTATCACACGGCTACTGTTCCTGTGGCCTGAATATTCATCTTTCTAGCTTATACCATAACGTATGGTTGTGCGAAAGGATTCGACTCAGTGGTAGCCGATTCGAATTTTGGTGATGTATAAAATTTTCTTCACCAGTAACTGCCTGTTTGTGTGTGTGTGTGCGGGGGGGGGGGGGGGGGGGGGATGGTGGTGAATGATTCTTGATTCTATAACCGTGCACAATTATTCTGAATTAACGAAGTGTTTCGTGGGATCAAGGCATTTGCAAACGGGTATTGAGTAGCCCCTTTGTGCTACACATCTCATAGGAAACATTTATTTTATTGCTTTTAATTTATTAGTTCTAAACAGGCATGTAATTAAGAAGCATGTAAGTCCATAAGCTTTCGTGACAGCTGACAATGAAAGTAAAACCCTTTTGGTGTACCACAAGCTTCATTTTCTTCCTCTGCTGCAAGAAACTTAACGTTTCCACAATTGTCTTGATGATATCCTTCAGTTTTCTGGCAGACTCAACCTGAAGTGTCGCATTCACAACTAATGGGTTCTTCCTGCCAGATTTCTGAAGCTGTACTGTTATTGGATAAACTGCCTGTATTGGCATGTGCGCTTGTGTGTGTGTGTGTGTGTGTGTGTGTGTGTGTGTGTGTGCGCGGGCACTCTTCTGACTGGTTCCTCCATGTGGCAACCACATCATCTCAGAGTAGTGCTTAAATGAAAAGCCTTCTATTATTTCTTTGTCTTTTGTACTTCAAGGCTTAGATACTAGGACAGTTTGCCTTCATTCGCCCGTCTCAGTTGTTGTCTTCATTTTTTTCTGTATTCACCAATCTACTAATTTACATTATGAACTCTCAATTCTGTATATTGTTTTTATCTCTTTTTCTCCCAGTCCAGGATTAGTTGCCGCAATGAAATACCTGCAATGCCATTACAGTTTCAATTCTGTGGCTTTACCAACTTTTTTTAAAACTTTTCTTTGTAGTTCCACATGTATGCTGAAATTTGGTAGTTTTCTGTTTCTTGTCTTTGTCTATGTTCATACTTACGCCATTTACTAAACAACTGAAACAGGAGACTTGCTCAGGTACCTTGTTGTCGAAAACAATCTTAGGTAGAACTAGGAATTTTGCTTAGTAGAAAATAATTTTATTTTAGTAGCAGATATTTTTGGATTCTAAGGTTTTCTTCCCAACTCATATGATTTATACACAGAGTATTGTAAGTCTACCTTTGTATTTTGTAATACAGTATAGCATTTAGATGGTAGTTTCTTTTCAGCTATATACCTTCATGGACTTCCTTCTCCCAGTTTCTTATGAGGTTTTTCAATACAGAAGTTAAAAAGAGTTGGTGACAAACACCTTGATTTATTATTATTTTATCTGTTTTCGAAGTTCCTGTGTTTATGATTATTTTGATGTCTTCATATATGCCTCTGATTACATAATATCCTCGCCTGTCCATTAATGCCCATTGACTGTTTCTACTGACCGAGTCAAAGGCTTCGAAGCCAACGAAAACGCCATGTGTTTCTAAATTAACTTCTCATTTTTATAAAATCGTCCTCATGATAAAAAATTTCATCGCTGCACGAGCGTTCCTTCTTAAACACACTTTGCGCTCTTGCCAAACATGCATCTATTATTAGTCTTAAGAGTTTGTTTATTATTACTGAGTAAGTTTTGGTCTATAAACCGTATTCGTGAGACTTATTCACCTGGATTTGTCACATGCATTTAGGGGCTGTTTTTAAAAATAGGAACTACTTATGCAGTTTTCCAATGACCAGAGATTAGATAACTTGGTGAGCATTCATTAATTAAATGTTAGAGTCTCAATTCGCACAGTTTCCTTCCATAATTAATCAGGATCAGCATTTGTTCCATCTAGGCTACAACTTTTTCTATTTTCATCGTTTTCAGAACCTGCTGAAGCTCATCTAAGGCTAGGAATACGATACATTTTTATAAAGTTGAATCCACTGCTCTTCATTAATTATATTAATTCTTGCATTAACCGTTTCTGGCTGATTTAAATTCTTCAATATTTTATAGGCAAAGTTCTGTTTTCTGTGTATATCCTGCTCGGTATTTGTAACTAATTTATCCCAGGAGTCTTAATGTCCCTTTCTTATGCATAGCATGCTTTCGCTTTTCCTCATATTGCCGCTCTGTGGCTAATGTTCTATTTAGTAGCAGTGCTTGGTAAGCCTTTTGTTTTTCCTTCCTCTTCAATTTCTGTACTCCATAATTTTAATCTTCTTCTCTTACCAACTGCATCAAAAGCTGTCTTTTACACTGCTCCTCTCTGCCTCCTCACCATGTGCTGTTAGAATTTCTACTACTAATTCCTGTAGTTCCTGTTGCTACTGTTGTTAATACTCTCTTCCTGTAATACTTATTCTGAATAAGCTGGTTTTCTTTCAGAAATTTTCTTTCACCTTGCTGCGGGAGTTATGTTTCAAATATGGAAAAATGGTCTGAATACGTATCTTTTACTCAATACTCCCTTACGTCTTGTACCTCATTCCTCATTTTTGAGTTTACGATAAAATTATTATTGATTTAAAATCTCATGCAGTCCACGTACATCTCTGAATTATTTGTCGGATATTTTCCAAATTACAGCTCCTTCTAGTACCATGTAAGTTATTCCCAGACACCTTAACGTGCATTATTTCATCCTACTCTCCATTCTAGACGATGGTTTCATATATTCCTTTCCTTGCCGAGTCTGCAGAGAACCTCGTTGTGTAACACCACTTTTTAAACTCCTCGAGGCCGGCTGGAGTGGCCGAGCGGTTCTAGGCGCTAAAGCCTGGAACCGCGAGACCGCTACGGTCGCAGGTTCGAATCCTGCCTCGGGCATGGATGTGTGTGATGTCCTTAGGTTAGTTAAAAAAAAGATTTAAGTAGTTCTATGTTCTAGGGGACTGATGACCTCAGAAGTAAGTCCCATAGTGATCAGAGCCATATGAACCATTTAAACTGCTCGAGTATCTTCTTACCCATTATTACTGCAGACCATGATTAATTTACGTACAATGCTGTACGAGCAACGTAAATTCTTAAAAACTTACATTCTTACAAATTTCTTCCTGAAATTATTTGCTCCGCCTATCATGCATTATTGTGCTAAGAAGTTAGCCGAATTTTTCGCTTCCCCTAATTCGTGTGTCTTCGGGAAAAGAGGCCTGAGAACATTTCACAAAAATATTAGAAACAAAAATACCGTATTTCCAGCATTGCCGACATAGACTCCTGAGAGGTGCTTAACTGTCATGTAGAATTTGTAATCTAGAACCAAAGTAGTTGACAAGGACTAAAAATACGTTAGCTGTACCGTATCGCGGTACGTCTTCCGCATGAAGTTTTTGCCTCTAGCGGAGGGCGTGCCGTTTTGACATAAGCAAGTGGCAGTGTGAGGAGGGAGTTGGAGCCGGTCGTTGTGGCCGAACGGTTCTAGACGCTTCAGTGCGGAACCGCGCTGGTGCTACGGTCGCAGGTTCGAATTCTGCCTCGGGCACGGATGTGTGTGATGTCCTTTGGTTAGTTAGGTTTAAGTAGTTCTAAGTTCTATGGGACTGGTGACCTCAGAAGTTAAGTCCCATAGTGCTCAGAGCCACTTGAATCATTTGAAGGAAGTTGGACGGTGGCAGGCGGCGGAGCGGGAAGGGCTCTACAGGTTCGGGGTACTGTGATTTAAGCCGTGCGATTCCTCTGTCGGAGGACTGGACTTCGGTATTTCACCTTGAGTCACGTGTCCGAGAGTAAGTTTTCATCCTGGCGGCTTCGGAGGACAAGAGGCGGCCGAAGCTATTACTAATGTAGAAGTCCATGGTGCGGCGCCTTGGTTAAGAGGGAAGTGTACCGTCTTAGAGCTGTGCTGAAAAACCTTACTTCTGTTGAGTGAATTTGGAGACAGCGTGAGGTTGGCAAAATGTTCCTCTCTATCGTCTTTCGCGGTGCTTTACCTGCCTCCACGGCTATTTGAAATCTAAAGATACCGTCTCAATCTTCCTGCTTGCTTCAGCCCCGATCGTGGGTAAGTTGAGTGAAAGAGACCTGCACGTGTTTGTACCAACTGCTTATCATACCAGCGTAAATTTCTGATTTTCTACAATAAGACGCACTATGTTTTTATCTTCTTATGCAATGAAGTGCCAAAGAAGCTGGTATAGGCATGCGTATTCAAAGACAAAGATATGTAAACAGGCAGAAAACGGCGCTGCCATCTCCAAAGCCCACACAGGGAAACAAGTGTCTGGAGCAGTTGTTCGAGCGGTTACTGCTGTTACACTGTCAGGTTATCAACATTTAAATCAGTTTGAACGTGGCGTTACAGTTGGTCCACGAGCGATGGCACACAGCGTTTCCGAGGTGAAGCGGGGATTTTCCTGTACGACCATTTCACGAGTGTACCGTGGATATCAGGAATCCGGTGAAACATCAAACCTCCGACACCGCTTCACTCGGAAAAAGATCTTGCAAGAACGGGACCAATGCCGACTGAAGAGAATCGTTCCACAGGACAGAACTGCAACCCTTCCGCAAATTGCTGCAGATTTCAATGCCGGTCCATCAACGTGCGAACCATTCAACGAAACATCAACGATATGGGCTTTCGGAGCCGAAGGCCCACTCGTGTACCCTTGATGACTGCACGACGCAAAGTTTTATTGATCGCCTGGTCCCGTCAACACCGACATTGGACTGTTGACAACTAGAAACATGCTGCCTGGACGGTCGAGTCTCGTTTCAAATTCTATCGAGCAGATGGACGTCTACAGGTATGGACAATGTTGTGGCGTAGCAAGACAGCCACGCCACGGAAGTAGCCGAAAGGCACGCGTTTAGTTCACGCAGGCAAGAGATAGGTCTGAAACAGGATACGTAATGAATGCTATAAAGAAAAGTACGTAGCTTCTGGAATACTTAACTTTAATCCATCCTTGTTGTATACATCGCTCTTGACGATACAAGTGAGACTCTTTAGATACAAACTATGTAAGGCTAATGACGCCTTGCTAGGTCGTAGCCATGGACTTAGCTGAAGGCTATTCTAACTATCTGCTCGGCAAAGGAGCGAGGCTTCGTCAGTGTAGTCGCTAGCTACGTCGTCCGTACAACTGGGGCGAGTGCTAGTCAGTCTCTCGAGACCTGCCTTGTGGTGGCGCTCGGTCTGCGATCCCTGACAGTGGCGACACGCGGGTCCGACATGTACTAATGGACCGCGGCCGATTTAAAGCTACCACCTAGCAAGTGTGGTGTCTGGCGGTGACACCACAGACAAAACCTCCTGAATCCATAGACCCTGCATGCCAGCAGGGGACTGTTCAAGCTGGTGGAAGCTCTGTAATGGTGCGGGGCGTGTGCAGTTGGAGCGATATGGGACACCTGTACGTCTAGAATACAACTCGACTGGTGACACCTACGTAAGCATCCTGTCTGATCACCTGCATCCATTCATGTCCATTGTGCATTCCGACGGACTTGGGTAATTACAGCAGGAAAATGCGACACACATCGAGTCCAGAATTGCTACAGATTGGCTCCAGGAACACTCTTCTGAGTATAATCACTTCCAATGGTCACCAAACTACCCAAATATCAACCTTATTGACCATATCCTGGATGTGTTGCAACGTACTATTGAGGAGAGATCTCTATCCCCTCGTACCCTTACGGATTTATGGACAGCCCTGCAGGATTCATGGTGTCAGTTCCCACTTGCACTACTTCAGACATTAGTCAAGTCCATGCCAACTTGTGTTGCGGCATATCAGAATGCTCGCGGGGGGCCCTTGACGATATTAGGCAGGTGTACCAGTTTCTTTGGCTCTTCAGTGTATGTGATAGCTTTGTAGACTTTGGTTTAAGTTACCTCTTTTATTTCCGTGAGTGGCTTCGATGCTTGCTAGTTAATTTGCTAATTGTAAAAGAAAAGGATGCGTGGTAGTTTATTTGTATTTAAGGTACTGTCTGATAATGTAAAAGAAGTTCGTTTGCCAACCGTGTGCATCCATTCAAATGTTGTTCCTTTTCCGTTCCGCTTGGCGGACCCTTGCTACCGTTACGCCATTGGGCGTTGTTTCGAAACTGAATTGAGGTTGGCAGGGCGAACCTTCTTATCTCACTGTTGAGATTTGAGATTTTGCCGTGTGTTCAGTAAAAAGACCCAATTGTCTTATTGCTATTAATACTGGAGCGCTTGCTTTCTGTCCCTTTATTGGTATATAAGCATGTAATTACGCTCGTAACTATATTGTGTCCAGTTCCACGATCGAGGGGTTAAAGACCCGTAGTTGTCGGATTATTTGTTGAACGTAAGATTCTTTTTCTTGACAGGTAATACTAGCAGTTACTAGCGCCATGCGCAGAATTGGCTCGATTATCCGGGAGGTGTCTATGTCTGATTTACGCTGAGTAACTACCTGGGTGCAGCCGATTGGATTCTGAGGTAGCGAGTTGCGCTCCCTCTTGATCAGCGGTACTTAGGTGGGTCAAAAGAAATTGCTTGACACAATATTGTACCTGCCTTTGATTTTTTTTAAAAAAAATTATGTATTTTTCGAAATGTGTGTGTGTGTGTGTGTGTGTGTGTGTGTGTGTGTGTGTGTGTGTGTGTATGTCTTTTTGGGGAAGTGAATGTAAATTTTAACGTACAGTTTTAGTAAGTTTTCATGCCTTTGGTAGTAGTGTTGTGGAACATTCAGCGATGCCAAGCAATTATAAAATCAGTAAACAGACTGTCAGAGAAATCCGATAAAGTGAACTGCTAAATTGTTTGTGACACAAAATCTTCATTATGTAGCTGTCGTTTTGAAGCATAGATTCTGTATTAAATTTTTGCATCGTTCTGCTGTTACATAAGCTTGTACTAACATATTTTCGGTGTCCTAATAATTACATGGTATTTCATTATAGGAACTGAAACTTAGTGATAAGTGATTAATCCTCAAGGAACTGCAAAAAATTTCTTTGCCTCTGTGATGTGCCGTGTTGAAGGTATTTGCTACCACAACTGTGATAGTTAAGTGCGAAACTCATTAGTTGTCTTTCAATAAGATATTTTCATAACCACTCCAACATATTGTGTTTCCTATGTTTTTAACAAATTGGGTCAGTGTAACAGTGTATTGCAGTCTTACTTGAATACGCACACTGGACTCGCATTCGGGAGGACGAAGGTTCAATCCCGCGTCCGGCCATCCTGATTTAGGTTTTCCGTGATTTCCCTAAATCGCTCCAGGCAAATGCCGGGATGGTTCCTTTGAAAGCGCACGGCCGACTTCCTTTCCCGTTCTTACCTAATCCGATGAGACCCATGACCTCGTTGTCTGATCTCCTCCCCCAAAACAACCCAACCCCTTACTTGAATACAAAGTAAACACTGCAGCACATGTTCAGGGATGTGCATATGTATGAAATTTGATCACTTTTGAGACTTCTTGTTATTAACGTGTTTTTTAATTAAGTCTTGAAAGCTTACAAGTAAATTTTTCTGAAGTCCTACCTGGCCACATAAAGTACAGACGGAGGTGAAAAGCCTGTCTTAGCAGGTGAGTGCTCTGATTTATGTGTACACACATAATTATGTAGCAAATAAAATGAAATAAAGTAAATAATTCCCAGAATCTTTCCGAAATCGCTACTCTTAATGACAAAGAGAATGATTCCTGTAGTAATACAAGGTTTCTTTAATGACTTTCCATTATTACATTCAGTTACCTCTTTTGGAAATCTACTTTCACAAAAAGATGCAAACTCATTAAGAAATCAGTTGATTTTAAAGAAGCATTAGGCTCACTGTAATCTTCAACTCAGTAAAAATTTTTTGAGCTTTCTTTAATATCTTCAGTAGTAGTGGTTTCTTTGAGTGTTTCCGAAATGTACATGATAGAGACAGACGTTTTTTACCTTATTCCATTTTCTAGTGGACTAGGAAAGGCAATGAATAGTGGTACAAGGAACAGTCTGACATTCTGTCATGCACCGTGTGGTAGCTTACAATGTGGGTGTAAATGTAGATGGATGAAGGCGAATAATAGACTATTCCATGCTTTGCGGTCTTAAGCAAGAAACACACTTACCGTTCGTAACGATATCTACCCGGCTTCTATTAGCAGGCCGTCGGCGCAATTTTTCCTTTTTCTTTTTTAAATGATTTCGTGATGCCTTCAGCAGCCATTCTCTTTATTTCATGGACGACTTTACAATTTCGGTTTTAGGCCATTTTGAAGCATTTAAATCTCGGATACATTAATGACACTTGTGATTTTAACATAGGAGTAAATCATATCTGTAGACATATTAGGCGCATTATAACTTACTATATGAATGATTCTTTACTGGTATATTACACCATGTACGTCCTTCCTCCTATGACTGCTTGTTATTTTTCGATTTTTTAGGAGCACGTTACTTTTGAGCAGTTTTTACGAAGCTCTTATACATAAGGTTCATGTTTTTATGTGCTTAACACTAGGAAGATTAAAATTATTTTAAATGAATTTGGTAATTAACCTACTTATTATTTTGTTCTCAATTATATTTAATCATCGCTCGTCATTGGTGTAAATGTGACTGTACTTAATTTCTTTAAAGTAACTTGCGAATATTTGTTCTCTTATTGTGGGAGCGCGTCATTTTTGAGTAGTCATTGTAATTATCTTATATATAAATACACAAATGACAAACGATAATTAAATGTAATTGAGAACAAAAGCGTATATGGTATATTTAACAAATTTCTGTTAAAGAATTATAATCTTACATATAAGAGCTTTGCAACAGCTACTCAGACTTAACGTGCTCCTAAAACAGCGAAAAACTTCTCTTATTTATGTGCGTAACGAGAAGTCATAGGAGCAAGGACGTACATGGCATAATATACTACTAAAGAATAAAGTAAATTATGATGCGCCTAGTATATCTACCGTTATGACCTGTCCCTATGCCAAAATCACAAGTGTACCAATGTATCCAACGTATAATGCTTGCGTTTACATAGACACTTCAAAATTTCCTAAGGCCGAACTTTTGCAATCGTTGTTGTTGTTGTTGTGGTCTTCAGTCCTGAGACTGGTTTGATGCAGTTCTCTTTACAATCGTACGTAAGGTAATAAAATAATAGAGAATAGCAGCTAAAGGCTTCACGAAATAATTAAATATATTCATCGCAGCTGTAGTCCCTATCGCATTGAAAATTAGATTTCCTTTTTCTCCTGGCAAGTGGCAAAGAATTTCCTTGGTACTCCTAACATCCATCCCTCTGGCCACCTACACATCATTTTCACTAGATCACGGTTACGTATTGCACTCCAGTCCGCTTTCTCGAAGACTTGTTTTCCCGTCCCTATTAGTAAATCCACACAAGCATTTTTCCATTACCCGTTTGGTTTACTCATGAAACGCCCTTGTCCACTGCTGCAAGTCAAAACTGGGAATCCACTCTAATTTTAACCTTTCTGTCTATGTACCATGTATGCTATTACGTAAGGAAAACAGTTGAGCGACGGTTTGCCTGTATGTGCATCTCTGTGCAATGAAGGAGACACAACACCTTAAGACCATAAAAATTCGACTGCACTGCAGGAGAAACAAAGCAACACACACGCTGACGTCAAGTAAAATGCCTATGTATGTCTAGCACCTGAAAATGAGAATAAATTCCTAAAATACATCAATTACACGTGAAGTACTTTATTGTTTACATAATTATTGTCATAGCTGCAGATTTTTCTGGAAGAAAGCTTTATGATAGTCGTATTAAAATACATCTGAATAATTACTTTGTTTCTTTTCTCAGAATCAACGTTCTCGGCCGAAACAATAATTTATTTTCATTACTGTGTTCTATAATTTCTTCCATGACCTACAAACGGCATGTTGTAACATCTCCGTTTCAAAAGGGCAAATTTCTAATTATTTTTTCAAGTTCCTTCCGTATTACCTTTTTTTTAGTTCAACTTTAATAATCTCTGTTGAATTGTCATCAACTCCAGGTGCGTCTGTTCATATATTGAACAATTTTATACGCCTCTTCTGTCATTACTGTACCTGGAAATAAACCCCGTGGTGAGCGATTTTCAGGAAGCTGTCGTCAAAATCATATGTCAGCAGCGGATATTCATTCCCTGCTGACATGTGTCAGTGTTCTTTAGTGTGGAATTCTAGGAGAAAAGAGGATTTTTAGTTGCTTGGAATGCAAGCGTTCAAAGATTTTAGACCAGCATAAGTCTGTAATATCTGTATAATGGCGTACTTTACAACTGTAATAATCCTTTGTTACGCTATTGGCAACTACGGCATAACGAAGATGCTATTTTTGAAATTGCGACTGTGGATAAAAGGCCACAAAAACAAACATGTGAGGCTCATTACTAGGACTCACAGATAACAGCGAGTTATGATATTTTCGGACATGTCTGAAAGAACAGATAGCATCTCCATATAGATAAGACATACGGCCAATGATCTTGTTCAGTGCGGGTGCACTCACACTGCCCCAACTCTTACGGGAATCGGTAGATTGACTGCCGCAAGTAATGAGTATAGTGGGCAGGGGCACTATAATTGCAGTGAGTGGACAGTAAGTTGGGAATGTGGGTCTCACGGGGTGCGTGCCAGAGATAAGTCCCTGCATATGCGCTGTACTCTGTGTCCTGGGTTACTCATACGGACAGAGCGTCTGCCATGTAAGTAGGAGATCCCGGGATCGAGTGTCGGTCGGGGAACACGTTTTTAACTCTCCCCGTTGATATTTCTAAATGTCTGGATTCCATTCCAATTGCTTTTTTCGAGACCTGCAAGATCTGTTCTTTCGGACATGTCCGGACATGTACGAAAGAACAGACACCATCCTCATACTTCTGCTCCTTGTCGCTTTGTTCACAGAGTCGTAGTGATCTACCCAAACACGTCACCTGCCACAGTGCAGTAAAAAATAAATGTATAAAAATTAAATGAAGGTAAAAGTAAAGGTAAAGTTCCTCGTTCTGTCCTAGACGGGCCAATTGGCCAGACCGACCGCCGAGTAATCCTCTTCCAATGTCGTCAAGGGTTGCGGTATGGAGGGGCATTTGTTCAGCCCACAGCTGTCCCGGCCGTCATCGGGTTTCTTGACCTTGAAACAGCTACTAATCTGGCGAATTGCTCCTCAACTGGCTACACGAAGCTGAGTATTACCTGTGTGAGTCCATAAGGGAAATATCCCTGCCAGTACCTGAAATCGAACCCTGGTCGCCCGCATGGCAGTCTAGTGTGCTGACCAAAATAAGATAAACTAAAATAAAATAAAAAATGCACTTCGCAAAGAGTGTTCTTCGCAATCGATTCAGCGCTTTGGAAGGAGGGAAGAAACAAAAGTCAAAATTTAATATTTCCTAAAACTCTTGTTGACGCTGAGTTCTTGGAACACTAGTTGCTACTGAATTTTGGAAAGGATGATAAATTAGTCGTGGCAATACTGAAGACAGGTTCTCAGCTTTCGATTCGTGAGGTTTAGGGAAACAACATGGAATCTGTACTTGAAGGTCTGACTGTATCCTGCGGAAAAGCAGTTTGATGTTAAGTGTCGCAAATCAAGTGGACTACAGGCAAAATGGCTGTGTAGTACTTTGTTAGAGTTGTTAATTTTATTTTCTTGTGCTAATTTGGCGTGACTTACTTTCACAGAGTTTTAGTGTACTTTGGCAACCACGTTTCCCATGTATCTTGGTCGTATGTGAGCAAATTTTATAACATGTAACGATCGGTTTAGAAAACAGCTAACTTTGTTCTGCTTCAGTTATGTTTCGATCAACCATCAGTTCAGATGGGCCGTGCGGGATTAGCCGAGCGGTCTAAGGGCGCTGCAGTCATGGACTGTGCGGCTGGTCCCGGCGGAGGTTCGAGTCCTCCCTCGGGCATGGGTGTGTGTGTTTGTCCTTAGGATAATTTAGATTAAGTAGCGTGTAAGCTTAGGGACTGATGACCTTAGCAGTTAAGTCCCATAAGATTTAAAAAAAAGTTCAGACGGAATGAACTGTTGCAGTACAACATTCGCCGCATGGATAAAACGGTCTCAGGATAGATGTTTAGTTCCTTACACATATCATGGGTACCCTTGTGCTGGTGATTTTCTCAGTGTATTCAGTTCTCTCTTGAGAACCTACTTCCCTAGAGCACACCTGAAATTACTTCTGCATCTGTCTGATTCACCATCAAGATACTTCTCTGGAAGAACGATTATATTATAAAGATTTAATGGGACTGCTTCGTTTAAAAGAAGCACGTTGGCCGCAAACTGCACGAAACATTTCTGTACTGAACCAAACGGAAGAGAGTAGCAGCTTTGGAGCCACCGTACTTCGTCCGAGCGTTAGTTCGTCATTGAATGAATGTGACATATTTGTCCCATTCTGACCAAAACTATTCGGACACCCCTTATATGATGCAGAAGTGACCACCAGATGTCAGCAGCAGCGAACCCACCAACATTAAAAAAGGAGGTGGTGAGTGCTGTGTTGTCAGTAGAGAAGCGGTGACAGCAGAATAGATCAGAGAAGAGACCTCAGTGACGTTGAACGTCACCTGAGTAACAAAATTATCAGGGTAATTTCAACCCTTCTACAGCTGCCCAAATCGACTGTTGGTGATATGTTTGTGAAGTGGAAACGCGATGGAACAATCAAAGCTAAAACAAGACCAGCCGGACCTCGTGTACTGAAGGACCGAGACCGTCGAACACTGCGCAAGGACGTTGAAAAAAGTCGCTTGAGATCAATGGAAGGAATCACACGTGACTTCCAGAGTGCTACCAGCAGTCCGGCTGGCACAATGTCTGTATGTAGGAAGTTGAAAATAATGGGGTACAATGGTCGAACAACTAATCATAAGCCACACTTTTCTTGGTCAATGCCAAACAACACATAAGGTGATGAAAGGGGCGACGCCACTGGACAGAGGACGAGTGTAAACGAGTGATTTCGTGTGACGTGTCACGCTGCACCTTGTGACAATCCGGTGGCAGGCTGTGGATTTGACGAGCTCTTGGAGAACATTACCTGCCGTCACGTGTACTGCTAGCTGTGAAGGACAGAGGAGGTGAGCCGGCCGATGTGGTCGAGCGGTTCTAGGCGCTTCAGTCTGGAACCGCGCGACCGCTACGGTCGCAGGTTCGAATCCTGCCTCGGGCATGGATGTCCTTAGGTTAGTTAGGTTTAAGTAGTTCTAAGTTCTAGGCGACTGATGACCTTAGAAGTTAAGTCCCATAGTGCTCACAAGGGAACCTCCCCATCGCACCCCCCTCAGATTTAGTTATAAGTTGGCACAGGAATTTGCCTTGAAAAACTGAACACAGATCAATCGAGAAAACAGGAAGAAGTTGTGTGGAACCATGAAAAAAATTAGCAAAATATACAAACTGAGTAGTCCATGCGCAAGGCAGGCAACATCAAGGAGAGTGTTAGCTTACGAGCGCCGTGGTCCCGTGGTTAGCGTGAGCAGCTGCGGAACGAGTGAAAAGTTTAATTTTTTATTTTCAGACAATTATCAAAGTTCAGTCACTCACACATAATCAACTTCGCTCTCCAAAATTCCAGGACATGTTCAGATTTGCTTGGACATATACAGGATTTGACGGTCTACACACGGAAACATTTTAAAACGTAAAAAAACATATGTTTTGACAGAGCACAGGGAAAACTGTGCAACTGTGAAACTGTTGCATTCATTTGTTGCAGTTTATGTGACAAACTCTTACAACACTTTTTTGGGAGTGATTATCACATCCACAAGAAAACCTAAATCGGGCAAGGTAGAAGAATCTTTTTACCCATTCGCCAAGTGTGCAAGTTAGGTGGGTCGACAACATATTCCTGTCATGTGACGCACATGCCGTCACCAGTGTCGTAAAGAATATATCAGACGTGTTTTCCTGTGGAGGAATCGGTTGACCTGTGACCTTGCGATCAAATGTTTTCGGTTCCTATTGGAGAGGCACGTCCTTTCGTCTACTAATCGCACGGTTTTGCGGTGCGGTCGCAAAACACAGACACTAAACTTATTACAGTGAATAGAGACGTCAATGAATGAACGGACAGATCGTAACTTTGCGAAAATAAAGAAAGTAAAATTTTCACTCGAGGGAGGACTCGAACCAAGGACCTCTCGTTCCGCAGTTGCTCACTCTAACCACGGGATCACGGCGCTCAGCAGCTCGCATTGTCCTTGATGTTGCTTATCTTGCACATGGACTACTCAGTTTGTATAATTTGCTTATTTTTTCATAGTTCCACACAACTTCTTCCTGTTTTCTCGATTGATCTGTGTTCAGTTTTTCAAGGCCTATCAATTTTGTGTCGATTTATAACTAAATTTGAGGGGGGTGCGATGGGGAGGTTCCCTTATCAGAGCCACTTGAACAGAGGAGGTGACGTTACGACGTGGAAGTGTCTTCCGTGGTTAGTGTGTCGTCCCCTTTTTCCTCTTAAGAAGACGGTAAATGCGGAAGGATATCGACATATTTTACAGCACCGTGTGCTGCGACAGCACTGGTACATTTTGCAGATGATGGTTTTTTGTATCGGCATGACAGTGCATCTTGTCATAAATCAGACTCTGTGAGGCAATTGTTTATGGACAACAGCATTTCTGAAATGGATCAGATAGTGTTTGTATTCGCCCCACGTCGTCAGCATGAGTCAGGAAGTCTCCCACAAAGCTGTTTGTTCTGACATCCTACAGCCACCTTTTTTAGATAAAGATAATTCCGGGAGGTCGTTCTTACAAACGAAAAAAAAGATATTTGTTTTGCAAATCAAACTGCCTTTTCCTGCAGCTAGTTACTTTATTTATCCCACACGCGTTTCGCCTTCTCCTGTTCTAAGGCATCATCAGTGGGATCTATAACGACGCAGTTTTGTTTAGTTATAGATTATCAAACAGTTCACTTCGCGATTTTTTGTAAAAAAATCATTACTTACGATTTGCTGATCTGCGTTTCCTCACAAATGACACTGTAGGGTAAACAAAAAACTAGAATAGTAAATGCCGTTCACGGACAACATTTCTGAGTGTCTCGAAATGTCATATTATCTCAGTTGCTACACGTATCGCCTCATTATTGGAAAATTATATTGGAAGATAATGTCCAAGTCGAAGAAGCTGTAGAACATGTCTGAACTACTGCGCCACGTCTGTCGGGGCAGACTACGACGATTGGGAGAGTAAATATCCACTGCACAATGTGCATATTCAAAACGTATGACCTTTGTACTCAATAAGTAAATCAGCGATAGATGATAATAATACGTAGTTCTGAATCGTGTCATTATTTATGTCAGTACAGAAGATGATTATGGATTTGAAAAATGGTAGTCCGCGCAAAGAGTGCATTAGTTTGTTCGCACAGCGAAATTTAAGGAGGAAGATTGGCGGTATGGGATTGTTTTGATTTTTTTGTTGTTACCCTCTGCTTCTGTAATTTCCTCAGATTATTAGCTATGTCTTTTTTTCTTTTAAGTCAGTAGCCATTCGACTGGTATGATGCTATCCTCCATTATTTCCTATCCTGCAGTAATGTTTCCATCTTTATGTAACTACTAAGCCCAACATCTTCTGCTACAGGTTTCGCATGTTCTAGCCTTTGTCTGCAGATATTATTAATTTTTTCACCTCCACATTTCCTTCCAGTCACAAGTTTACAGTGTATCATTCCGTGGCAGATGTCCCATTGCCCTGCCCTCGCCTATTCTGTTGGTTCACTATGTACTGTACCTGTCGACTTAATTTTTAACATTCTTCAATAGAACCATCTGTCAAATGGTTCCAGCTATTTCTTCTCTAGATTTCCAGTAACCCACATTTCACTTCTACACAATGTCTTGTTCGAGGCGTACATTTTCACGCACTTCTTCTCATTTCCATGTAATGATCTGGCACCAACAGAACTCTTTCATTTAAGAAAGTAACAACCTGTTCTTGACATCTCGCTTCCTTCGGCCTGGCTCTGCTTGCACCATTCTCTGATACACATCCTGTTTAAAAGTACCGGTCTCCACCACAGTGTCTCTGCTGGAGAAGCAAGTACCAAACCCGAGAGCGCCAGGTTGCACTGTGTGTGCCCTGAGTGTCGGCTGCCAGCTGGGGCAGTGGGCCCAGCCCAGCAAGTGGGGCAGACGTGACATGGGCCGACGCCAGCAGCGGCCATCGTCACGAGGAGTTGGCCGAACCGTCGTCTGTACCACTGCACTACGGGCGCACTCCGACGCTACACAGTCTGCTGGTCTGACCCAGTACTGGCGTCCAGTTAGACAACAACTGTCGAAGCAGTTCCAAACGTTAACCTTGCATAGCGCTGGGTCTGCTGCTGTACTAGGAATTCGTCCTGTGGTTGAAATCTCATCTGAACAGCACAGTGCAAGGTATCGCAGATATGCTCAAGGGCGTATGAGTGGGCCTTCGCTCCGAAAACACATATTGGGTCGCACGCTGACACTTGTTCATGGTCCAGCATTGAAAGCTGCTGAAATTTGCGGAAGTATTGCACTTCTTACACGTTAACGAATCTCTTCAGTCGTCGTTGCTCCCGTTCTTCCAGGATCTTTTTCCGGCCGCAGCCCTGTCGAAGATTTGGTATTTACGGTACTCTCGTGAAATGGTCGTACGGGAAAATCTCCACTTCACCATACTGTGTTCCATCACTCGTGCGCCGACTGTAACACTACGTTCAAACCTAACTTAAATCTTGATAACCTGCCATTGTAGCAGCAGTAACCGATCTAATAACTGCGCCAGACACTTGTTGTCTTACATAGGCGTTGCCGGCCGCAGCACCGTATTCTCCCTGTTTGCATATATCTGTATTCGATAACGCATGCCCATATCAGTTTCTTTGGCACATCAGTACAATAAGAATAAAAATCTAGGGTGTCGGCCACCACGCCGTGCATGTCACGCGAGAACTATTGACGTTCTGCAAATAAAAGCCTGTATTTATTGTGGGCTATAAAGTTCACGACTAGCAGCTAGTGTTTAACACTTGTTTCAAAAGATGTTAAGGGCATTCTCAGAAGACGATTAGGTTCAAGGTGCAGAAGCACGGGGTGTTTGTTCAAAATGGCTCTGAGCACTGTGGGACTTAACTTCTGAGTTCATCAGTCCCCTAGGACTTAAAACTACTTAAACCTAACTAACCAAAGGACATCACACACATCCATGCCCGAAGCAGGATTCGAACGTGTGACCGTAGCGGACGCACGGTTCCAGACTGTAGCGCCTAGAACCGCTCGGCCACTCCGGCCGGCGGGGTGTCTGTCTGAAGAGTCTTCAGGCACATATTCTCTGGTGTTTAGGTACATATTTCCAATTTCGGTTTTTTTTCAATGTATAGACGGAGTCATCATCAGTTACTTTCCTCCACAAATAGCAAAACTCATCTGCTTCTTTAAGTGTCTCAGTTCCTAATCCAATTTCCTCAGCATCACCTGATATAATTTGACTACATTCCATTATCCTCGTTTTACTTTTGTTGATGTTCATCTTATATCCTCCTTTCAAGACACTGTCCATTCCGTTCAACTGCTCTACTACGTCCTCCGCTGTCTCTGACAGAATTACAATTTCGTCCGAAAAACTCAAAGTTTCTATTTCTTCGCCACGGATTTTAATTCCTACTTCAAATTTTTCTTATCTTTCCTTTACTGCTTGCTCAATATACAGATTGAATAACATAGGAGATAGGCTACAATCCTGTCTCACTCCCTTCTCAACCACTGCTCGACTTTCGTGCACCTCGACTTTTATAACTGCCATCTGGTTTCTGTACAAATTGTAAATAGCCTTTCGCTGCCTGTATTTTACCCCGGCCGCCTTCAGAGTTGAGTATTCCAGTGAGTATTGTCAAAAGCTTTCTCTAAGTCTACAAATGCTAGAAACGTAGGTTTGTGTTTCCTCCATCTGTCTTCTAAGACTAGTCGTTGGGTCAGTATTGCCTCACGTTATAACATTTCTACAGAATCTAAACTGATCTTTCCAGAGGTCATCTTCTACCTCTTTTCCATTCGTCTATAAAGAATTCGTGTTAGTATTTTGCAGCTATGACTTATAAAACTGATAGTTCGCTAATTTTCACACCTGTCTACACTTGATTTCTTTGGGATTCGATTTACTATATTCTTCTTGAAGTCTGAGGGTATTTCGTCTGTCTCATACATCTTGCTATTGATGGAAGAGTTTTGTCAGGACTAGCTCACCCGAGGCTGTCAGTAGCTCTAATGGAACGTTGTCTACTCCCGGGACCTTGTTTGGATTTAGGTCTTTCAATGCACTGTCAAACTCTTACGCTGTATGATATCTCCCATTTCATCTTCATCTACGTCCTCTTCCATTTCCATAATATTTGCTTCAAATACATCGCCCTTGTATACATCCTCTATATACTCCTTCCAACTTTCTGCCTTCCCTTCTTTGCTTAGGACTGGTTTTCCACCTGAGCTCTTCATATTCATACAAGTGGTTCTCTTTTCTCCAAAGGTCTCTTTGATTTAGTGTAAGCAGTATCTGTCTTACTTCTAGTGATATATTCCTGTACACCATTACATTTATCCTGTAGCCATTCCTGCTTAGCCGCGCGGGGTAGCCGAGCTGTCTAAGGGGCCTTGTCACAGTTTAAGCGGGTCCCCCTGTCGGAGATTCGAGTCCTCCCTCCGGCATTGGTGTAGGTGTTGTCCCTAGCGTAAGTTTAAGTTAGGTTAAGTAGTGTGTAAGCCTAGGGACCGATGACCTCAGTAGTTTGGTCCCATAGTAACTTCAACAAATTTCCAATTTTCCATCCCCGCTTAGCCATTTTGCTCATCCTGTCGATCTCATTTTTGAGACGTTTGTAATCCTTTTTGCTGCCTTCCTTTTCCCCATTTCTGTATTTTCTATCATCAATTAAATTCAATATCTTTTCTGTTACCCAAGGATTTATGTCAGCCCTCGTCTTTTTCCCCACTTGATCCCCTGCTGCCTTCACTATTTCATCTCTCATAGCTACCCATTCATCTTCTACTGTATTTCTTTCCCCCGTTCTTCTCAATCGTTTCCTAATTCTCTCCCTGAATGTCTTTACAACTTCTGGTTCTGTCAGTTTATACAGGTCCCATCTCCTTAAATTCCCACCTTTTTGCAGTTTCTTCAGTTTTAATCTACAGTTCATAACCAATAGATTGTGGTCAGAGTCCGCATCTGCCCCTGGAAATTTCTTACAATTTAAAACCTGGTTCCTAAATCTCTGTCTTACCATTATATAATCTATCTGATACCTTCTAGTATTTCCAGGCCTCTACCAGGTATACAACCTTCTTTTATGATTCTTGAACCAAGTGTTAGCTATGATTAAGTTGTGCTCTGTGCAAAATTCCAGCAGGCGGCTTCTTCTTTCATTCCTTACCCTCATTCCATATTCACCTACTACGTTATCTTCTCTTCCTTTTCCTACTGTCGAATTCCAGTCCCCCATGACTATTGAATTTTCGTCTCCCCTGACTATCTGAATAATTTCTTTTATCTCATCATACCTAGCTTTAACCTATCCATTTTCCTTTTAAATTTTCTAACCTACCTGCCCAATTAAGGGATCTGACATTTCAAGCTCCGATCCATAGAACGCCAGTTTTCTTTCTCCTGATAACGACATCCTCCTGAGTATTCCCCGCCCGGAGATCCGAATGGGGGACTATTTTACCTCCGGAATATTTTACCTAAGAGAACGCCTCATAATTTAACCATACAGTAAAGCTGCATGGCCTCAGTAAAAATTACGGCTGTCGTTTCCGCTTGGTTTCAGCCGTTCGCAGAACCAGCACAGCAAGGCCGTTTTGGTCATTGTTACAAGGTCAGTTCAGTCAACCATCCAGACTGTTGCTCCTGAAACTACTGAAAAGGCTGCTGCCCCTCTTCAGGAACCACACATTTGTCTGTCCTCTTAACAGATACCCCTCCGTTGTGGTTGAACCTACGGTACGGCTATCTGCATCCCTGAGGCACGCAAGTCTCCCCACCAATGGCAAGGTCCATGGTTCATAGTCGAAACTGGGAGGATATAAAATGTTGACTGGCTGTGGCAAGGGAAGCGTTTCTGAAGAAGAGATTTTTTTTTTAACATCGAGTATAGATTTGTGTCAGAAAGTCTTTTCTGAAAGTATTTGTATGGAGTGTAGCCGTGTTGTTGTTGTTGTGGTCTTCAGTCCTGAGACTGGTTTGATGCAGCTCTCCATGCTACTCTATCCTGTGCAAGCTTCTTCATCTCCCAGTACCTACTGCAACCTACATCCTTCTGAATCTGCTTAGTGTATTGATCTCTTGGTCTCCCTCTACGATTTTTACCCTCCACGCTGCCCTCCAATGCTAAATTTGTGGTCCCTTGATGCCTCAGAACATGTCCTACCAACCGATCCCTTCTTCTAGTCAAGTTGTGCCACAAACTTCTCTTCTCCCCAATCCTATTCAATACCTCCTCATTAGTTACGTGATCTACCCACCTTATCTTCAGCATTCTTCTGTAGCACCACATTTCGAAAGCTTCTATTCTCTTCTTGTCCAGACTGGTTATCGTCCATGTTTCACTTCCATACATGGCTACACTCCATACAAATACTTTCAGAAACGACTTCCTGACACTTAAATCTATACTCGATGTTAACAAATTTCTCTTCTTCAGAAACGATTTCCTTGCCATTGCCAGTCTACATTTTATATCCTCTCTACTTCGACCATCATCAGTTATTTTGCTCCCTAAATAGCAAAACTCCTTTACTACTGGACGAAAATAGTTTAGACAAGAAGAAAATAGAAGCTTTCAAAATTTGGTGCTGTAGAAGAATGCTGAAGATTAGATGGATAGATCATGTAACTAATCAGGGTGCACTGAACAGAACTGGAGGGAAGAGGAATTAGTGGCACAACTTGACTAGAAGAAGGGATCGGTTGGTAGGACACGTTCTGAGGCATCAAGGGATCATCAATTTAGTATTGGAGGGAAGGGCGGATTGCATAAATGGTAGAGGAAGACCAAGGCTTGAATGCACTAAACAGATTCAGAAGGATGTGGGTTGCAGTAGTTACTCGGAGATGAAGAAGCTTGCACAGGGTAGAATAGCATGGAGAGCCGCATCAAACCAGTCTCTGGACTGGACAACAACAGATGCAGTCATCCCAAACAAATACTCATATAACGAAATTAGAATTATATATTAATACCTTCAGCTGTTGATGGGCGTTGTTATATAGCAACAGAAAGGTGGAAATGTGTGCCCTGACCCGGACTCGAACCCATGATCTCCTGCTTACATGGCAGACGTTCTATCCATCTGAGCCACCGAGGGCACAGGGGATAGCGCGACTGCAGGGACTATCTCGCGCTCGCCTCCCGCGAGACACACATTCTCACCTTATATGTCCACACACTATATTCGTAGTGTCCCTACCCAACACATTCATTACTCGTCGAAGACATTCTTACCAAGTCCCATAAGAGTTCGGGTAATATGTGTGCATCCGCACAGGAGTGGACATATAAGGTGAGAATGTTGGTCTCGCGGGAGGCGTGCGCGAGATAGTCCCTGCAGTCGCACTATCCTCTCTATCCTTGGTGGCTCAGATGGAAAGAGTGTCTGCCATGTAAGGAGGAGATCCCGGGTTCGAGTCCCGGGCGGGGCACACATTTTCCCCTCTCCCCGTTAATATATATCAACGCCCTTCAGCAGCTGAAGGTATTAATATATAATTCCGTTCTAGACGGCTGGAAGTCATCAATGGCGTCTGCTCTTTCGGACATGTCTGAAAGAACAGACACCGTATCCATATAAGTAAATACTCATCTTGTGAATGTTCCATGTCATATTTCTGTGTTTGCTTAGAACTCTAATAGCCTATAACAAAAATTAACAGCAGAAGAAAACTATCACATGCAAAAATCAATAGCCAAAAGAAACAAAGCACTATAGGAAGGAAAGTACTAAACACATTTGACTGTGCAATAAAACCCTCTTTGCCACAGAAAAAGAATCATATAAATAACACCCACAACCGAACTGCATATGATCAGCGTCTAAAATTAAATTTCCTTCGCCTCATACTGCACACCATTTATTCTAAATGCCCGCCTACAACTCCCACTCTCTCTTTCTTTCTCTCTCTCCTTTGCCTTGGAAACACACACACACACACACACACACACACACACACACACACACACATACACACATACATACAAACACACACGAACTAGACACCACAAAAGTCAACAATACTCCAAATTAGCGCGCCATACGCCTTATAAACATGCTACGAAAAGAATGAACACTGCACAGCCACAACGCATAATGGTGGCAAAAACTCTGGCGAATATATCGTAGAAAATGCATGAGTATCGAAAAAAGCGCAGGAAATAACCGTTTTACCTCGACACAAACAAAGTAAAAACATGGCAACATCAAAAACTATAAGTAAGAAACTAAATAGCACGATACACAGTGATTCTCGATCGGAAATACACAATAAACAGAAAAATAAAGTAACGTATTGCTGTTTGCAGATGACAAGCTGTAGATTCCGTGGTAGATATAGGGCTACTAGTATATAAACATCCAGTAGCTTCATGTGAGGTATATGAACAAATGCATACCTCCACTTTATTTCCAAATATACTACAAAACTAGAACCTTTAGATATATCGTAAATAAACAACACCGAATGCTTCAACTCATGTCTCATCTCTGTACTGTATGCAAACCAGTGTAAAATATTTGACAATAATAGCTCGTTTTACAAATATAAGTAGTTTTTTACCAGAAGTTTCTTTGAAGGTTAGCACATAACAATTTTTCAGAAGAAAAATAAACTCACTGGAAATAGCACAAAAATGCTTAAACACGTTTGGATGAAAGCTGTACTACAAAGGTGTCTTGCATAAGGCGGAATTCCTCTCCAGCAAGCAGATACTCCTTATCACGTCTTTCGCGCAACATGCAGTGTCGATGGAAAACAAAATGATTTTAAAAATGGAATTCTACGCTTCCAGTCAATAGAGCGGTCCCAAATGAGTCTCGTACAATATTCGTTTTATCCATAGGTGCTGACATGGATGATAAAACACAAAGAACAAGCAATCCTCCAGCAGCGACAGCACTGCCGTGGCCCGTGCTGACTGCTACTGCAATGCAGCAGCGCTGCTCAGTCACTACTGGAGTACCACCTACCTACTCTTCCAGTTTTGCTGCCCCTGTTTTATATATCGACAAAAAGAGTATCGTACTCGACCAATATGCGGCCGCTCTATCGAGTGGAAACGTAAAATTTCATTTTAAAAATCATTTTGTTTGTAACGAGAAAGAAACAGACGCTTTCCATCGACACTGGGTGTACAATGAAAGACGCAATGTTCAATATTTGTTTGGGCGGACTCCAACTAGACATAGCAAAAATGAAGCTGCAAGTATCAACCGATCACAGGAGAAAATGCAACTGAGGACTCTTAGAACGATGTATATGGATGGATGGATGAATAGCATGGACAACATTATTTTTGAAAGAACTAGCAAGAAAACACTATCGAGGGACAGACCGACAAGTTTGTGTTTACGGAAAGATATAACTGCTATTTGACTGCATGATATGCTTCACTATTCGATCTAGATTTCAGCCTTAGATCATTTTCGATTGTAACTTCAGAAATATATGTGGCCTCCAGTAGGGTTATACAGAAAGATTTTTGATGTTGTTCCATATTCCATAATTAACTCTGTAAAAGTGTTTGCGGATTTTAGCCGAGTTTTCTACAAAAATGGAACAATTACTTTTGTACAAAAGTTTATTTAAAAAGTGATGACTGTCTTTTCTACTTTGTTTTTGAAAATAATGGAACAACTGGTGTTTCCTACTAGATTGCTCAATTTATAAATGAAGAATTGTCCTTTAATTTTATGTTTTAAATTTTAACTACATTAACTACATTTTTGATAAGCGCTATACAATAAGAGGCTTACCTTTTATTTTAAACACATGCTTAAATAATATTGGAGTACAGATTGTGTAGATGGGTAATACTGTGAACATTGTGTACATTGGTTGCCTCCTTCTCCACCCGTCGTTTTTCCTCCATTCACTTTTCAGACTACCGGACGATAACTTACCCCTCCATCCCACGCTACCCACAACCCTCCACCTCTTCTGTATTCCTTACTTGTGATTTATTTCTGTTAAATGCAATCTGCACTTTACCCTCGTCCACTATTCCACCCTCTCTCTCCACCCTCTTCTTATTTTCCCTATTGTCTTCTTGACTGCTTGGTCTTTCATGCGCATCGTTAAAGGTTTAGTGAAAATGAGGTTGTAACCTTTAACAATGTTTATAAACATTTATTTTGTATTAGGGAGCACCTATCAAACATGCTCTTGTCTAAGATGGTTGTAATCGTTAACGATGTTCAGAAGGCTGAACTTCTGCGTCTTTTAAGTTATGATGGTGTATGTTTCGATCTTGAGATGCACACTGCGAAGTTGGTTCTTCATACCAAAGAATGTAAACACTGGCGTCTCGTATCTGTTGCGAAGATAATGTAGTCATCTCGTTAAATAAATAGTCCACTATCTGGTTCTGTGACATACCATAGATTACATGGTGCAGACTGTGACTTCTCTGTGATCATCTTTGACGATCGTTTTACTTATGTTTATGTTCGTCGCTGCTTGGCCACATTGAAACGAAGTGTAAACCTGTCATTTGTTCATCGGTTTCATTTGACAGCCTCATCTTGTTAGTAATTCATGCAAGTAGCCAGCCAATTAATATATCATGAAAATGTTCTTACTTTTACTTACGAAACATAAGGTTTATCTAACCGAAGATATATATACATTAACGATGAGCTTTTTGACATGTACTTTGATTGTGTACTCATTTGTTCTATTTTCAAAACGTGAAAATGGTCTAAGGTTGGAATCTAGATCGTGTAATAAAGCATATCACATCGTCGTATGGGTTATATCTTTCTGTAAGTTTTATAAGACTCTGTCTCCACATGAAGGAAAATCGTCAAATTTGTGTTTGTGCTATGTGATTGGAAAGATAAGCCGGCATCTGAAGAGATATTAAATCATTGATCTGACTTTCATTAAAGTCATGCAACTCTTGAGGCCTATGGAGCTGGTCACAGCTGTGTTCCAGAAATAAACAGCCTAGAGAAAGAATCGGCGACACTTTCTGCAGGACCCACCCACCATTTTGCAGGACAGTGCTCGGGGTGCAAACGGCTGATTTGTTCGATCGATGTGGCTGAGAAGTGCTTTGCCACCCACCACAATCCCCGAACATAAGTCTTGTAACTCTAACTTGATTCCAAAGATGAAGGAAGCACTTCATGGCATTCCCTTCAAAAGTGTTACAGAGATTCGGCGGCCAATAGACGGCTCCAATCGAGCCATAAACACGACTGGCGTTTTTCTACATCGCTGGTGGCTACTTTTACGGTCAGTAATACATCGAAACATGTATTTGTTTCGTATAAGTTGTAAGTGAATAGTTGCCACTATTAAATTTCCAACCCTTGTTATCGGTTAAATTGGATGTGACTTCGCTAGTAGCAGTGAACATTTAAGTTCCACTTGAAAGTGCCGTTGTTAAAGATGTCCTCTGTGCAAAGTCATTAAAGTCCACAGCAAATGTTATTACGCTGTTCTAACTGTCCTCAGGAATGTTTAGTGACAGACATGTATATGTAACGCAACAGAATCTCTTTTGACATCTGATAAGTTGATTATGAACTAGAAATGTAACGTCGTCACGGAATATAATGAGGTTACAAAACGATTGCTTCCCAGAAACTCTCGAGAGCTGTAAATCACTGATTTTGATTCGCTTCAAATATGTTGTAAAGGCGCCTACCCTGAGTGCCTGGCTATCCGGTTTTTTGGCGACGGGCCTTGGTTTTTGAGAAAATCGATTTTGAAGTTCATTGCGCGATCTTTATACCCCTTACGACTAACGGTATTCACGTGAGAGGGGACGATAATGGACGGAGATCGATTTCAGGTAGTACAAGAAGCGACCGTTATACGAACATTTGGAACTCCAACTGCGTACCACAAACGGAATGAATATTTGAAAAAACTAATAAGTGAATATATCTTTATAATTTCGCACACCTTACACTGTTTGTCGATATTCTTTGAAATGAAATTGAAAATTTTCCGTCAATTTTGAAAAAAAAAGTACACGGGTAGGATTCGAACGCGGTACCTCCATCGCGGTAGCCATGAACCTTTACCTCTGCGTTACACTGACTTCCTCGGAATGCGTGTGGTGTTACGGGTATAAAAGTGAGAAATAAACTTCAAAACCGATTTTCTCAAAAACCAAGGCCCGTCGCAGAAAAACCGGATAGCCAGGTACTCAGGGTAAGGGCCTCTACAACCAGTGGTGTATATGTTCCGCTTTTAAGCCGCCCATGCTTGCCCGGTGGCCAGGCGGCCAGGCCGCCGCGCGTTGTCAACAGAACGGGCACGCTGCTTCACTCCCAGCCAAGCCAAGCAGAACCCAACCCGGGCAGGTTGCGGCAAACTTGATTACCTGCCCATATTACTGTTGAGCTGCGCTTCGCAGGCGTTTAGACTGCGCGCGTCATTGTCGTATTATGAACCTTAATTAAAAGTTTTTATTTTACCTGAGCACCAAAAGACAAACCCCAACATAATATATATATATATATATATATATATATATATATATATATAATGTTGGGGTTTATATATATATATATATATATATATATATATATATATATATATATATATATATATATATATATAGGGTTATTACAAATGATTGAAGCGATTTCACAGCTCTACAATAACTTTATTATTTGAGATATTTTCACAATGCTTTGCACACACATACAAAAACTCAAAAAGTTTTTTTAGGCATTCACAAATGTTCGATATGTGCCCCTTTAGTGATTCGGCAGACATCAAGCCGATAATCAAGTTCCCCCCACACTCGGCGCAGCATGTCCCCATCAATGAGTTCGGAAGCATCGTTGATGCGAGCTCGCAGTTCTGGCACGTTTCTTGGTAGAGTAGGTTTAAACACTGAATCTTTCACATAACCCCACAGAAAGAAATCGCATGGGGTTAAGTCGGGAGAGCGTGGAGGCCATGACATGAATTGCTGATCATGATCTCCACCACGACCGATCCATTGGTTTTCCAATCTCCTGTTTAAGAAATGCCGAACATCATGATGGAAGTGCGGTGGAGCACCATCCTGTTGAAAGATGAAGTCGGCGCTGTCGGTCTCCAGTTGTGGCATGAGCCAATTTTCCAGCATGTCCAGATACACGTGTCCTGTAACGTTTTTTTCGCAGAAGAAAAAGGGGCCGTAAACTTTAAACTGTGAGATTGCAAAAAACACGTTAACTTTTGGTGAATTGAGAATTTGCTGCACAAATGCGTGAGGATTCTCTACTGCCCAGATGCGCACATTGTGTCTGTTCACTTCACCATTAAGAAAAAATGTTGCTTCATCACCGAAAACAAGTTTCGCACTGAACGCATCCTCTTCCATGGGCTGTTGCAACCGCGCCGAAAATTCAAAGCGTTTGACTTTGTCATCGAGTGTCAGGGCTTGTAGCAATTGTAAACGGTAAGGCTTCTGCTTTAGCCTTTTCCGTAAGATTTTCCAAACCGTCGGCTGTGGTACGTTTAGCTCCCTGCTTGCTTTATTCGTCGACTTCCGCGGGTTATGCGTGAAACTTGCCCGCACGCGTTCAACCGTTTCTTCGCTCACAGCAGACCGACCCGTTGATTTCCCCTTACAGAGGCATCCAGAAGTTTTAAACTGCGGATACCATCGCCGAATGGAGTTAGCAGTTGGTGGATCTTTGTTGAACTTCGTCCTGAAGTGTCGTTGCACTGTTATGACTGACTGATGTGAGTGCATTTCAAGCACGACATACGCTTTCTCGGCTCCTGTCGCCATTTTGTCTCACTGCGCTCTCGAGCGCTCTGGCAGCAGAAACATAAAGTGTCTCTTCAGCCGAACAAAACTTTATGAGTTTTTCTACGTATCTGTAGTGTGTCGTGACCATATGTCAATGAATGGAGCTACAGTGAATTTATGAAATCGCTTCAATCATTTGTAATAGCCCTGTATATATATTAACTTCAGGTCAAAAAATGTTGGGTTCTATTTGTACATTCTTCCTTTACGCGTATATTTTGGGCTTATTATCTATATAAATAAAAATGAAGCGTAAAACTCGAGAACGACTGGACCAATTCGGCAATTTTTTTTTCTGTGTTCATAATTCTCAGGACAAGGTTTTTATGAAATAAAATTTGCACACATGTAGTAACATACTCGAGGTTCCCGAATAAGTACACAAGACCTTTTTACATAGTTTGCGTTGAGACACACCTACCGATTTATTTGAAGCGGCCTCATAAACACACGACAATGTTTCCCATGCGGCACTTGTACTCTGTTTCGTTACCAGCATGTATTCGCCAGTTGTCAATTTTTTTTTAATCTCACTAAAGTTCGACCTATTCATTGTGCTGTCCCCACCGTTGCGATAAATGAACTGCGGACCAACTACCTGGCTACTCTAGTCACGGTAGCTTGACAGCGCAACCTGTTGTCAGGCGCAGCAAGCTGGGCGGGTCCCGTGAAGCTTGGCAGGCCTGCGGGAACCCAGGTAGCCCGGGCTTGCGGGAGCCCAAGTCGGCCGTATTACACACCATGCCTCAGTACACGCGCACTCTTGTGTTTATGTCGCGGCAGGCTGACCTGCATGAATGGTTGTAGAGGAGCTAGGGGCAAGCAAGCTGCAAGGGGAATTTGTACACCTCTGTCTACAACATATTTGAAGCTCATCAAAATCCGTGATTTACAGTATGAAGTGTCCCCTTGTGAGTGTAACACCACCGTTTTCATAAGAGTGTGAGTCTCCTACACGTACGATATGAAATTCTCATCGAACAGCACCATTAAGTTCGTCAGCTGTCTCTTGGCGTGTGTCAGCAGCCTCCTGTATAATGAATTTCCATAACGTACTGTCGCAATCTTATACGCCAGGATTTCGGAGTGGCCACTCCAAAAGTGGAGCCAAGTGAACGGAACCCCGTCCAGTCCATTTATCAGGATATGCCTCATTGAGATACTGTCTAACGGCAGTAGCATAATGGGCTGGCGTTCCATCCTGATGGAACCGTACGCGACCGAGCAGCCCCGATCTTGCAGACTTGGAAAAGAAGCTAATCACATTACATGATGTGATAAGCAATGTGGTTCACAGCACGGTAAAAGAAATATGGGCCTTCCAGGTGGGTTGCAGACACTACAGGCCAGATCATGACATGTGGTGGGTTGTATTCATATTGCCCGTTTTTTTTTTTTTTTTTTTTTTTTTTAATTCGGAAATAAATCTTTCTCGGTTTTGAACTGCGACATATTACACATTCGTCCGAGAGTAACTTTTTCTCTCTAAGATATCTAACATTCGCTCACAATCTTGATAACGTTTTTGTATGTCATATTACTTAGTTAGCTTACAAACGAAGGTTTAAATGCCTTTAACTTCACATCATTCTTGGTATGTTTTTATAATGTCGAGTATGCAACTCCCAATTCCTGTGACCCCTTAGAAACGCACTTTTTGGCCGAGTGTTCGACAGACGGTGCAGTCTCCACACACGGTTTCAGTCGTGTTAGCGGCTCATCCTGAGCGGGGCTTATTTTTTAAGTAAGAAGTTCCAAACAGCTATTGCTCACACCGTAAAATTGTTGATTTTGGTGGGGAAGTTTTCTGAAAACTTACAGTGAAATCATGCGGAAATCTGTCATTGGCTATGCTGTATGGGGTCGTTCGTGAGCTCACGTGCTCATTACGATGCGTTCCTAATGGCATAAGTGGTCTCATCGACCATGATTTAGATCTATATCAGCACCTGCACCAATCAGAAACACGAATTCATTAATATTTCTGCAAAACATAGAGGTTAAACTGACTTCATCATCACTCCGTGGGGAGAAACAGTTCCCGTGGTACACAAACAAACATGGAAGGAAATGTGCTTCACCGTTTAGCGTATGCTGGGTGTGAGAGCGATGGCAATTTACTGGAGCTCTGATAATTACCATACAGTAGCTGCAGCTAATTAATTAACAATGCACAATGCTAAGGTACAAATTAAACGCTAGTTACTGGCTGTTGTAAGAGTGGAATGGGATGAGGTTAACTGGTGCATGAAAAAGCACCGTGTAATATGACTCATGAAGGCAGTGTGTTCTGTGTGTGTCACTTAGCACTGAGAATTTTTTCTACATTAGCTATTTCGTTACAAGTATAGTAAATACCAAACGCATTACAAAATATCACCTGTTTTACACATAGCAGACGCGTGAGAGTGGAACACATTGTTTTAGGTGCTAGTACTGGAACGGATGTTGCGCTCATGAGCTCTTATTCAGATTGTTATCCACTCAGAACTCTCTCTCCATACACTAGGAGTTTGTATGGATTTAGAATCAATATGTAAGGAGTAAGTGTTGGCTTAAATCTCCAGTTGTGCGCTTCTTCTGCGGCTTGTGCTGTGAACATTTTTTGATCCATTTTTAATCAATATACAACATGTTCCTAATTTCTCAGTAAAATCTATTTTAACAAATGTGAAGCAACAACCCCGCTTGGCGTTTGGCTAATTTCCTCCATCAGACTTCTCACCGGAAGAGGCTGGAGGAATGACTTCCACGTATGAGAGGTACTGAGGAAATACTAAAGGGTGGGGGGCTTAAGTGAACTAATCTACAGGTGGCCAGCAGCAGTGTATGATGAGATATGGCGAACACATACAGTACAGGCAATCGAAGTTGGCGACCATCCATTCAGCTGTCTAAATGCGATGTGGAAAGCAAGGAGGAGGTACACTAAATTCATCTCACTGAGGCAAACCAATTGTGATCCTTATGTATCCTTCTGGGACTAGATTTTCCGGATGTGAAATAATAACGTGGGTTGGGGGAGGGGGTGTGGGGAAGGGGGGGGGGGAAGCATCAAAGAGAAAACGTTCATAAGGTTAAAGAAAAAAGGACGAGTAAAAAGGGGTTTGTGTATGTTAAATTGTAGTTTTCTCGTAAAATGGAGAATATAAGATGGGAGATGAGACACCTCCCGAAAGATATATAACGAATGAGTGAAATTAACTGGGAAGTTCGGTGCTGAAACGATAAGTTCTGACTAACATACTCAAGAGATCAAAACAATATAATTAGAGTTTGTACAGGGCTTTCCAGGGAATGACGGAAAATGAGTCAAAAGCTCCTTGGTGTATAATGGCAGGAGTATGCTAATTAAACGGTAATGAAAACCTGTAGATTTAGCTGCCCTCAAACTATGTGAACATCTAGACATAGAGATGATGAAACAGAAGATGTCGAAACAGTTCTGCAATATGTGAAAGACACATTATTATCGCTGACTGGAAAGCTCAACAAATTGAAATGTCAGGAATGTGCAGATATAAACGGGTAAAACCAGCAGATTCAGGACTTGAAAACGTTGTCTTTCTCATGATCACAAAACTTCCACAGAAACCAGATTAAGTACAGTAAACTACGTCATGGAAATAATGCATATTCTTCCCGTGTTTTGCTGTTTGAACTTCTTCAGCTCAATTTAGATCAGACCAATGTGAAGATGCTCTACGATATATGCAGTGACAATAACGCAATGTAAATTATAACAATAGAACCATGTACACTCGAAGTAAAATATGAGACATAAAATGAGTAGCAAAACAAGTTACAGAAATGCAGTGAAACTACAATGGAAAGAGACTGTAGTTACAGCCACAAATTGTAAAGCTAAAACATATTTCTGTAATTGACGTAATCGTTTAAGAAATGAGTGCAGGCAAGCAGAAGCAATTAATCACACATTATCAGTAACAGATCAACGAGAAAAATACGAACTGTAAGGCAGGGTTCAAATACACACGGCAAAAAAAGTTTTGCATCACCCCGGTTCCCAGCATTCCTGAAGATAGAAGTTGACTGTGGATATTGTATCACAGACACAGTCCCTTTGACTGTTCAGAGATGTCACTAAACCCGCCCAAAGATGTAAACAAACATGCATGAGCAGCGCCTTTTAGACGGAGGGGGTCCGACAGCCGATCAGTTCCAGTCATTCCACCACGAAGGAGGTGCAAGGCTCGTGTTGTCTGTAGTTCAGCCATGCCTAGATGGTTAATACCGCGGTTCTATCACGTACGCATTGTTACTTTGTGCCAGGAAGGGCTCTCAAGGGGGAAAGTGTCCAGGCGTCTCGGAGTGAACCAAAGCGATGTTGTTCGGACGTGGAGGAGATACAGAGAGACAGGAACTGTCGATGACATGCCTCGCTCAGGCCACCCAAGGACTACTACTGCAGTGGATAACCGCTAACTACGGATTATGGCTCGGCGTAACCCAGAAAGCAACGCCACCATGTTGAATATGCTTTTCATGCAGCCACAGGACATCGTGTTACGACTCAAACTGTGCGCAATAGGCTGCATGATGCACAACTTCACTCTCGACGTCCATGGTCAGGTCCATCTTGGGAACCACGACATTATGCAGCACGGTACAGATGGGCCCAACAACATGTCGAATGGGCCGCTCAGGATTGGCATCACGTTCTCTTCGCCGATGAATGTCGCATATGCCTTCAACCAGACAATCGTCGGCGACTTGTTTGGAGGCAACCCGGTAATGCTGAACACCTTAGACACACTGTCCAGCGAGTGCAGCAAGGTCCAGGTTCCCTGCTATTTTGGGGTGGCATTATGTGGGGCCGACGTACCCTTCTAGTGCTCATGGAAGGCGCCATAACGGCTGTACGAAACGTGAATGCCATCCTCCAACCAATAGTGCAATAATATCGGCAGCATATTGGCGAGGCATTCGTCTTCATGGACGGCAATTTGTGACCCCATCGTGGACGTCTTGTGAACGGCTTCCATCAGAATAACGACATCGCTCGACTAAAGTGGCCAGCATGTTCTCCAGACATGAACCCTATCGAACATGCCTGGGATAGATTGAAAAGGGCTATTTATGGTATACGTGACCTAACAACCACTCTGAGGGATCTACGCCGAATCGCCGTTGACGAGTGGGACAATCTGGACCAACAGTGCCTTCATGAACTTGTGGATAGTATGCCACGATGAATACAGGCATGCAACAATGCAAGAGGGCGCGCTACTGGGTTTTAGAAGCCGGTGTGTACAGAAATCTGGACAACCACCTCTGGAGGTCTGGCTTTATGGTGGTGCAACATGCAATGTGTGGTTTTCATGAGCAATAAAAAGGGCAGAAATGATGTTTATGTTGATCTCTATTCCAATTTTCTGTATAGGTACCGAAATTCTCGGAACCGAGGTGATACAAAATATTTTTTGATGTGTATGTTATAAAATTAATGAAAACTCTAAAAGACAGAACTCACAAAGATAAGAAGATGTGTTGGGAAACGCAACTATTGCAGCAATTCATTCCGATCTGGATGGTGGTCATATATCAGAACACTTTAAGAAAAATATAATGTGCTAATATCCACAAAAAAGCATCAAACAACCCTATTAGAATATCATAAGACTGTGAGCATTTAATTCATGCTTGGAAAATATTTAGAGGAGTGATGCATAGACACATTAAGGACAGAAATGAGCCTAATTTAATTGAAGATCAATTCGGTTTCTGGGAAAGCACAACATGAAATATGTTAAGTCCTCAAAGTATAACTGAAAAAACTTTTGGATTATCAGATAAATGTGTATAGATATTATAGACTCCAGGAAAGTATTCGAGACTGCTAACAAGTAAAAGCTAGCGGCTGAGTTAGACTGTATAGGCAAAAGAACAATTAAAGAACTATACAAAGAACAAAAGAACTATACAAAGAACAAACAGCAGCGGGGAAGATATGAAATACAGAGTTAAAGACTATACACATGAATGTAATATGTCCCCATCCCAGTTCAACAGATGCTTAGTTTTGTGGATGACATAGGTGTGATAAAACCATACGAAAGAAAAAGAATGTTAGAAAATACAGAATCACAGAAAGATACGAGTAAGAAACATAAATTAACACAAAAAACAATTCCTCGTACACTAGAAGGAGCCAGAAAAAGTAAGGGGTAAAACAAGAGTAAATAAAGCAAAATGATCTATATCCCACACATATGTGAATTGTCAGATAACAGAAGGCAGAAGAGGGATGGAAGACAGAAAATAAAAAATTAGAGAAGCAAAAGTGATGGTTATGAGTAAAAGAAAAATGCCATACTCAAACAACAGAAATGTTGTTTTTGCATGACCATGTTCTGCAGTAGCTGTTTTATATAACTTACTATTTTTGCCACCTTAATCGTCATGAAATCTGAGAGTGTATTCCTTTTTCCACTAGACACATTTCACTTTTGTTTACAAAGTATCGTCAGTGGTCATTTGTGTTAAAAGTAACTTGCCAGTGAATGGCTGGAAAAACAGTAAGAATTTTCATAAAGTTTGTGAAGGTCTAAGTACACAATGTGAATTCCGAATACAAAGAAATTTCAGGGCAATGAAAATGTTTTAAGGATGTAGATTTTGGTATAAGAACAAAAAGAATAGCTTTGATACAAACTTTATTATATAAACATTTACATCAGTCAGAAATTTAAAATTTTTTCTGCCAGTCTATGTTTGAACTCATAGACTTATTAAATACTTTTTTAGATGCTTAAAACTTTGTGCACACATTTATGACATTGTTATCTAAAATATAGACTACAATCAAATCATTTCAATCAATAGTTTTTATACTATAAATACATAAATTAGACAGTCAAGATTAAGGCAGTTTTTTTAATAATTAATAAGGGTATATTTTTCCTCTTGGTGATATTAAGCTGGGGTCTGTAGTTTACTTTCCTCCCAATGGTAGCCTGAAATATCAACAAATTTCAGACCTCTAGCTCACATAGGTTTTTTTGCATATAATAAACATGTAAGAAAATCTGATTCTTGGTAAATTCAATTTAAAAGTACATTTCATCTGATACTCACCTCCATTGTTCTTAGAACCCTCTAGTTGCATAATATTCTTGATTTGTGTGTTCTTCATCTTCTCTCTTCCTTTACTTGCTCCTCTTTGCTATTCTGGCCTCTTTAGTTGCTTCAAGAACCCATTTTTCGCCTTCGGCCACTCTCAGGGAATCAATGGCCATCAGTACTGGCCTTATATCGAAACAAGGATTTAGTTCAACAACTCTAAAACATCACATCTGCTGACTGCCCGCCGGTCTTTGTGGCCGAGCGGTTCTAGGCGCTACAGTCTGGTACCGCGCGACCGCTACGGTCGCAGGTTCGAATCCTGCTACGGGCATGGATGTGTGTGATCTTCTTAGGTTAGTTAGGTTTAAGTAGTTCTAAGTTCTAGGGGACTGATGATCTTAGGAGTTAAGTCCCATAGTGCTCAGAGCCATTTGAACCATTTTTGCTGACAGTCCCATCATTAAAGCAAATAACTGCATCTAATACACCTAATCTCATGGTACTGAAACAAACAAACAGTTTGAGGCAGGAGTTCCCATATCACATGGTTGGAACATTCATTAACATTTAGCGTCTTTCCATGTAAGCACCATGACAATAGTTAAGTGTCACTTAGGTCCCTGTATATGGGCTTAATTGCTTCCAATACCTCAAATGGCAGGGTGTGATGGTGTGCATAAGTCTCACCATTTGCTATTGATTTTTTGTGACCACACCATGTGTCTACACCACTGTCGCAGAGAGCATGCTGTGGATGATCATCTGTAGAAGCTTTATAGAAAAAGGTATCCCTTTCTGCTTTCTTCATGCCTCAATATCGTCTCGTTTCCTTCTTATGGCTAAACCATAATACAGCTGCAGTTTGTCCACCTCTTCCTTAGTAAGACGACCCTGACCACCAATTGGTTTGCCATCACTGAGCTTTTTCCCCTTCATCTCTTTCATTAGTTTACGTAAATGTGTACCCATCCTCTTTTGGACATGACAAACACACTCTAACTTTTCAATTTTTACAGTTCTTTCATAAGGCATATTTTCCAACACATTTGCAAACCATTTGGAGTCTCCATCTCCAAGGTACTTCACATATTTTACGCCATAATTCTCTTCTGATCTTTGAAATATTCTGAGAACTCCCTCTGATTCCATTCCATCACTGTATCCTGAAAAATTTTGAACACAAACATGATCCTGGTTATTTCCTTTGCAACCATGGCAGTACTTTGTCGTACATTCTATGTCAATCACCTTTCCATTTCCTAGGGATGTCGCGATGCCAACACCATTCATTGATAGATGACCACAATTTTGCCTTGTCCCATCAAAGGCTGCAGCTATATCAGTGTCACCTTCATTGCATAACACAGTTTCTTCTTCTGCTTTCTTCATTGACACAGCACTCACTTGACCAAGACTTTCAAGAAGTATCTGTGTCTACTTTTCAAATCTTGTAGGTGGGGGCAAATTCATTACAGTACAAATAGTTTAAGCTGCCTTTCTACCCTTCCTAACACACCTCATTCCACATGTAAGCCTGATATTTGTGTCATTAACTCTTCTTTTGCACAATCCAGAAGAATACCCAGTTTTAGTTACCCCACAGAAACCACAAAACACTTGGTAACTAACTAGCCACACCTTTTCTGCCTTCAAAATCTTCGACAATTTTAATAGCACCTTTTCCACAAAGCGCACACACAGCAGCGTGTTTTAGAAGTGAACATAAAGCACTGAATTCAGCAATTATTGAAACACATTCTATTACAATGTTTTGATCATATTTTATAGAAATGTCACTTTGGGTACTCAAATATTTTAACTTCTGTCTTGAGGCACTTAGCGGAGCCGACATAACATCCAGATGGTTTATGGATCTAATTACACAGTCTCTACTTTCCAACGAGGTAAACCGATTACCATAAAATTTACGTTTTCCTGTTTCAAAACACTTTTTTGGAGACATAAATACTTCCAAGAATGACACAGCACCAACAACTCAACAATGTGCAGAAGTTTGAACACAAACAACTCTCGAAAACCATAGATATACAAAGGAAAACAAGGGACCATCGGAAAGCGTGTATACTAACAGGGCTGCCAACTCAAAAAACGATTACGCAGTGTATCTTTTCGAAGTGGCTAAATAATAATGACGCCATTTGACATCCGACCGCAGCAGAAACACGGTCGTTGTTGGGTAGCGACATATATTTAAATTTGTTTTTAAAGATGTTCCAGATGTCGGAATTGATTAATTTAACTACCATTTTATTCACAAAACTCTAAATATTGATTTAAGACGGAAAAGAATACAAATTTTTGAAGCAGATTCACTAGCAAGTGACCTTAATCCTCTTTTTTATGGACTGCTTTCGGCAATCCTTTTGTTCTTTAGCGGAGGTTGAGGTCGTAAAAAAATGTGGTTAAACTGCGAAAGGAGAATGTGTAATCAAGTTTTTCTCGAATTCAACTCCCGATAACAATGAAGGGAAAAGCTGTCGAAATGAGAACATGAAAAAAGAAGACTAAACACTACTAAGTACTGAAGAATCGTTGTAAATAAAAACGAAACGCGTCTAATGGAAAAATAAATTCTTAAATAGCGGAAAGGAAAATAAGTTAAAAGCCGGTTTTGGAGCATAATATTTATGAGAATCGTGGACGACAGGTAAAGATGAAATGTAATCTCTTGAATCGTTTGAAGCATGCTGATGGAGACACCTCTTAAAACACAAATCGGACGTACACAACCAGTAACTATGAAGTTGTTGAAAGAAGTGACGAAGAACGATTATTCAGGTCATCAAAAGAACGAAGTTGGCATAGGTCCTACGGTAGATAATAGGTCACAATTACTTCTTTTAAATAATCCAATAACGCAATTAGATGGACAAAATGCTGGAGGAAGACCTCAATTGCTATTTTAAGGTAAGTTGTAAATAATGCATTAGCTAATAATTCTATAGAAATAGTTGCTGATAGTTATAGAGAGCTGCCAACTAATTAGAAAGTTTGATGATGGAGGTTAAAAGCAACCCCGTGTTACTGGAAAAACCGGACGAAACCGGACAAGGCACTAATAAATGCTTGTGAAACAGAAACGTGTGGCAGTAGGTGACACATTTTTGTTAAAAACAAGTTTTTTTTTCCAATGGCCCTGCCAAATACTACACGTGCCGCGTCTGGCGTTGTTGTCGGTCACGCACTGCCCAGGGAAAGTTAACGAAAGCGAAGTGGAGAGGCCATCGCCGAGCATTAAGCTAACCACTTGCCTCTAACAACTTTCCCCGTGAGCACTGGACCACGGCCGCCGCTTCCTGAGAGGCATGTTACCAGAGATAAGAATTAAGCGCCTCGCGGAGCACAATTACAGCTAGCTAAGGCGCCGATCGGAGCATAGCCAGGTGAAATGCAGCGCTCTTGAGGATACACGCCTGATAAGCAGAAAAGACGAGTTCTATGGAGCATCAGACCAATAGGGAAGAAGATTTAATGATAAGAGGGGAGGCCGTATTATTAATAATAACATCGAGCAAACAGAGTTTGCGTGTACATGGTTGCAGTCCTGTTACACACTGAAATACTCGCGGTGCAGTATCGCAGCACGCCTCTGAAGTAGTTCTAGCACCCAAGCGGCGTTCTATAGTACGATGGCGCGAGTAACATGACTGCAGCTGTGTACCTGCAAACACAACTTAAGTACATAGGTAAAAGATTAAAATTTTATAACTAACCTCTCGGAAGGCGTTCGATACAGTTCCGCACTGTCGCCTGATAAGTAAAGTAAGAGACTGCGGAATATCAGACCAGTTGTGTGGCTGGATTGAAGAGTTTTTAGCAAACAGAACACAGCATGTTGTTCTCAATGAAGAGACGTCTACAGACGTTAAAGTAACCTCTGGCGTGCCACAGGGGAGTGTTATGGGACCATTGCTTTTCACAATATATATAAATGATCTAGTAGATAGTGTCGGAAGTTCCATGCGGCTTTTCGCGGATGATGCTGTAGTATAGAGAGAAGTTGCAGCATTAGAAAATTGCGGATAGGCCCTTGGTGTAGGGAGTGGCAACTGACCCTTAACATAGACAAATGTAATGTTTGCGAATACATAGAAAGAAGGATCCTTTATTGTATGATTATATGATAGCGGAACAAACACTGGTATCAGTTGCTTCTGTAAAATATCGGGGAGTATGCGTGCGGAACGATTTGGAGTGGAATGATCATATAAAATTAGTTGTTGGTAAAGCGGGTGCCAGGATGAGATTCATTGGGAGAGTCCTTAGAAAATGTAGTCCATCAACAAAGGAGGTGGCTTACAAAACACTCATTCGACCTATACTTGAGTATTGCTCATCAGTGTGGGATCCGTACCAGGTCGGGTTGACAGAGGAGATAAAGAAGATCCAAAGAAGAGCTGCGCGTTTCGTCACAGGGTTATTTGGTAACCGTGATAACGTTACGGAGATGTTTAGCAAACTCAAGTGGCAGACTCTGCAAGAGAGGCTCTCTGCATCGCGGTGTAGCTCGCTGTCCAGGTTTCGAGAGGGTGCGTTTCTGGATGAGGTATCGAATATATTGCTTCCCCCTACATATACCTCCCGAGGAGATCACGAATGTACAATTAGAGAGATTCGAGAGCGCACGGAGGCTTTCCGGCAATCGTTCTTCCCGCAAACCATACGCGACTGGAGCAGGAAAGGGATATAATGACAGTGGCACGTAAAGTGCCCTCCGCCACACTCCGTTGGGTGGCTTGCGGAGTGTAGATGTAGATGTACATTATACATGTAGTCACGGAGTCGTACTCATGTAGTCAGAGCCGGCCGCTGGTGGCCGAACGGTTCTGGCGCTACAGTCTGGAACCGCGCGACCGCTACGGTCGCAGGTTCGAATCCTGCCTCGGGCATGGATGTGTGTGTTGTCCTTAGGTTAGTTAGGTTTAAGTAGTTCTAAGTTCTACGGGACTTATGACCTCAGCAGTTGAGTCCCATAGTGCTCAGAGCCATTTGAACCATTTGAACCACGTAGTCAGACTGTTGAAGACAACGATCAGTACCTTGCACGCACTAAGACAAAAGCCTCCTCGGACTGGAATCTCACTCATTGTAGCAGAATTGTCTTCAATGATGAGTCCCGATTCGAATCCAGCCCCGATGCCCAACAAAGACGTGACTTGAGACGCCCCAGACACCGGTGGGATACCAGCCAGACTGTCGCCCGCCTTATAGCTAGACGACCAGGAATTATGGTCTGGGGTGCCATTTTTTTAATAGCAGGACACCTTTGGTTGTCATCAGTGGGACCGTGACATACTCCGTTTTGTTATCGTTGATGGCAAGCGACCTTGAGCTCAGATTTCAGCAAGATAATGCCCGCCCGCTAACGGAGAGATTTACTGCTGGGTGTCTCCGTGCTTCTCAAGCCCTACCTTGGCCAGAAACGTTGCAAAATCTCTCCCCAACTAAGAACGTCTGGAACATTCTGGGCAGGGCCGTCCAACCAGCTCGGGGTTTTGACCATTTAACGCGCCATTTGGATGGGATTTGGCACGATATCCTTCAGGAGGGCATCTTACAGGTGTATCAATCAATGTCAAGCCCAGTAACTTCTTGCATAAGGCACAGAGGTGGACCAACGCGTCACTGGCTTGCTCAAGTTTTTCTATTGAATAAATTATTCAATTTTTCTGATATTGTTGTCATTTATTTTTCTGTACATGTACATCACATCTACCGATTGTGGTCCCATTCGAATTTTCTTCATTTGTCTTGGAGTGTACAAGGAGTACGAGAGTTCGTCACAAAATTTTAATTTTCACCTACGTAATTAATTTTTGCATCTGCAAGTGCTTGGCTTTTTTTTGGCTTAGAATGTAAATCCGTCTCACTTAGAGTTCAGTCCTACGATAATGGAGAGATACGAACGTAGAGGTGCTCGATGTATACATGTCTGTAGTATTCGATGTTAAAGGCGTGTGTTGTCCAGCAAGTCGCTCAAATTCCCGGTGGGAGACACGAATTATGATCCTGCTGGCCACGAAGTGACGAATGACTAAAAGAGTGCATTCGGTAGTACGAGGAATAGAGCACAAGCATTTTCCTGGTAGAAGAGGATATTAATTATGCGACTAACTGGTCATACAGCTGTTCTACACGATGACGAGGGAGAATTACAGGAACTATTAAGTAGAACGAACAATTAAGAGCTGAGAGTAGATTATGTAAATACGTCACTATTGAGGATTAACAGAAATCAGATTAGTGAATAAGTTACAACGAAACTGGGGACTGTGTAGTAAGAGAGGAATTCAGCTACCTTGGAAGCAAAATAACGCTTATCGGAAGAAGCAAGGAGGACATAAGAAGAAGACTTACACATGAAGAGAGAGCGTTACTTGCCGAGGGAAGTCTGAAAGTATCGGACATAGTCCTTAATTTGAGAAAGAAATTTCTGAGAATATACGCCAGGAGCATAGAAATCCACTGGAGTGAATTATGTTTTGTGAGAAAAACGTAAAGGAAGAGAATGTAATCGTTTAACGCGTTATGTTACTTTCGGTTGCTGAAAATTTTGTGGATTCATAAAAAGTGAGGTTCTCCATAGAATTATGAGGAAAGAAGTATGCGGAAACACTGTCCAGTAGAAAGGAGAGGATGATATGGCACAAATTTCATGACACTGGAAGTATCTGTACAAAATAAAAACTATAGGTGAAGATAGAGATTGGACTGTATCTAACGGGTAATTGACCGTGATTGTAGGTACTATCCTGGCTCAGGATACAAATTCGTGGCGGGTCGCGCCAAACCGGTCATAATACTGAGGCCCGTCTTCCCTCCCCGTCTGTCTCGCAAAAAATAGAGACCATGCTTCGTGACCTTGTAGGAAATGTTATAGCCTGGGCTGGCTGATATCCACCGTTCAGTACTCCCTCGATAAACACCAGATGTGACTTATTGTGGGGATGGCTTCCTCCACAATGCGGGTTCGTATGCTGTCAGTAGCGTTTGGAAGGTTTGGTGACATGATGATAACATGTCCCACGGCCATAGCTCACCCCCCGTACTGCCCTGTAAGCAGAAGTCAGCCAGTCGTAACAGTCCTACAGTCTAATCCGTGAGTGGTGTTTACGTTTAAGTACTCATTTTATCGTATCGCGATAGTTATGAAGCATTGTTTCTAACGTAACTGAATGATCTTCAAATACAATGCATTGCAGAAATATTAGAGCGGCACATGGTAGCTGTAAGACAGCAAGAGCACAGAGAATATGTAGCCAGCGAGTGAAGTATTCAGATGTGTCATCAGGCGTTTGTGACTCGATGTAATGACCCAGACGCTGTGGTTGAAAGCTTTACGTCTGTACTCTTTCGTCATCCAAGGACAATCGGGATGAAACAGAAACAGACACATGGAGTCAAATTAGAATGGAACGAAAACACCACATTTTTCGGTCAAAAGTTATACTTTCTTTAGCGCTTCATTCATGGTGTTGCGTAGTTCATCTAGCCATCTACTGAAACGTGAAACTGCAATACGAGCTGAATTGCCCTCTCTGTTTATTGATTGGATAGCCACTGAATTGCTATTTATTTATTTAATGGGATAATAATAATTATTAAGAGGTGGCAATTTTATTTAAGCACGGTTTTTACTCTTTCGATTGTTGGGAGTCAGCGATAGTGAAATGCTGCTTGCTTTGGGGAATACACATTTTATAAGAATTATTTGGTACAGGAAACACTTTTGTGATCACGGTTGCGATTTAGACGGTATTCGCGTAATTGTACTGATTAAAAGTTATCGTTTCCGAAAGACGCAGGTTCGATTAAAACTGTGTGTACTTTCGCGCGTATAATGAAAATATTCATAACACGTCGCGTAACAAAAAGAAACATGCGAATCACAACCGTGATCAAACGAAGAAAATATATAATAACATAAATGTTCTTCGCTGTTATTCAGGACAGGCTCAGATTAGACCTCGCAATTTTTAGTTATAGGAAATCACAAGACGTTACACTTTAGAGATATTTGTTTAGAATAACTTGTATTTACCTTCTCTCTCTCTCCTTTTTACAGCCTTTATACCTTCACATCGATTAAGGAACTTTTCCTTCTCTACTGACCAGTACGAGAACAAAATTCAGACTCAACAAAACGTCTTACATCGAATTATTACATGTTTAACCCTTAACAATCATATATAGTTTCGTAGTACAAACAATGCTAATTTATTCCGTGCACTAGAAAGTATTTGATATACTGAGCACAAAAATGAAAATAATAAAATTATAATTACATTTTTAATATCATGAATACTTCTTTAAATCATGAAAATAAGGTTTGACATGGTCGTAATATTAATTTTCATCGTTGTAGCACTACAAGCACGTTATTACAGTGTTCCAATAGGAATGGTCAGTTAGTGTAACTGTCCATAGTAGATTAACTAATGTACTTCGCTGAATTGCTACTCCGATCCACTGTATCATTTTTCTGCACTTGAAAGCACTGTCGGCTCGTGACAGTCTCTTGACTGTGAATATGAACTAAAAGTGCTTATACGAATGTGCGTATCAACGTGATACTTTTCAGCTTGTCCAATTTCTTGATTGTCGCCTTAGTACAAATTTATAGCAATGGTCTACACGCGGTGGTAACTCGCCCGCTTTAAACAATTGCAGTAGGAGTATTTATTAATTAATGACTGAGAAGCATTGTTTACAGCAGTACAAACTACAACTTTCTTTGCTCTTCAAATTTGTGCTTTTAGATCATAAGTCTTTATTTCTAGAACTTTTCTCACTATTTCACCGCAATCTCGAAACTTTATACGCGACTTAAATGAAGAACTGCGACCACTGTGAACACTTACCTGATTTTGTTTGATGGATATGCAACAATAGTCCTACTTACGTCATCTACACTATGATTACATGCCAAACTGCTTTGCATTTCGGCAACATACAGCATGACGCGTAATGTTAACGGGTCGCTGCCCGCCGAGCAGTTTACGATATACGGGATGCAGATAAGCAGTGTTATTAATTGCGGATGCTATTAATTAGGAGTGCAATAGTACCATTCGATTATACCACGTATAAACTCATTATCAGAAAACCCATTACATTAAATGGTGACGTGTGTTCAAGATGACCTTCACATTAATCACCGTTTTGAACTAGATCCACGTCAGACGAGGGAATTCATACATTTTATCGAATGTGGCCGTTAAATCACAATAATTAGCATTCGACGAGTAAAGCGCAGCAATTGAGCTAGTAACCGTCACGTGTGCTCAGTAACGTCCTTTACAATCAACTTGTAACCGCATGTGCGTCTTTACTTGCCCATACATCTGCTTCGTCACGACCGGTAACGTAGTTATTAGTAACAAAGAATACGTTATAAAACTCTAAGGATATCTGTTCCAGTCTTAATAAGATCACTTCTAGTTATATACTGTATATACGCAGTAAAATATGCCAGGTGTATTTCCTTTAGTGTATCAAAAGTATCCTTAGACTTCAAGACGAATATAATAATTTCAGTATAATAAGTCCTGGTTCCCAAATACTTAAACGAATTATTTAAGAAGGATACTAAAACTGGTAGAAGCCGACCTTGGGGAACATCAGTTTGGATTATGAAGAAATGTAGAAACACATAAGGCAATACTGATCCTATGACTTATCTTAGAAGAAAGGTTAAGGAAAGCCAAATCTGGATTTACAACATTTGTAGACTAAGAGAAAGCTTTTGACAATGTTGACTGGAATACACTCTTTGAAATTCTGAAGGTAGCAGGAGTAAATTACCGGGAGCGAAAGACTATTTGTAATTTGTACAGACACCAGACGCCAGTTACAGCAGTCGAGGGGCATGAAAAGCGCGCAATGGTTAAGAAGAGAGTGAGGTAAGGTTGTAGCCTATCCCCGCTGTATTCATTCTGTACATACCGCAAGCAGTAAAGGAAACAAAAGAAAAAATTGGAGAAGGAATTAAAATTCAAGGAGGTTTGTCGAAGACATTGTAATTCTGTCAGACAGCAGAGAATTTGGAAGACGAGTTGAACAGGTGAACAGAATGGACAGTGTCTTGCAAGGTGCATATAAGATGAACATCAACAAAAGCAAATGAACAATAACGGAATGAAGGCAAATTAAATCACGTGTTTTTGAGGGAATTAGACTAGGAAACGAGACACATACAGCAGCAGGGGAGTTTTGCTATATGGGCAGTAAAATGACTAATGAGGGCCGAAGTAGAGAGCATGTAAAAAGTAGACTGGCAATAGCAAAGAAAGCGTTTGTGGAGAAGAGAAATTTGTTAACATCGAATATACATTCAAGTGCTAGGAAGTCTTTTCTGACAGTATTTATATGATAATTAAACACGGACGATTAACAGTTAGACAAAATGAGAATAGAAGGCTTTGAAATGTGGTGCTACAAAAGAATACTGAAGATTAGGTGGGTAGATCACGAAACTAATGAGGTACTGAATAGAACGGAAGAGAAAAGAAATTTGTGACATAATCTGACAACAAGAAAGGATCAGTGGAGAGAACGCATTATGAGACATCGAGGGATCACCAGATTAGTATTGGAGGGAAGTATGTGTGTGTGTGTGTGTGTGTGTGTGTGTGTGTGTGTGTGGGAGGGGGGGGGGTCGGGTGATAAAAATCGTAAATTGTAGCGGTAGACCACGAGGTGAATGCAGTAAGCAGAGTCAGAAGTGCGTAGGTTACATTAGTTATAGAGTAGTGTGCATCAAACCAATCTTCGGACTGAAGACCACGTTAACAACATCAAAAGTATTTTGAATGGTCGTTTCGTAATTTGTGATACAAAGAGTTAATCCAAAGAAGTTCATTCGGTATTTTATGTTACGTCTGATGTGAACAGAAATGTCGTTTTGATTCAAATTACAAAGCAATGACCATTTTTTGAGGCTAATGGAGAAGCACGTTGTATGATTCAAGGCTATGCATTGACTATAGGAACAACTGAGACGAAGAATGATTGTTTTTGCCGTGACTAAGGCTGATGTGTAACGACACTGTACGAACGAAGTGTCACTTATCTTACTCTGTCTGTGCTGAAACTACAGCTGCTATGAACTCGTCATCGATGGGACGTTAAAACCATGAAAATATGTATGGGGATGGGGACAATGGGACATATTACAATCATGTGTATAGTCTTTAACTCCGTATTTCATATCTTCCCTGCTGCTGTTTGTTCTTTGTATAGTTCTTTAATTATTCTTTTGTCTTTACAGTGTAACTCAGCCGCTAGCTTTTACTTGTTAGCAGTCTCGAATACTTTCCTGGAGTCTACAAAATCTATATACATTTGTCTGATGATAAAGTTTTTTCAGTTATACTGTGAAGGCTTAACATATTCCGTGTTGTGCTTCCCCAGAAGCCGAATTGACCTTCAGATAAATTAGCCTCATTTCTGTCCTGATGTATCTATGCATTACTCTTGTAAGTATTTTCCAAGCGTGACTTAAATGCTCAAAGTCATAATCTTCTAATAGAGTTGTTTGATGCTTTTTGTGATTATTAGCACACTATATTTTTCTCGAATGGTTCTGAGCACTATGGGGCTTAACATCTGAGGTATTCAGTCCCCTAGAACTTAGAACTACTTAAACCTAACTAAACTAAGAACAACACACACATCCATGCCCGAGGCAGGATTCGAACCTGAGACCGTAGCGGTTGCGCGGTTCCAGACTGAAGCACCTAGAACCGCTCGGCCACACCGGCCGGCCTTTGAAATCCTTTACCCTGTTTTCGACAAGAGTATTGTGAGGCAGCTCTATCGACTGAGCTTAGAAACTTTAAACAGTTGTTTGAAATTAGAACCAAGACGACTTTTTCCGTTGAGATTTGGTGTCATATGAAACGCCGTATTAGCAGTGTTTGTTTTAGCCGACTACTGGACCGTATTACGATGAATGAAGGGCAAATATATCTGGAAACACCTGAGAAAATACGTGTCGTAGATGTTGGAAAGACATCCGATATATTTAATAAGTGTGTTTCAGATATTTGTAATTTATTTAACTTTTTTAAATATGTCGTTATGCCATTAGGAAATGGAGATCGTGCTGGAATCTATTAAAGAATAGCAGTCCGTTTACATTATACAGTATTTTTTTATTGAGTGCTGATTTCGATACTCTTAGAATTCCTTCAGAGTAAAATGATCATTGCAAAATGAAATTTGCTCCAAAGCTTAGTGCTGTATAACGTACACACTGGTACCGAATAACGCTGTGTGCTTGGACAGGTGAGGTAACCAGCAAGTTGGTCATATGATTCAAGGTGTAGAGCTATGCCTGACAAAAGAATTGGAACGCCGAGAAGACATGGTCGGATGTCAATGTAATTTGGTACACATACAAACCATATTATTGGAGTTGCAGTCCTCTGTGACATGTAGAACGGCCACTTGAATGCATTAATGTTGCTCGTCTTTCGTATTGTTACCAGGCCTGCTAATGTACACAAGGAGCGTGAAACGCGTCAGATATTGAGTAACCACTGTGAAGAAAGCTGAGAGTCCTTGTGTGAGACAACATTATTAGTATCAGATAGAATCTGAAAGGGGCCTCATTGTGGGTGATTATCTGGTCGGCTGGTGCAATATCCAGATTTGTGGGACATTCGGATATGACGGTGGATCGATGCTGGACTGCATTGGAACGTGAAGGCGGGCGTATTCTTCCTCAAGTTTACAGACGACCACGTCTGGCCATCACAGGGGAGGATCACCGTACTATGTACCACGCACGTCGTCACCCTCTCACATTTGGGCCTGCAATCCGAAAACAAATAATGAGAGTAGCAGCAACTGGACCAAGGAATTACTGTCCCACGTGTAGGCTGACATTAACATCACAGCCGGGAACGATGGGCTGCTGATGAATGATAAAGCGTTATTCCGGCTGGGCACTACTCTGGAAGAATATGGCAGCGAATATGGCGGCAACCTCGGGAGAGCTACAATTCCTCCAATGTTTGCGAGTGGTTCAGCGGTGTTACTCCTGACATCGTTGTGTGGTGAGTCATAGGGTATTTCAGATGACGGCTGGTAGTGATTTAGGAAATCCTGATTGCACACTCGTACGTTGTGGGCATCCTGCATTAGCGTTGCTACTTCTGGATCACGGGGTCCCGGGTTCGATTCCCGCCAGGGTTAGGAATTTTCTCTGCCTGGGGACTGGGTGTTTGTGTTGTTATCATTTCACCACCATTCGTGAACGTGGCGAAACTGGACTGTGTAAAAGTTGGGACTTTGTACGGGCGTTGATAACCGCGCGGTTGAGAGCCCCACAAACCAAACCTCATCACCACATCCCACGTCCTCATGTGCTTCCTCTCATTCGACAATATCGTGGCGTCATTTTTCAGCAGGACAATGCTCGTCCACAGATGCCACTTGTTTCTCTTAACATTCTGGATCATGTTGTGGTACTCCTGTGAGTAGAAAGATACCCAGATCTGTGCCCTCTAGAACGTGTGTGGGACCAGCTCGAACCTTAACTCCGTCTAGGTGCCAGTATCCGGAATATCAAGAACCACTTACAGCAGTTGTGGGCCAGTTTGCGACAGGGTTGTTTTTGGGGGGAGGAGACCAGACAGCGAGGTCATAGGTCTCATCGGATTAGGGAACGACGGGGAAGGAAGTCGGCCGTGCACTTTCAAAGGAACCATCCCGGCATTTGCCTGGAGTGATTTAGGGAAATCACGGAAAACCTAAGTCAGGAGGCCGAACGCGGGATTGAACCATCGTCCTCCCGAATGCGAGTCCAGTGTGCCAACTACTGCTCGGTAGTTTGCGCCAGGACGCGATACAACGGCTGTAGGACACCGGTCCTAGCGGAATCAGTGCATTCAAGGCAGATGTGGTGCAATGTCATATTTCGTAAATTCGACTCGATTTTGTAGTCACTGATTGTGCCGTCACAAGACGTCACGCAGCCGCCCCACGTTCACACACCGTTGCTCGGCATACATGCTTGAGCAGCTCCATGGCGGTGCTGCACCGCGTGCAACACGACACTGGCGCCACCGAACGAACCTTCGCAAAACAGCTAGCAATGTGGCGAGTCTGGTTTTGGGCGGCGAGTGGGTGTCTACCAGGGCCAGAGCTCAGTAGTGGAAGCGGCCGATGGAGTTAACTGCACGCCAAGGCTGCCGTGGCTGACGGCAACAACAAGGAAGAGGGTGTTGGCCCGTGACCTACGATACGGCGAAACTGAGCGCAGTTTGCTTTAGGACTATCTGGCTGGCTATTACCAAAGCAAAACCTAGAGACAGCGGAATTGCATGTGTGAGTGTGTTCCAAGACAGGGATGTTCTCTTCTGTTGGAGGTCTGCAGATGTTGTTAAGTGGTGTGCGCTGGTGTGTGTACTGGATGAAGTCAGCTTGATAAGCACGCATTGTAATAGACCCGCCAGGGTAGCCGAGAGCGCTAACGCGCTGCCTCCTGGACTAGGGTAGGTGCCCCGGCCCCGAATCGAATCTGCTCGGCGGATTAACGACGAGGGCCGATGTGGCAGCCAGCCTGGATGTGGTTTTAGGCGGTTTTCCACATCCCGCTAGGTGAATACTGGGCTGGTCCCCACGTTCCGCCTCATTTACACGCGTCACAGACATTTGACACACGTCCGCACTATTTCACGATTTACACTCGACGCAGACAGTTGGGGTACACTGATTCCGTCCTGGGGGGTAAGGGGTGGCGGCAGGAAGGGCATCCGTCCATCCCTAACACTAACACTGCCAAATCCGTTGTAACCACGCCGACCCTGCGATCTCTGCGGGACTATGGCGTAAGCGAAAGAAAGAAAGAAAGAAAGCATATTTGGATCGCATTTTTATCATAAATATTCTCCTAAATATTTGAGTAGAATTTGCTCTTTTCATAATAGTTTTGTATGTAGCCTTTAATACATACATATTTTAAATATTTTTTTTTAAATTGCGAAGCAGCATGTTTTTTGTTTCATTTTTGTTTTTCGATTCTCCCCGAAGGGGGCGGGCTGGCAGCAGCTTAGTATGCTGCTCTTCAGCCTTCAGAATTTGTTTCAAAAAGATGAAGAGAATAAATAATAAAAACAGGCGATAAAATCGGAGACTTACATGGTAACACGGCGAAAAAATCGTGGAACTTAAAACATAGAACAAAGGGATGATGATGCTAATAAAATACATATGAAGCAGACAGGTAAAATAATAGACAGACAATTAAAAAACACGGCGACAGTCTGGCCTCTGTTCGCAAGAGACATACAATTCACACCCAGCGACAGCATGATTAATGTTCGCAACATTTTGGAAAGACGAACAACACTGAACATTCACTGGAACACTGCACTAAAAAGTTGGCAAATATATCATACCACAGCCGAGAGCAGCTGGGGGGAACCTGGACAGATTATGGGAAATAAAAAGGGGGGAAGGAGTGGAAAAACGAAGTGGGGAGAAGGGGGGAGGAAAGAGCTGATGCACGACAAGACCCATAGGAGAGGAGGGGTGGTGGTGCTGGGCAGACGTGTGGGGAAAGGCAGAGGAGGGGAGGAGGGAATTACGAAAGAACTCGGGGGGGAGGGGGGAGAACGGAGGTAGGGAGAGGTTAGGTGGGGAGAAAACAGGATGGAAGGGTTTTTTTTTGTTTTTTTGTTTTGTTTTGGGTGGTGGTGCTGAAGTCTGATCAACTTTGTTGATTTTTACTTCTGTAGGGAATGGAAAGGGTAAAAACTTTTTCTTTATTTATTTATTCTTCTTTCAGCTTTAGTTTGGGAACACAGAAGGGTCCTTTAACTCGCTGCTTTTGGTGTGTGTTTGAAAACGTGTGTAGAAGTGCTAAAGGACTATATGTCCTTAAATTATGGAGAATTACGTAGGGATATCAATTACGGAGGCTCAAATACTATCGCCTTCGGTACTTTATATTTGTGGTTGCGTAAGGGTTCTACTGTACCTACTGTGGTGAGTTGTGGTGTACTGTCACGTATCATGTCCAACTTCCGAAATAAGGTTCGTGCCTTCTCCTTCACCTTGTCTGAGAGGTAATATTCGCTTAAGGCTCGATGAATGTCATGATTCCGGATCCACCATTGGGCTCCAGTGATCCATCGTAGGCATCTGCTTTGTACAACCTGTAACTTTTGGTAGTTAGTGGCACACATAGTACCCCAAGAGGTTGATCCATACAAAATAGATGGTTCGACTGTGGCATGGTACAACTGGAGTTTCGTGTGTTGGCTGAGGTATGAGCTCTTCAGAAATGGGAGGAGAGCTCCCGTTATTTTGTTCCTGTGGGTCCAGCGGTCCACTAAATCTAGTTGGCGCTGCATCCGCGTGACGAGGTGGTCCATTCTGGTGCCTGCAGTCAGGAGCGCTGTGTCGTCGCCATAGAAACTGGAGGTAACATGTGGCACCGTCGGGAGGTCGTTAATATATAAATTAAACAGCAGTGGAGATATGACCGATCCTTGTGGAAGTCCTTCAAGGACAGGCCGTGTTGTTGAATTCTTGTCATCAATGCCAACATATAATCTGCGATCCTGAAGAAAATTGTCGAGAAGTTTTAAATAGCAGTCTGGTAGGGGAGTGGTACGTCGGAGCTTGACGATCAAGTTGCGTCGCCATATTTTATCGTAAGCCTTCTCTATATCGAGAAAGACTCCAATAGTATGTCGTTTCTTGTTGAAATTGTCTTGGATAGATTCCGTGATGCGCAGTAGTTGTAACTCAGCCGATAGCTTCGCCTGGAAGCCAAACTGCTCCGGTTGGATGATGTTGTGTGCCACAAGGATGTCCAGCATGCGTTTCAGTAGGACACGTTCCAGGACCTTTCCAAGCGTCGGCAGTAAGCTTATGGGTCTGTAGCTGTCAGGGTGTGAGACATCCTTGCCCAGTTTTGGTATTGGCACTATTCTGGCAATCTTCCATGCCTCTGGGAAGTATCCAGTCCTGAGGCAGCTGTTCACTATCCGGGTGAGAAGCACAACAGGCTTTCTCGGTAGGTGTTTCAATTCCGTATTGCTGATTATATCTGCTCCAGGTGAGATGTGTTTGCTATACTTGATAATTCTCCGATTTTTCCTCTGGCGTTGTCAGCCGGGGCATATTGTTAGTCGGGGCGCCCCGAATAGCTTCCCATTCCGCCGCTGTGTCCTCCTCTGCACGGTGGAGTGCATCATCTCCATCCTCCGTGGGGGGCGTGGTCATCTGTTGTTGGTATGTATCCGCATACAGCTCCGCCTGCGCCAGTGAGTCGTACAAGAGGCCACGGGGCCCTCGAATTGCCCTTTTGGGGGGCTGTTGCTGTCTGAGACTTTTAACTATTCGCCATTCATCTTTGGTGCGTAATAGAAAGTTGTCCATTTTGAGTTCCCATGTGTGTTGCTTCCAGTCCTGAACCTTCCGCCGGAGTTCTCGGGTTAGTCTGTGAGTCTCCCGTCCATCATGCGGATGGCGGTAACGGACCCATCGTTTCCGAAATCGATTGCGCCTTGTCTTAAGTTCCTGCAGTGGTGGTGGAAACTCGTCATATTTGACTTCTGGTTGCAGGTGCTCCGTGAGTGCTCGTTGTTTCGCACTGTTAATCTTCTTCGTGAGTACTGCGACTGCCACATCAATCGCTTCTCTGGTAGTAACAACCTGGGTTGGTCGCACATTGTTGTTGGGGTACGTTTGGAACTGCTGCCAGTCGTAAGTTCTTGTCGTCGGCAGTGGGAATTGCAAAGTAGCCCTCTCTATGAGTCCTAACACCGGTCTGTGGTCCGACGAAAGATCATCCAGCGTCCACAGACGGAGATTCGGGTTGATGTTCTTGATTATGGCGATGTCTAGAACATCAGGGACGTGAGGTATCCTCGTCGGTTCCCGTGGTTCACGGACGGAAACATGTAAATTCTCAGCAAGTGCAAACAACATATGTCCTTTTGGGTTAGTCTTACGGGAATTCCAGGCTACATGTTTACTATTAAGATCCCCTCCAAGGAGGATCTTGTCGTAACCCTCTGTAACGGCGTAAAGATCTTCTGGGTGGAGAGGCTTCTTTGGGCTAAGGTAAGCCGCAATACAGGTAACGTTTCCGAGCGTCGTGTGGATTGTTACTGCCGTGGCCTCTAAAGTCTGGAGTTGGGGTAAACATTCTTGGTGGTGACGAATACATTTTTTGATCAGAACTGCGGTTCCTCCACCCCGGTAGTCCCGTCTGTCAGTCTGGTAGATCTGCATGTTCCTCAAGCGGAGGTCGGTTGACTCGCGGAGATGTGTTTCGGAGACAAATGCTACGTCTATCTTGTGGCGATGTAAGAAGTCCGTGAATTCTATTTTCTTCAGTTTCAGGCCGTTGGCATTCCAAATGCAGAAGTTAAGATTCCTCGTGTGATGCCTTCTGTGGTGTCACCACCAGACACCACACTTGCTAGGTGGTAGCTTTAAATCAGCCGCGGTCCATTAGTACACGTCGGACCCGCGTCTCGCCACTTTCAGTGACAGCAGACCGAGCGCCACCACACGGCAGGTCTCGAGAGACTGACTAGCACTCGCCCCAGTCGTACGGACGACGTAGCTAGCGATGCACACTGACGAAGCCTCGCTCATTTGCAGAGCAGATAGAATAGCCTTCAGCTAAGTCAATGGCTACGACCTAGCAAGGCGCCATTAGCCTTACATAGCTTGTATCTAAAAGGTCTCACTTGTCTCGTCAAGAGCGATGTACCACAAGGATGGATTAAAGTTAAGTATTCCAGCAGCTACGTACTTTTCTTTATAGCATTCATTACGTATCCTGTTTCAGACCTCACGCCCATCTGCGTGAGCTTAGCGCGTGCATTTCGGCTACTTCAGAGTGGTGTGGCTGTCTTGTTACGCCACAACACCTTCTACAAGCGACAGGATAGACGTCAGCTTCTGCTGAAGGGTGGTGAGTAGTTGAAGAATATCTGTTAACGCTGGTGTAAAGGTAGTCGACCAGGCAGATGATGTCTCCGCTGGTGTTGGCTTCGGTGGATGGGCATGTATTGCTTCGGAGTAAGAGCGCTGTTGTCTTGTCTGTCGCAGAGTCACTCTGGGTACCGGTTGTGGTCGAGAGGCGATTGTTTCCACAGGGAGAGGTGCCGCTTGTTGTTGGGTGGCCGGAATCGCTGCCATGGCCGAGTTCTTAACAATTATAGGCCGTTGTGGGGTCGACTTCTTTGGTGTCCTTCTAGTATATTTCCGTAGGAGTTCTTGAAATTTGGGGCAGCCACGGAACGTCGCTGGATGTTCTTGTTCACAATTGGCGCACTTTGGGGGCGCCGTCCTAGGATGGGTACAATTCGATGATTTATGGGATCCACCGCAGCGGACGCAGCGTGCTGGCATGCTGCAGTAGATCACTGTATGCTCGAAACGTTGGCAATGTCGGCACTGGACTGGTGGTTCTTTACTATTATAGGTTTCTATTATCATTCGTGTGTAGAGCAGGTATTTGACATCATATATCTTGTCACTGTCTTTTCCGGATGGGAGGGTGACTCGGTACACAGGTTGCGGTATCAATTGTTTCGTCTTCTCGTCGCGTTCCTTAAATTGGTAGACTTGAAGCACTTTGAAGCCTTTTTCCTTGAGGGCAAAGTAAAGTTGTTCTTCGGTAACTTCCGCCGGAAGGTGTTTGACAGCTACTTTCAGTTCTCTGTCGTCTGGTGCTTGATGCGTAAAATAGGAGAAGCTGTGGTTCGTGAAGAATTTTATTGCACGTCTTTGGTCTTCGAAGGACTCAAAGTGGTATTTGATGCGGTCCTTTTGGTATATAGCTTTAAGGTTGCCCTCTAGAAGTCCGTTGAGCGTTTCATTGAGGTGAACGTAATCCTTTGTGTAATAAATTGTGACTGGGGGCACTTTGCGAAGCACATTCTTGTCTCTGTCCACGGCTTCTGCGGCATTAGTAGTTTGTTCCTGTGGCTTGTTGGTGGTTGATGGTGTCAGTGGGGCGAATCGGTTCGTTGTGGGGATGGTCTCCGTTCGTCTCTTAGCCGGGTTGGCTAAGTCTTTGGCTAATGCGTTGCTTCTGCGCCGTTTGTTGTGCACGAGCGTAAAGTCCCCCTCTGCGTGTGGGGAGTCGTTGTCGTTTTCTGCTGGAAAGGCCACTGCCATCTTCGCGTCGTCGACCGTTTGGTGGGAGTGCTGTGATTCGACATTTGAGTCCATAGATGGAGATGCCAGACAGGTGTCGTTATCCTGCTCTTGCGTTTCCCGTGAATAGCGGATAAGGCGGTGTATGTCCTTCAGCGTTTCTTTGTCCTCCTCCCGACATATATCGAGTCTTCTGGCGTAGTCCTGGCGGTCGTCTTCATTGCTGCGGCCGCCGTGATGTGACGTATGGCCGACGTCCGAATACGGTTTCGTCGTGTGGTGTGTAGTCTTCTGCGGTCGAATAGCGCCTGTCGATCGTCGTTCTGTCCTGTCATGAACCGGTGCCGTAGCCTGGGTCGTCAACCTGGGATCCGTCCTGTGTGGAGCGGCCGCTGGGGCGTCTGGCGGGCCAGGCCCAACCGACCGACCAGCGGACGACTCCGGCGCGTCCGAGGCGGCTGCCCCGGCCGCGCGCGCATCGTCCTCGCTCGTCGGCATCCCGAACTCAGCTGCTGGGGTGTGTTTTCACTGTAGTGGATTTTCATACTGTTAAGTGAGCATTTTGGTGTTGAGTTAATTCTTCTACTGAGTAGCTAAAAAGCTGATTTGTTTGTCGATAGTGTAATAGTTCTTGTCTGTTAATAGTAATGTCTTTTAAATTTCTAAATTATGATATTTTAATGAGAAAATAAACATTCAGAACTTGACTAAATAAAATAAATATTATTTTAGTAAGCATCAAGAACCACTAACAGCTCAGCCCAGTCCTCCACTCCATCTAGCGGCATACTGATATAAGCCGGCCGAAGTGGCCGAGCGGTTCTAGGCGCTACAGTCTGGAAACGCGCGACCGCTACGTTCGCAGGTTCGAATCCTGCCTCGGGCATGGATGTGTGTGACGTCCTTAGGTTAGTTAGGATTAAGTAGTTCTAAGTTGTAGGGGACTGATGACCTCAGAAGTTAAGTCCCATAGTGCTCAGAGCCATTTGAACCATACTGATATAACCTCGCATACGCTTTCAGTCTGTCAAGTTTCATTTCATTTGCCCCTCCCCTTATGTGTGTTTCACTTATTTGGTCTGTCAGTGAACCACTCATATTGCCGGCCGAAGTGGCCGTGCGGTTAAAGGCGCTGCAGTCTGGAACCGCAAGACCGCTACGGTCGCAGGTTCGAATCCTGCCTCGGGCATGGATGTTTGTGATGTCCTTAGGTTAGTTAGGTTTAACTAGTTCTACGTTCTAGGAGACTAATGACCTCAGCAGTTGAGTCCCATAGTGCTCAGAGCCAGCCATTTTTGAACCACTCATAAGTCATCCGTCACACTTTTAGGTTATGTATAGGCCAAAAACAACAAGAAACTAATACAAAATTATACTCGTGAACGAGGAGTCTAATGAAATTATGAGAAAATATCAGTTACGACTACAGCTAGTGACTGATGCTGTCCCCTGGTTGCTCCTCTGCTCTCCAACCCCCGCCCTCTGCTGCGCCTTCACTGTTGTGTCCCCCCTACCCTCCATCTCTACACCCTTCATCTCCTTTCCCAAGGCGGCTTCCACCAACTCCCCCTCCCGGATGATGCCCTCTCTCCCTCCATTTATCCCTCCTATCAACTCTGATCCTCAATCCCCCTCCTTTCCTCTGTCCTTTTTCCTGGGGTCCCTCTCCCCTCCTTCCATCCTTTTTTTTTTTGCTACTTACCCTCTCTCTGCCTCCCTTCTCTCCTCTTTTTGCATTTTCCTCCTCTGCCTTTCCCCATTCCCTCTCGCATCTGCCCTGCCCCCCTTATGAGTCCTCTCTCTGTCGGTTCCCCCCTCTCCCTTTGTTTTTCCTCTCCTCCCCCCTTTTTCCCCTCATCTGTCCAGATCCCCCCTCCCCCCATCTGCCCTTGGCTGTGGTGTGTCATCTTCTTGCCGACTTTTTAGTGCAGTGTTTCCAGTGATTGTTAAGTGTTGCGCGTCTTTTCCGAAGTGTTGCGAACGGACATCATACGGTCGCTGAGTGTGATTTTTATGTCTCTTGCGAACAGAAACCTGACTGTCGCCGTGTTTTTTAATTGTCTGCCTACTATTTTACCTGTCTGCTTCCTGTGTATTTTATTAGCATCGTCCACCTTTGTTTTATGTTTTAACTTTCCACAATTTTCCGCCGTTTTACAATTTAAGTCACCGTTTTATCACCTGCTTTTATTGTTTCTTATCTTGTTATGTTTTAAAAATTCTGTAGGCTTAAGAGCAGCGTACTAAGCTTCTGCCAGCCCGCCCCCTTCAAGGGGAATCGAAATTCAATCAAGCAAAAAAAAAAAAAAAAAAAAAAAAAAGTGATGCTGCTACCAGCCAGAACGTCAATAAAGAAAGAAAAAAACTAGCGACTGATGAACTATGGTGGTGAAACACTATCATGTCCTTTCCTCTTTAATGAGCAATGGTAAAAAAAGTCTTGCATCGCTTGTGTGTGGGTTTAGTTAGGATGCGAGGAGGAAATGAAAGAATATACCTTTTGAGACTAAAGTAAGTAACTACTGTCGCGTCCCGGCACGGGTTCAAGCTACTAATAGAGATTTGGTGTGTCCTGCGTGACATGGGACGTTGACGCCAATATTGTTCGGTGTGTTTTTCCCTAATTAACCTTTATAAAGGGATGATCGACAGGGAGTAGTACTTCTAAGATTGTTTTAGGGTTAGTGCCGGGCAACAGAGAAGGGTCTTTGACTGGGTGATCTACCAAAATAGACGCAGTACATGAACTCGCTAAATAGGTTTATTTATCATTACTCTCTTTAAACTCGATCCGAGCAGGCCCTGGAAGGCCCAGCGGTACTGACCGGCCGCCGCGTCACGCTCACCCTACGGGGTGTCACTGGATACGGATGTGGAGGGGCGTGTGGTCAGCACACCGCTCTCCCGGCCGTATGTCAGTTTACGAGACCGGAGTCGCTATTTCTCAATCAAGTAGCTCCTCAGTTTGCCTCACAAGGGCTGAGTGCAACACGCTTGGCAACAGCGCTCGGCACACCAGATGGTCACCCATCCAAGTGCTAGCCCAACCGACAGCGTTCAACTTCGGTGATCTGACGGGAACCGGTGTTACCACTGCGGCAAAGCCGTTGGCTTATTTATCATTAGACCCATTCATATGTGAGGTGTCTGCCTAACATATAAACATGAGTTACACCTTGTACCAACTGTTAGCTGTCGAAACTCCTTTCACTGTGATTCCATCTTAATACACGTAGGCTGCCCACTAGCAAGAGACAAGAGACACTTGGCTCTTTGTCACAATCAATATAAAACGCACTACCTGAGCTGCCTGGCTCAGAGATAATTGTTCTGTCGTCTACTGAATCAATAGGCACTTGGCCTCGTGATCTCCCCAGTCATTCCTGATTCCATCTATTGTCCACATTAAACAATGTCCAGTCCAAGTAATTAATAAGCAAGGTATTTTATGAAGATTTGAGAGGAGTGAAGAATACAATAAATTTTTAAGATTACTTAGCTTCATATGTTGAGATGGCTCCAGTTATTCTTCTCTGGGAGTCTGATTCTTGAAGCTGAAAATCTCACATCAGGACCTCACGGTTGTTTTGAAGTAAATAAATTTGAACATTGTTGTTGCAGCATTATTTTTACGTAAATATATTTTCTCGCATTTTAGTATATCAGATTACTTCGATTTTTTCACATTAACAAAGCTCAAATTACATTGTTCGCACACAAATACGTCCGATCACATCAGAGGCATCCTTACCACTCTAACTACATTAGATTAGATTAGATTAGATCAGATTAGATTAATACTAGTTCCATGGATCATGAATACGATATTTCGTAATGATGTGGAACGAGTCAAATTTTCCAATACATGACATAATTAGGTTAATTTAACAACATACTTAAATTAATATAACAACTTTATTTTTTGTGTTTTTTGTTTTTCTTTATTTTTTATTTTTATTTTTTAAATTTTTTTTCTTAATTTATATCTAAAAATTCCTCTATGGAGTAGAAGGAGTTGTCATTCAGAAATTCTTTTAATTTCTTCTTAAATACTTGTTGGTTATCTGTCAGACTTTTGATACTATTTGGTAAGTGACCAAAGACATGAGTGCCAGTGTAATTCACCCCTTTCTGTGCCAAAGTTAGATTTAATCTTGAATAGTGAAGATCATCCTTTCTCCTATTATTGTAGCTATGCACACTGCTATTACTTTTGAATTGGGTTTGGTTGTTAATAACAAATTTCATAAGAGAGTATATATACTGAGAAGCTACTGTGAATATCCCTAGATCCTTAAATAAATGTCTGCAGGATGATCTTGGGTGGACTCCAGCTATTATTCTGATTACACGCTTTTGTGCAATAAATACTTTATTCCTCAGTGATGAATTCCCCCAAAATATGATGCCATATGAAAGCAATGAGTGAAAATAGGCGTAGTAAGCTAATTTACTAAGATGTTTATCACCAAAATTTGCAATGACCCTTATTGCATAAGTAGCTGAACTCAAACGTTTCAGCAGATCATCAATGTGTTTCTTCCAATTTAATCTCTCATCAATGGACTCACCTAAAAATTTGGAATATTCTACCTTAGCTATATGCTTCTGATTAAGGTCTATATTTATTAATGGCGTCATACCATTCCCTGTACGGAACTGTATGTACTGTGTCTTATCAAAATTCAGTGAGAGTCCGTTTACAAGGAACCACTTAGTAATTTTCTGAAAGACAGTATTGACAATTTCATCAGTTAATTCTTGTTTGGCAGGTGTGATTACCATACTTGTATCATCAGCAAAGAGAACTAACTTTGCCTCTTCATGAATATAGAATGGCAAGTCATTAATATATAATAAGAACAACAAAGGACCCAAGACTGACCCTTGTGGAACCCCATTCTTGATAGTTCCCCAGTTTGAGGAATGTGCTGATCTTTGCATGTTACGAGAACTACTTATTTCAACTTTCTGCACTCTTCTAGTTAGGTACGAATTAAACCATTTGTGCACTGTCCCACTCATGCCACAATACTTGAGCTTGTCTAGCAGAATTTCATGATTTACACAAACAAAAGCCTTTGAGAGATCACAAAAAATTCCAATGGGTGGTGCTCGGTTATTCAGATCATTCAAAATTTGACTGGTGAAAGCATATATGGCATTTTCTGTTGATAAACCTTTCTGGAAACCAAACTGACATTTTGTTAGTACTTCATTTTTACAGATATGTGAAGCTACTCTTGAATACATTACTTTCTCAAAAATTTTGGATAAAGCTGTTAGAAGGGAGATTGGACGGTAATTGTTGACATCAGATCTATCCCCCTTTTTATGCAAAGGTATAACAATAGCATATTTCAGTCTATCAGGGAAAATGCCCTGTTTCAGAGAGCTATTACACAGGTGGCTGAGAATCTTACTTATCTGTTGAGAACAAGCTTTTAGTATTTTGCTGGAAATGCCATCAATTCCATGTGAGTTTTTGCTTTTAAGCAAGTTTATTATTTTCCTAATTTCAGAGGGAGAAGTGGGTGAGATTTCAATTGTATCAAATTGCATAGGTATGGCCTCTTCTATTAACAGCCTAGCCTTTATCACTGCGATTTTTAACATGTAAAAGTTTTTTTTTCTGTATTTGCGTCAGTATGTGCGAACTTCTAACATATACCAATGAATGTTGTAACCAGATATCTTTGCCGCGCTCCTGAAAAGCGCAGAATATCACGATAGCTATAAACTGTTATACGCTGCTATCGATCAGTAAAAAAAAAAAAAAAACGATGCACCTATGTTTCAAAATAACAATTGCCAGTTTTTACTTCTGCAGGGAGCCGCGTCGCTGTCTAGCTCTTCTGTGAATGTGTTGCGAGTCGGACGCAAAAGTATTGTGCTCCATCTGATATAATCATTTTTATTGTAAAGTTAAGAGTTAAGTGATTAAAAATATAGGTAGCCACAAACAAGCGAGAATGTATATCGTGAAAAATTCGCTCCACCGCCACAATGGGTGGCCATGTTAATGTAAGTTTCCGTTTCATATTATAATACTTGAAGCCTTGAAGTTTATTTAATTTCAAAGAAAATCTCTCAACCTTATTTTCATTAATTATACTTATGATAATCCTTCCTGTTTAAAAGATTTATGCAGCTTATGATCCAGCGTGTGTTCTGTCGTAACAGGAGGCTGTCGTGACGACATCGCTATAGTATTTATTCCAAGTTCTTTCAGTTCCGTTTATATGTTCGTACAAATCCAATCAGTTGGTCCCTTAGGTTTCTTTCATGTAACTTCCGTCTGTTTTCTCCGCGCGATCTTCCTCCGAAAAAAAATTTCTGTTCATTTTCTTTAGTAATTTTCGATATCGCGAAGGAGAAAAGACAGCCGCCTCCTGCTCCGAACGGAACACTACGACTTTTCTAACGTCGGAGAGTACCGCACGAATTTTCCGCTAAAAGGTAATAGAGTTTCTTAAAGCTGGATCAATTACACATGTTGCTGCTGTTCTCCGACAAATCTGGTGTGATTAATAGTAATTTATTCTGTCACGACAAAAAGAACCAATTTTATTTTTACCAAAGCAACAAAGCTTTCAATTAAATTACTAAGAAAAAAAAAAAAAAATCATACCAGATCTGGCGCCCGAACAGGGACTTGACTAAAATATTGAATGTGTCACGGTACTAATATATGATTGTCTTATTTCATGTATCGCTCTTTGGAACCCACTGCTGCATAAAATTACCGATGAGCAATAAATATACGCAATCTTGAAGGACGCGGTATTTACACAAATATCTTGGGATTTAATAAGACGCAGATTTGCAGTTTTGAAGACAACGCCGAGTGAGTACCAAATTTTCGTTTGCCATAGTTCTGTCTAAAGAGTAGCTCATTGACCTTCAAATTCGACCTCACCCTATCCTTTCTGTATCTTAACGTAAAAAACCATTTTTTTTTTCTACGTAAATATTTGAACATTTTCTGTAACCTTTTGCTTGGCCTATTTGTTTTATACTGTAGTTAGTATTCTCGTGTAAGTTCAAGATGGATGCCATTTCAGTCTTTTCTGTGTAACAGCGTTGGCAATCAATTGTTTCAACGGCGTTGACTCCATCTTGTCTTTTTGCTACAGACGTGTGTCAGTTATTACCCACGTAACATTAGACATTTGACGAACGCGCCGCGACTTTAACTTGCGCGGCAAGAATAATTGACAATCAGAATTTCAGTTGGCAGTACCCATTTTAAGTTGGCAATAGTTGAATTTCATTATGGCGGACGGACAATCGAGCGCGAACTCTGCAGACGAAAGCGACGGCACTGTTAACAAACATTACCGACTCCGCTCACGCGGAACGACGGCCAGGACAGACGACAGACAAGAGGTAGCTAACGTGGACGACACTCAGCAGGAAACACCCACCTCCCCGATAACGGTATCAGTTGACATTGTCAAAATGTTACAGGAATTGATATTAGACAGACAGGAGAGGGAACAGCGCGAACGTGATCGCGAACAACGTGAGAAAGACAGAGACAAGTTTTTATCAGAGCTGAAAACGGATATGACAACACAGATAGAGTCGGTTAAGGGTGACGTCACGGCACAGATAGATTCGGTTAAGGGTGACGTCAGGGCACAGATAGAGTCGGTTAAGGGTGACGTCGCGGCACAGATAGAGTCGGTTAAGGGTGACGTCACGGCACAGATAGATTCGGTTAAGGGTGACGTCACGGCACAGATAGATTCGGTTAAGGGTGACGTCACCGAGCAAGTAACCACTTTGACAACCCAGATAAGCACTCTGAATAACAAAATTGAGAACATCGGTCAGAATCTCACAACTCAAATCGAAGCGTGTCGCAAAGAAACCGATTCGGTAAAACTTGCGTATAAAACAGTTGCACGACAGGTAGACGAGTTAGCGACAGCGGTAGCCACTGTAGAATCAAAAGTAAGTGCAATGGCGAATGACATTTCGGACCGAACTATTGACGAAAGAGTTAACAGTAGTGTTGCTTCGCACACTAAAGCACTTACCGAACATTACAAAGAATGGATTGATGTACAAGAGAAGCTAGTTGAGGAGAAGGTTACACGTGACTTGAAAGATGTTGTTAAATCCGCAACCTTAGACATATTATCTGCACCCGGCAGTTCAGGAGACACTGTTTGTACTGAACTAGGCCAAATTAGACGAGTGTTTACCCGGGATTTGCCGGAATGGCGGAAGCAAGTAACAGATGAGATATCCGACCTGAAACAGCAAATTCAAACACTACAGTATGATAACCAGAGTGACGGGAAACACTCACTACCTTCTGAGCCAGATGAACATCAATACCAGACAACACAACAACACAACACACCACAGTACATTCCGCGACTGAAAAATGAATTTAACGATTCACACAACAACAACACTGAACAATTGACACTCACAACCCTCATGAAAGAGGAGAGTGTATTGAAACACAGAGTTTTTCAACCATTCCAACCGGAAAAGCGAAATATTCATCCAGTCGTTTTCCTAAAGAACTTTTCAGGAGTCTTTCCAGCTGCCTGGAATGACAAACAGAGAATACAATTCATTACCGGATACATACAAGGAGAAAGTGCTATATGGGGAACCGAGATGGTTGATAAGTGCAAAACATTTAGCGAGTTTGAGAAAAACTTTTTAAGCAAATTTTGGAGCGCAGGTGTTCAGCAACGCCTACGCAAAGAGGTCTATAACGCCGAACCTTTCCATTCGAACAGTGGCGGACTTCGCCGGTACTTTGAGAAGTACTTGAGAAAGATACAATATTGGGACACTCCCATAACAACAAAAGATGTTATTATGATTCTTAAGTCAAAACTACCCATTTCCATACGCGAAAAATTAGTGAACGTGTCAGAGGAAGATCAGGACGCATTTTTATCCGTCCTTGATTCGCTCGATCTTAAACACGAAGACGCGCGTGCGAATGCTAACCGTAAGAACAACAACGCAGGCACGTATTCGAATGGAAACGGTAGTAATGGAAATGGTTCACACGAAACACAATACGGAAACAAACAGTACAATAACCGCAATAGAGGCCGAAACAATGGTTACCGTAATGGTAAACCCAAAAACAAGCATTACGGCAACCAACGGTACAATCCAATATACAACACGCAACAACAGTATTACGGGAATGCCCCATACCAATCAAACAATAACGGTAGTAACTTCTACCAGAATGGGAACAAATGCAAGGGTAAACGTTGCAACAATCAAAATTGCGGAGGTAAGCTACCTCCACCACAACCCTATGGGCAGCCACAACACCAGCAACAACAGCAATACACGCCTCAGCAACAACCATTCATGCAACAACAACAGTACACGCCACCACAACAGGACTTTAGATACAATAACAATAAACCAAGAAAACAATACAATCCACCGGTATATTTTACGCAGGCAAGTAATGTACCGATTTTTCAGCCTGGTAACCAAGTGCAGTACCAGCAAGGGTTTGATACAAATCAACAAACACAATGGGTAAAAAACCAGCGAGAATGGTCAAGTGATGTGACAGAAGAATCAAATCAGTCGCATCACAAGAAAGCGGAAAACTAAAGGCAGCATCTTTTCGCCGCCTTGGGGATGCTGCGGAATTAATGACGAGTCATCGGGAAAGAAATGAATGGTTAGATCCCATACCTAAAAATTGTAGAACCAGAATTAGATTTAGATGCAAAGCATTGGTATCCTTAGCTGTACAGGCGAATCTACGCAAGAAGTCTTATGACAAGAAAGTATCTAAGGCCCTTACATATGATATTAATGAAAAGGTGCTTTTACGGACACATTTTAAGCCATCGAAGTTGTTGAAAAGAAATCGGAAATGGAGGCTATTGTACGACGGACCATTTGTAGTAATTAGAAAACCACATACAGGATGTTATCTAATGGCGGATCCAGCATCTGGCAGAATTAAAGGATTGTATCACCACCAGGATCTCAAGAAGTATAACGAGGCAAAGTAACGAGCAAAGGAACATTAGCCTAAGGTTTAACCTGCGAAACACTTCGGTATTCAAACACACCAATACGAGTACTCACACTTTGGCGAAAAAACTATGGAGGTAATTGAAGATTTGATTTATTATGGCGTACGAAAAAGAAAGCACATTCCATTTGAGAGGATAGATTCTCAGTTAGTTTTAAGTTAGTCATAGGTGTAAGCAGTCCAAGTTGGCTGTTGGCATTGAGGAATGCCGTTATTGGTGAAAGGAGATACGGAAGGAAGTAGCAGATTGCCACCTTCCAACTCCAATGAATATATATATATATATATGAAATATTAGGTTAAGCAATTTCTTTTTCAGCCCTCAAGATGGAATGTTAGTCTTTAAGTGTACAGAGTACAGCCTATTGCGTGTAAACTGTGCGTTATTGTAACACCGCCATGAACTATACCTTTTGTTAGCGCGATCTTTAGAATTAAACAGATTTGTGTAGCCAAGTGTTTGAACTGTCAAAAGCAGTAAATAACAGATAGAGTATCACGTAGTATTTGATAGTTTTCAGGAGATTCAATCTCAGATTCAAAATATCATCTACGAACAGTAAGCCTCATAAAGATTTAATAGCTAAGCAACAAAGCATTTCCTTTATTGTGTTTTACAACAGCTGTTAGGTCATGTAGTCGAGAGTGCCACTACATCGAAACATATACGTCGTACTGACAAGCCTGGAGTATTCCTGATGGTAAATGTTTCTTCTTTAAACATGTAAGATGCACTAAAGTAATTAGCTATCTCACAGCCAAGCCCGATAATCGCCCAGAAGGAAGCGTGATAAACTAGAAAGCTGTCACCAGATATGACTCACATTATAATAATAAAACTAAGATCTGATATTAGATTAAAGAATAGCCACTTGAAGGCACACGTGACGCATGTCATGCATCTAAGGTAAAAAAAAAATATCCTAGTGTAGTTGTGCTAGAATTTGTATATGTATATAGTATATTTATGTTCATATTTGATCCTCTCCTCTTCCACTTCCCCATCCTATCCCATTAAAAAAAAATTGAGGATTAGAATTTGACAGGCTCATCTGAGTGCTCTTTAGACGGTTGAAGTGGAAACGAAATTTGTGGGAGAGATCCGGTAGCGAAAGTTTTGTTCTAATCGCGTATCGCGAGTAGCAATGTTGAGAGATTATAATACATTCCGCGAGTAGTACTTGCAGCCAGTAACTTTATGAAGCATGAATCTTCCGGAGGGAAATGCATGAGTATGCTCGACCAGTAGAGACAGAATTTGTTCAATCTGTGCTCTACATAAACAGTGACACTAAATTTTGAAGAGAAACGAAATAACAAGCTGCTTAAAAGATTTGTTTAAAAAAAAATTTTTTTACCTTTGTAAAAGGGAGAGAGAATAACCGAAATAATCGTGCCTTGATGCACAAGTAGTGGTATTCAATACGCTAATCCGGCGTGGCGTGACTGAAAAGGTTAACAGAATTTTGTGACTGTAAGCAAACTTAAGAAATGTATGTATGTAATTTATGGACATTGTTTAATCTTGTAATGTATTTACCTGTGAGTAACTTGAACTGTGAAATCACAATGTGAGATGGGAGATGTGAATTTGCAGACACTCTAAGACGTTCTAAACAAAATGCGAGTGATAAAGTGTACAAAATACGTGTGCAGTGACATGTGTACACGCAAGTGCAGGTAGTGACAGCGATCACAGCAAAGCATTTTGCAAACTATATGTAAAACGTTGGCTTCACTTACCTGTGTGTAAGCAGCATGGCAGGTCGCAGGGACTGTCGTGTGAAATCCTCGAAACAGACGGTGGTATTTTCTACCCAAGTTTTCGATACGCCGATCGACGATGAAGGAAGGACACTAGACGTGTGTTTTCCGCGTGTTCTCATTTTTAGCAGAGCGCGAGTGACACACGTTAAACTTCATACGAGCATACACGAGCGCGTGTTGCACTGGACTAGTAACCGGCAACAGCGCGGAGCTGCTTGCAGTTGGACTCAACAATTAACATTTGAAACACAACCGACGCGCGCGCTGTGGAGGCGTGTCATTGACCTTAGAATGTTTTCCGTCTCACAACTACGCAAGAGACATTGCTAAAGCTATCACAGTGAAACTTAATTATGAACTTTATTTATTCTGTAAAACGAGAAGTCTTAGCTTCAAATTAATTTCCATTTCATCAGTCACGTCCGATATTTTGCGATAGATAGTTAAATAAAGACAAGGCATTACTGAGCACTGAAACGTTAACTGGAGGGGAAGGTTATCAATCCTGTCCAGAATCCTATAAAACCTTTACCTGTAAGTCTACATTATAGCACGAACCTAACACAGGTTTCTTTCTGTTTATTTGCATGTAAACGACATGACGCTTGATGCGAGACACTAGAGAGGCAACACGAGCGAACACAAAAAAAAAGGACGCTACCCAGGGTCGTGACCTCTCGGACAACGCCGCTCACCGAACGAGAATAGACGTTGCAGACTCCGGTTAAGTGAGCGCGTGACAAATAAAAGTGTACAGTGTAGTGTCAAGTGAAACGTCCTGATTAACAACGACATTCTAAAAGAATCTAATGAAACGGATAAAAAAAAACATTACGAGACCAAACAGGTCACAGACAATTTTAGAGGACTGTTTAAGTAATTATTTCAATGTATCTGTGTATGTTTGTCTACTGACATGTTTTGTTTTCTATATAGAGTATTATTCATTTATCTTTGTGTGTGTTAGACTTAAGATTGTTTTTTTTTCATATTTTGTTTCACCGTAACAGCAATTAAGATGACAGTGCAAGGACACCTTACAATGAACTGAGAGAAGTGCCAAAGTGCACAAAAGACACTGAAAGACTATTTGTTTTCATAACTGTACTGGAAGCATAAAATAACTAGATGACAAACTCATTCCAATTTTATGTTAGAACGAAAGTAAACAGATGATAAAACACAGTAATGTCTTGAAACTACATGTGAGTCCTGATGATCCTTCCGGAATCATCATGCCTCACATGGGAGGCATTGTGACATTACAGCCTTTATCACTGCGATTTTTAACATGTAAAAGTTTTTTTTTCTGTATTTGCGTCAGTATGTGCGAACTTCTAACATATACCAAAGAATGTTGTAACCAGATATCTTTGCCGCGCTCCTGAAAAGCGCAGAATATCACGATAGCTATAAACTGTTATACGCTGCTATCGATCAGTAAAAAAAAAAAAAAACCGATGCACCTATGTTTCAAAATAACAATTGCCAGTTTTTACTTCTGCAGGGAGCCGCGTCGCTGTCTAGCTCTTCTGTGAATGTGTTGCGAGTCGGACGCAAAAGTATTGTGCTCCATCTGATATAATCATTTTTATTGTAAAGTTAAGAGTTAAGTGATTAAAAATATAGGTAGCCACAAACAAGCGAGAATGTATATCGTGAAAAATTCGCTCCACCGCCACAATGGGTGGCCATGTTAATGTAAGTTTCCGTTTCATATTATAATACTTGAAGCCTTGAAGTTTATTTAATTTCAAAGAAAATCTCTCAACCTTATTTTCATTAATTATACTTATGATAATCCTTCCTGTTTAAAAGATTTATGCAGCTTATGATCCAGCGTGTGTTCTGTCGGAACAGGAGGCTGTCGTGACGACATCGCTATAGTATTTATTCCAAGTTCTTTCAGTTCCGTTTATATGTTCGTACAAATCCAATCAGTTGGTCCCTTAGGTTTCTTTCATGTAACTTCCGTCTGTTTTCTCCGCGCGATCTTCCTCCGAAAAAAAAATTCTGTTCATTTTCTTTAGTAATTTTCGATATCGCGAAGGAGAAAAGACAGCCGCCTCCTGCTCCGAACGGAACACTACGACTTTTCTAACGTCGGAGAGTACCGCACGAATTTTCCGCTAAAAGGTAATAGAGTTTCTTAAAGCTGGATCAATTACACATGTTGCTGCTGTTCTCCGACAAATCTGGTGTGATTAATAGTAATTTATTCTGTCACGACAAAAAGAACCAATTTTATTTTTACCAAAGCAACAAAGCTTTCAATTAAATTACTAAGAAAAAAAAAAGAAATCATACCAGAAACGAGTCAAATTTTCCAATACATGACATAATTAGGTTAATTTAACAACATACTTAAATTAATATAACAACTTTATTTTTTGTGTTTTTTGTTTTTCTTTATTTTTTATTTTTATTTTTTAAATTTTTTTTCTTAATTTATATCTAAAAATTCCTCTATGGAGTAGAAGGAGTTGTCATTCAGAAATTCTTTTAATTTCTTCTTAAATACTTGTTGGTTATCTGTCAGACTTTTGATACTATTTGGTAAGTGACCAAAGACATGAGTGCCAGTGTAATTCACCCCTTTCTGTGCCAAAGTTAGATTTAATCTTGAATAGTGAAGATCATCCTTTCTCCTATTATTGTAGCTATGCACACTGCTATTACTTTTGAATTGGGTTTGGTTGTTAATAACAAATTTCATAAGAGAGTATATATACTGAGAAGCTACTGTGAATATCCCTAGATCCTTAAATAAATGTCTGCAGGATGATCTTGGGTGGACTCCAGCTATTATTCTGATTACACGCTTTTGTGCAATAAATACTTTATTCCTCAGTGATGAATTCCCCCAAAATATGATGCCATATGAAAGCAATGAGTGAAAATAGGCGTAGTAAGCTAATTTACTAAGATGTTTATCACCAAAATTTGCAATGACCCTTATTGCATAAGTAGCTGAACTCAAACGTTTCAGCAGATCATCAATGTGTTTCTTCCAATTTAATCTCTCATCAATGGACTCACCTAAAAATTTGGAATATTCTACCTTAGCTATATGCTTCTGATTAAGGTCTATATTTATTAATGGCGTCATACCATTCCCTGTACGGAACTGTATGTACTGTGTCTTATCAAAATTCAGTGAGAGTCCGTTTACAAGGAACCACTTAGTAATTTTCTGAAAGACAGTATTGACAATTTCATCAGTTAATTCTTGTTTGGCAGGTGTGATTACCATACTTGTATCATCAGCAAAGAGAACTAACTTTGCCTCTTCATGAATATAGAATGGCAAGTCATTAATATATAATAAGAACAACAAAGGACCCAAGACTGACCCTTGTGGAACCCCATTCTTGATAGTTCCCCAGTTTGAGGAATGTGCTGATCTTTGCATGTTACGAGAACTACTTATTTCAACTTTCTGCACTCTTCTAGTTAGGTACGAATTAAACCATTTGTGCACTGTCCCACTCATGCCACAATACTTGAGCTTGTCTAGCAGAATTTCATGATTTACACAAACAAAAGCCTTTGAGAGATCACAAAAAATTCCAATGGGTGGTGCTCGGTTATTCAGATCATTCAAAATTTGACTGGTGAAAGCATATATGGCATTTTCTGTTGATAAACCTTTCTGGAAACCAAACTGACATTTTGTTAGTACTTCATTTTTACAGATATGTGAAGCTACTCTTGAATACATTACTTTCTCAAAAATTTTGGATAAAGCTGTTAGAAGGGAGATTGGACGGTAATTGTTGACATCAGATCTATCCCCCTTTTTATGCAAAGGTATAACAATAGCATATTTCAGTCTATCAGGGAAAATGCCCTGTTTCAGAGAGCTATTACACAGGTGGCTGAGAATCTTACTTATCTGTTGAGAACAAGCTTTTAGTATTTTGCTGGAAATGCCATCAATTCCATGTGAGTTTTTGCTTTTAAGCAAGTTTATTATTTTCCTAATTTCAGAGGGAGAAGTGGGTGAGATTTCAATTGTATCAAATTGCATAGGTATGGCCTCTTCCATTAACAGCCTAGCATCTTCTAATGAACACCTGGATCCTACTATATCCACAACATTTAGAAAATGATTATTAAAAATATTTTCAACTTCTGACTTTTTGTTCGTAAAGTTTTCATTCAATTTGATGATAATACTGTCTTCCTCTGCTCTTGGTTGACCTGTTTCTCTTTTAATAATATTCCAAATTGTTTTAATTTTATTATCAGAGTTGCTGATTTCAGACATGATACACATTCTCCTGGATTTTTTAATAACTTTTCTTAATATAACACAGTAGTTTTTGTAATGTTTGATACTTTCTGGGTCACTACTCTTTCTTGCTGTCAGATACATTTCCCTTTTCCGGTTACAAGACATTTTTATACCCTTAGTAAGCCATGGTTTGTTACAAGGTTTCTTACGAGTATATTTAACTATTTTCTTGGGGAAGCAGTTTTCAAATGCATTTACAAAAATGTCATGAAATCAATTATATTTTAAATTGGCATCAGGTTCACGGTACACCTCATCCCAGTCTAACTGCTGTAGGCTTTCCCTGAAATTTGCAATTGTTAAATCGTTGACTGAACGTACTACTTTGGAGGACTGTTTAGTATTGCTGAATGGAGCTATGTCATATGTTGTAACTAGCTGAGCACCATGATCAGAAAGACCATTCTCAACAGGCTGAGCATTTATCTGGTTAAACTTATCTTGGTCTATAAAGTAGTTATCTATCAGTGAGCTGCTACCCTTTACCACCCGAGTAGGAAAATCAATAACGGGTGTCAAATTGAAAGAACCGAATAATACTTCAAGGTCATTTTTCCTATTACCTTCTTTCAGAGAATCTACATTTAAGTCCCCACAAATAATAATTTGCTTCCCCCTGTCTGACAGATAGCACAACAAGGAGTCCAAATTTTTCAGAAATAGATTAAAATTTCCTGATGGGGACGTATATACAGTTACAATTATAAATGTGCCTTTATTTAATTTAAGCTCACAGGCACATGCTTCTATATGTTTCTCTACACAAAACTTTTTTGTTTCTATACTTTTTGCACAATGATAACTTTTGACATATATGGAAACTCCTCCTTTCTCCGTATTTTCTCTCATTACATGTGCAGAGAGTTTATATCCACTTACATTTACCTTATCCATATCAGTAACAATGTGATGCTCGGACAGGCATAGTATATCTATTTCATTCTCAGCTTCTAAATCTTCTAAACAAACCAGAAGCTCATCTACTTTATTCTTTAAACTCCCAATATTTTGATGAAATATACTTACATTATTTTTAATTATACTTTTATGAGAACCTTTCCTTATTCTAACATTTGCAGTACTCTCCTGTCTGAGTTTCTCATTGTGCTTAGGCCTAGTTCCTATACCAGTGGTCACATGGTGTTCAGAGAGGCAGATTATGTCAACTGGGTTGGGTGATTTTAATTCATCAATGCAATTACCTAGGACTGAGATACAACTTGGTGGAGATAAAATTTCTGGTGATTGGTGAAAATTTATAATTGATAGCTGTGATTGGTGATCAAATGTGCTAGAATTGTGCTGTTTAATTTCTTTCCTAAACTGAAGATTTGTTTCAATCCTGACCTCTCGTAGAACTTGACATCTTTCTGTCTTACCTATCCTCTCTGCGGGTTTAATAATATTCCGAAGCCTTTACAATTTTTCTTAACAAATGCATTTCTACTAGTTTCCGTTAAATTATAAATTTCGATTACTATTTCATAAATGAATCCAGAAACAGTACAGGACTGTGTAATTAATAACAGATGTTTTAAGTGTGAAAATAGTTCGTAAATTCAAATGTTTCTAAAAAAAAGTAATTATAACTATACATTCAGAAGTAGTACTTATCAATTATAACATCGAAACTAAAATATTTTATAAAGTAATTTCTTTTCATGAATTTTAGCTTGAAACATAATGTACTGTGTATGAAATTATATGAAAGTCTTCAGAAAAACAACTGAGATAATATTGACCTGTCCAAAATTCGAAAAATAATATTGGTATCGACGACTACTGTTGAGCAAAAGTAATGCTAGTGGAGGATGTCCCTTTACGTCTACGTGATTATTCTGCTATTCACAATAAAGTGCCTGGCAGAGGGTTCAATGACCCGTCTTCAAGCTGTCTCCCTACCGTTCCACTCTCGAACAGCACGCGGGAAAAACGAGCACTTAAATTTTTCTGTGCGGGACCTGATTTCTCTTATTTTATCGTGATGATCATTTCTCCCTATGTAGGTGGGTGCCAACAGGATGTTTTTGCAATCGGAGGAGAAAACTGGCGATTGAAATTTCATGACAAGATCCCATCGCAACGAAAAACGCCTTTGTTTTAAAGATTGCCACTCCAATTCACGTATCATGTCCGTTACACAGTCTCCCCTATTTTGCGATAATACAAAACGAGCTGCCTTTCTTTGTACTTTTTCAATGTCATCCGTCAGTCCACCTGATGCGGATCCCACACCGCACAGCAATACTCTAGAACAGGGCGGACAAGCGTGGTGTAAGCAATCTCTTCAGTAGACCTATTACACCTTCTAAGTGTTCTGCCAATGAATGGCAGTCTTTGGTTTGCTCTACCCACAATATTATCTATGTGATCGTTCCAATTTAGGTTATTTCTAATTGTAATCCCTAAGTATTTAGTTGAATTTACAGTCTTCAGATTTGGGTGACTTATCACGTAATCGAAATTTAGTCGATTTTGTTTAGTACTCCTGTGAATAACTTCACACTTTTCCTTATTCAGCCTGACTATTAACTTAGAGGCCACTTGGTCTAACTGTTATATCACAGGCGACTTGGCGCAACTCACAGAAGACGAGTACTGTGTAGCTACTTGTCCCTACCGACGAATGAAATCCGCTACACTTCTAATTCAGACAAAGACGGACAGTTTCTGTTCAACACTATTCAATGAAACATATATTAGACACTAGTAAAAATACATTTATCTGCCTAATATTGTCGCCCGGACTAGTATTGTCATCTCGTGGATGAAGTGTTACGGTTCCATTAGTAGCTGCTTTCCTCAAATTTGTTGACACTTCCGTTGATAGTCTACTCACACTTTTATTACCGACTATTCACTAACTCTATGACTGTACACTACGACCCATGGCTGACCCTTTATATGTTTCCTAAGTGTTTCTTTCCACTCATGTATGGTTGCACACGACCCTCTCCATTACCTTACTGGGACATCCATCTACTCGTGATCATCGTAATTCCCATCTAGTAGCAAAAATCCAGAGCTGACTTTCTCCTGTAACAAGTCTGGCCTCGACCCTCGGACTCTTCGGCTGGTTGGCAAGCGTTATCCCAGTGCTGTAGCCCTCGCAAGCCATCAAGGAATAACTAGAAGTCAGCTGCTTCTGAAAGGGCTGTGGTTTACAAATACTAGGACTTCCCTTGTCCTTGTGGCACCTGGGGGCACACGCCTATGGAAATCTGCCAAGAAGCTCCGTAAGAAATGCTGCACTTGTCTTCTTACATTTAAATACAGTACCCCCAGTCATGATGCTACTGTGAAACAAAAAGAAACAATAAATAAAAGATAGGCAATCTGTCTCAAAGTTCACACTTTTTGTACCACATGCATTATAGCTTAACTCACATGGATAGACCTCGGCATGCTATCCATACGACGGTCGAGATGTTGCTGCTCAAGCCAGTCCCACTCTTCGACTGTGACTATTCTGATGTCATCCAATGTGTGAGGAGGGTTCCTGAGGCAAAGCATAGCTGGTCTCACGCCTGTTCAATGATGGCGACGTCCACAGTTACTGCAGCTCATTCCATTCGGTTGATGTCTGTCTCCGGGTGGAAGTTCTAGGTAGGTGGGCGCCATAAGCTCGTCTTGAAAGACGATTCTTCTTCCGAAGTGTTGAGTGTAGGACTGGACAATTGTTGAGGAGCCTGTTCCAGTGCTGTACAGTCGTCAAATCAACCTCAACAGTGATGAGAGACATCCGCCATCCGTATACGACACCGGCACGAAACATGACTGATCCACTTCCCTGCTGAAGAGGCGGGACTGCGTGCCTGAGGTGAGAATTGATATGTGGCTGCCTCCACACTCTTCTACGATGCTCATATGGCGTCAAAGAAATCATGTACCGCTGCTGAAAACCTGATGCCATTAACAAGGTTACAGGTACTCACTTGCCCATCTTTTTTGTGCACCTCCTTACCATGGTGATTTGTGCTGTTGCTCATACGTAATGGACGCCGAAAGGTCAAATTGATCGTGTAGAGTGCGTTCCTACTGTTTATATAATTTTCAGGAATACAGCTGCATGACGTCTTCGACAATCTCCAGTGTTTTGACATGTACACTCCCTGCCATTTTCAAGGCACAAATGGTATGAAAAAGTGACGTACCCCCCCCCCCCTCTCTCTCACACACACACACACACCGCAAACACAAACGCCACCACACAACCAAGTTGCTGAACAGTTCAAAGAAAACTTGAGTCGTATTTCAAGTACCCCGTCATACAATTACAGTCGGTGATGACTTTAACCTACCCTCGGTATGCTGGAAAAATTATACATTTAAAGCCGGCGGCAGGCATAAAACGTCATCCGAAATTGTACTGAATATTTTCTCAGAAAATTATTTTGAACAGTTAGTTCATGAGCCCACTCGAAGCGTAAATGGTTGCGAAAGCATATTTGACCTTTTCGCAGCAAATAATTCTGGACAAATAGTGAGTATTGTGACGAATACAGGGATTAGCGACCACAAGGCAGTTGCTGTTAGGCTGAATACCGTAACACCTACAACCATCAAAAAGAAACGCAAAGTATATCTATTTAAAAAAGCTGTTAAAAATGCTCTTAACGCCTTTTTAAGAGGCAGTCTTCAATTCTTCCGATCTGATCATGTAAGTGTAGAAAAGTTGTGGAATGTTTTCAAAGAAATAGTATCGACAGCAATTGAGAGATATATACCACATAAATTAATAAGTGATGGTACTGATCACCCATGGTACACAAAACGGGTCAGATCCTTGTTGCAGAAGCAACGAAAAAAGCATGCCAAATCCCCAAGATTGGCAAAGTTTTACAGAAGTTTGAAATATGGCGCGTACTTCAATGCGAGATGTTTTTAATAATTTCCACAACGAAATTCTGTTTCGAAACCTGGCAGAAAACCCAAAGAGATTCTGGTCATACATAAAGTACACCGGTGGCAAGACACAATTAATACCTTCACTGCGCGATAACAACGGTGAAGTCACCGATGACAGTACCACTAAAGCAGAGTTATTAAATACGGTTTTCCGAAACTCCTTCACCAAATAAGACGAAGTAAATATTCCTGAATTCCAATCAAGAACAGCTGCCAAGATGAGAGACATGGAAGTCGATATCCTCAGAGTAACGAAGCAGCTTAATTTACTTAATAAAGGCCGGCCGGAATGGCCGTGCGGTTCAAGGCGCTGCAATCTGGAGCCGAGTGACCGCTACGGTCGCAGGTTCGAATCCTACCACGGGCATGGATGTGTGTGATGTCCTTAGGTTAGTTAGGTTTAATTAGTTCTAAGTTCTAGGCGACTGATGACTTCAGAAGTTAAGTCGCATAGTGCTCAGAGCCATTTGAACCATTTGAACTTAATAAAGGCAAGGCCTCCTGTCCAGATTGTATACCAGTCAGGTTCCTCTCCGAGTATGCTGATAAAATAGCTCCATATTTAGCAATTATATACAACCAATCGCTCACAGAAAGATCGGTACCTAAACACTGGAAAAAGTCACACCAATACCCAAAAAGGGAAGTGGGAGTAATCCGCTGAATTACAGGACTATATTACTAACGTCGATTTGCACTAGGGTTTTGGAACATATACTGTATTCGACCATTATGAGGTACCTCGAAGAAAACGATTTATGACACATAGTCAGCACGGTTTCAGAAAATATCGTTCTTGTGAAACCCAATTAGCTCTTTATGTTCATGAAGTAATAAGTGCTATCGACAGGGGCTGTCAAGTTGATTCCATATTTTTAGATTTCCAGAAGGCTTTCGACACCGCTCCTCACAAGCGTTTTCTAACCAAACTGAGTGCCTACAGAGTATCGCCTCAGTTGTGCTAATGGATTCGTGATTTTCTGTTAGAAAGGCCACAGTTCGTAGTAATAGACGGAAAGTCATCGAGTAAAACAGAAGTAATATCTAGCGTTCCCCAGTGTTATAGGCCCTCTATTGTTCCTGATCTATATTGACGACATAGGAGACAATCTGAGTAGCCGTCTTAGATTGTTTGCAGGTGATGCTGTCATTTACCGTCTTTTAAAGTCATCAGATGATCAAAACGACTTGCAAAATGACTTAGATATCTGTATGGTGCGAAAAGTGGCAATTGACCATGAATAAGGAAAGGTATGAAGTTATTCACATGAGTACTAAAAGAAATCAGCTAAATTTCCATTACGCGATAAGTCGCACAAATCTGAAGGCTGCAAATTCAACTAAATACTTAGGGATTACAATTACAAATAACCTAAATTGGAACGATCACATAGATAACATTGTGGGCAGAGGAAACCAAAGTCTGCGATTTATTGGCGGAACACTTACTAAAGAGACTGCTTGCACCACGCTTGTCCGCCCTATTCTGAAGTATTGCTGTGCGATGTGGGATCCGCATCAGGTGGGACTGACGGATGACATTGAAAAAGTACAAAGAAGGGCAGCTCGTTTTGTATTATCGCGAAATAGGGAGATAATGTCACAGATATGATAAGTGAATTGGAGTGGCAATCATTAAAACAAAAGCGTTTTTCGTTGCTACGGGATCTTCTCATGAAATTTCAATCACCAGTTTTCTCCTCCGATTGCGAAAACATTCTGTTGGCACCTACCTACATAGGGAGAAATGATCATCATGATAAAATAAATCAGGGCTCACTCAGAAAAATTTAAGTGCTCGTTTTTCCCGCGTACCGTTAGACAGTGGAACGGTAGAGAGACAGCATGAAGGTGGTTCATTGAATCCTCTGCCAGTCACTTTATTGTGAATAGCAGAGTAATCACGTAGACGCAGATGTAGAAAAATGACCAACGTCAAGTGTTATCGATAGTGAATATTAATAAACAGAGGATGAGGTAGCACTTACTGTGTCCCTCTGTTGTGTATCTAATGACAGAGCAAGATTCCACGCAGCATTTAAGCAGAAACCGCCATCACTTGCTAAATTAATTTCAGTTGCTTCCGTAATAGCAGTCTCCCAATAGCTGGAAGTGTATGCCAAAATCTCAGTATCGTTATACGAGACCAACAAATCAAAGAGGGAAAGCCAGTCATCCATTGGGGTGTATTTAATTCAGATGTTCTACAAAGGCATTTAAATTCTCCGTACTATCACGCTAGAAAGTATCGTCTACACGATTGAAAATACGTTTCATTATCCCGGGAGATACTCAAGTTTCGTGTGGTTTAAACCGACAATGTCCTCCCAGTTGTCTGTCAAAAGGCATCGCACAGTTTTGTTTCACTCAGCTTGTGGTAGCTAACAGATAAAATTTGCAGGCAGCGGTCAGCATCTGGTTCTGTAAAGGTGGATGACAGTTACGAGACTGATACTGTATTTTTCACGATACAGGTTGAATATTCAAATGACGCTGTGGTGTGCATCAATTCGGCGGCAACCCACGCGATGATTACCTCTCTTGCAGTAAAATGAGAATGTGCGCTCGCTGTAAGCTTAAAATGACCTTTTGAGACACGTGACAGAATCAACAGTGTGCACCAGCTATGGCCCTTTGAGGGATGGACAGTGTACACCATCCGCATTGTTATGATCACAATTGAAGACAAAACACATATTAATTGCACTAAGAGTGCAGGATTATTTTTGCTTTTGTTACACAAGTGGCGTGTGAAATCTATGGTTACTGGGTAAGAAAATGTTAGAACATAATTGCTTCGTGAGGATATGGGTTTCAAAATCTAATTTGTTTAATTTTCTGCCGTTCTACCAAACTGACATCTTCTAAGCAGTTACGTGCATTTATATTATTTGTAACGTGTGTCTTACTTTTAACATCTGAGTAGTTTCTTGGCTACAAATTTCGATTTAGTTGCAGCTGGATTTGAATCAATGATCTCATTTGGCTCAACCTGTGTAAATATCTCGGCCTTTACATTCATTCACTGCTTTGTTTAGATTTTCGCCTCTCTCATTATTCCACTGCGAAGGAAAACTTTTAAGCTGTGAGTTTTTAAACATAGTTTTAATATATATTTTCTTAAATATAATCTGAACAAAGGATTCGAAACGTCGATTAGCAGAAGAAATGAGACGGCCTAAATACCTACAAGATTGTACTAACTTATTCATGAGCTTTCCATCATCTTTGACGACGATAATTATTGTCTGACCGTTACAAAAGCTGTTCATCAGATAAATAAATATTGCAGCACATTAGGTGTTTGTGTTTCCACTGATAAACAATTTCTTTTCTTCCATACTTTTTTCATCATAGTGTGTAATTTTCGTTAACATTCTGTGTCCGGTACCTTCATAGTTTGTCACTTTTTGGAGAAATATTCATTAATGTGTTCAGCAGTCTCAAGGCGCGTTTTCTGCTTGTACATTTATATTTTTTGTCAGTGAAAAATAATAATAGCGACTGTAGCTGTCTCTAGTTCATACGATTCGTATGCGATGAGTACAAATTAGTTCCCTCTCGTTTATTCTGAAGAGGAAGACGGTACGGTTCTTCTGTCTTCTACAGGCACAGCACTTCATAGCGCTGTGTTAACGCTTGTCACAAGTGCTCTCTCAACAACGCGCTACCGACATGCTATTAACTGAGCGGATGAAACGCAGAGACGGAAAGAACTTGTCTGAATCGAAATTCGTCACCGCGGGACACGCTTATTATCCGCAAACAGATTGCTGTCAGGGTGTGTTTGACATGCTAGCTTTGCTACCGCTTCACTTCATCTCGCGGCGCGGTGCTGACAAGCCGCTTTCACTCGCCCCTAATTCAGTTCCTAGGAAGCAATAGAATGCCGCCGCGGAGTCCCCCAGAGTATTGCGGAAGACGGCGCGACCGAGGTTAACTCGACAACGTAATACTCGCCTTCTTTACTGTTCTGAAAATGGAGCGAAGCATTGTTTGCTGTCAAAGGAAAGTGCCTGTTATGTCAAAGAGGGACAGGAAGAATTTTTTTAATTTCCTGTCCTCTGATTTAAAACTTCCACATACACGAATATCACCTGAAAGCTTTGATTTGCCTTAGAGTTAAGGCTTTTGCGACCGGATGACAGATCTGCTGGTAAACCTTTCAGGATGTGAGGTCGTGGTCCAAGAAACTCTTCTGCTCCTGACGTTACGTCCAGGACTGCACTGGACATCCTCAGAGGCGCTCATCCGCTGAGTCTGCCGACTGAGCGGTCGGGCGTATACAGGGCGGTCCATTGATCGTGACCGGGCCAAATACACTCCTGGACATTGAAATAAGAACACCGTGAATTCATTGTCCCAGGAAGGGGAAACTTTATTGACACATTCCTGGGGTCAGATACATCACATGATCACACTGACAGAACCACAGGCACATAGACACAGGCAACAGAGCATGCACAATGTCGGCACTAGTACAGTGCAGCAATGCAGGCTGCTATTCTCCCATGGAGACGATCGTAGAGATGCTGGATGTAGTCCTGTGGAACGGCTTGCCATGCCATTTCCACCTGGCGCCTCAGTTGGACCAGCGTTCGTGCTGGACGTGCAGACCGCGTGAGACGACGCTTCATCCAGTCCCAAACATGCTCAATGGGGGACAGATCCGGAGATCTTGCTGGCCAGGGTAGTTGACTTACACCTTCTAGAGCACGTTGGGTGGCACGGGATACGTGCGGACGTGCATTGTCCTGCTGGAACAGCAAGTTCCCTTGCCGGTCTAGGAATGGTAGAACGATGGGTTCGATGACGGTTTGGATGTACCGTGCACTATTCAGTGTCCCCTCGACGATCACCAGTGGTGTACGGCCAGTGTAGGAGATCGCTCCCCACACCATGATGCCGGGTGTTGGGCCTGTGCGCCTCGGTCGTATGCAGTCCTGATTGTGGCGCTCACCTGCACGGCGCCAAACACGCATACGACCATCATTGGCACCAAGGCAGAAGCGACTCTCATCGCTGAAGACGACACGTCTCCATTCGTCCCTCCATTCACGCCTGTCGCGACACCACTGGAGGCGGGCTGCACGATGTTGGGGCGTGAGCGGAAGACGGCCTAACGGTGTGCGGGACCGTAGCCCAGCTTCATGGAGACGGTTGCGAATGGTCCTCGCCGATACCCCAGGAGCAACAGTGTCCCTAATTTGCTGGGAAGTGGCGGTGCGGTCCCCTACGGCACTGCGTAGGATCCTACGGTCTTGGCGTGCATCCGTGCGTCGCTGCGGTCCGGTCCCAGGTCGACGGGCACGTGCACCTTCCGCCGACCACTGGCGACAACATCGATGTACTGTGGAGACCTCACGCCCCACGTGTTGAGCAATTCGGCGGTACGTCCACCCGGCCTCCCGCATGCCCACTATACGCCCTCGCTCAAAGTCCGTCAACTGCACATACGGTTCACGTCCACGCTGTCACGGCATGCAACCAGTGTTAAAGACTCCGATGGAGCTCCGTATGCCACGGCAAACTGGCTGACACTGACGGCGGCGGTGCACAAATGCTGCGCAGCTAGCGCCATTCGACGGCCAACACCGCGGTTCCTGGTGTGTCCGCTGTGCCGTGCGTGTGATCATTGCTTGTACAGCCCTCTCGCAGTGTCCGGAGCAAGTATGGTGGGTCTGACACACCGGTGTCAATGTGTTCTTTTTTCCATTTCCAGGAGTGTATCTCACGAAATAAGCGTCAAACGAAAAACTACAACGAACGAAACTTGTCTAACTTGAAGGGGGAAAAAAGCGAAAAAAGTGGTCCAACTAAAACATTCATATTTCTTTACGTGCTACACGAATATGTAATAAAAATGGGGGTTCCTATTTAAAAAAAAACGCAGTTGATCTCCGTTTGACCTATGGCAGCGCCATCTAGCGGGCCAACCACAGCGCCATCTGTTTTCCCCCTTCAAGCTAGATGAATTTCCTTCTTTGTAGTTTTTTAGTTTGACGCTTATTTCGTGAGATATTTGGCCCGGCCACTATCAATGGACCACCCCTGTATACGTATATACGAACAGAAGAATTTCTTGGACCACGACCTCACATCCCTAAAAGTTTACCAGCAGTTTTGATTTAGATTTTCAGGTTATTTCAGTCACAGTAGCTCAAGTATTCCTAGAATTTCAACACCTTGTGAGCGGCGTGTGGGTGCTATAGTCATTCTGCGCAACGGATTAACCTGAGATGTACCCTTTACCCTGTGGCTCCTGCAAGATGCTATTTGCACCCCCACACCACTACACAAGTCAGACAGACGCTCCTAACGTTCTAAAGAGAAATGCCTGGAAAACTTTCAGCAATAAATATCTTCTGGAATAGTCTGCTGTAAGGAAATGACACAAAAATGCACAAAATTTCTTACGTAACTAGTGGGATACTTGTGTTCTGGAGTAGTGCTAGTTAGTGTAAAAAAACATGAAACTAATGAAAATTATTATTTTTTGCAAAAATTCCGAGAAATCACAATGGAACTTTTAGTTTTGAACTGAACAAGTTATTTCAGGGTTCTTTTCGGAATGTGAAGTTACCTCTTAAGTATAGGGTTCGCTAATGGAATTTCTATACAAAGTTTAAGATTTTTGTTGACTTGGCAGAATGGCTGAGAGCCGCTTCTACTCAAATTGAATAATTATCCGTTAGAGTGTTGCTAGGTACGGTCGAGGCTATCGCGTGTGAAATGCAGTGAAGTGCACTGTTGTGGAGGACATATGGGGGTCGGAAGAGCTGGAGCACATAATACCGTAAGCTGCGATGACTGCTGTCTGCGCCGCTCGCTGCTGACAAATAAGATAACTCTCGTTCTATCTGGATTGACCTTTGCCAATTAAACTCTCCCTATGCTTTGATGAAGTCAAGGACTCCTATTCGCCCCTATTGGCGTGGTACACCGGTCAGATAACCAGTCCACCGGGATGCCACTCAAAAATTCGCCCACAGGCGTTTAACCACAACTCTGTCCGTTCACACCGCACAATAAGTGTGGCGGCCAACACAGTGAATAATGCTTAATCACAAGGACTCAATACAGAGTCGCACTCCGATTAGCTCTCGACAGAGGTGCTCTCCCAGTGAGGAGAGACTTGTTCCTCGCTCTTTGAGTACACCTACGAGCGCACACGCCCTCGTTACGTATTCTCACTCCAAGAGCGACAACGGAATAGCCCCTCTCCATGCCAGACGTGAAGGAGTATATCTTTCGGTCTCTTCCATTACTCCTTCACCTCAAGGCGTCAGGAATATCGTCTGCCAATCTGCATTGCTCTTCTAAAACGGAAGAATGACGTTTCGTTTAAGGCGACCAATACGGAAATCTGTAGCATCGGCGTTTGGCGTTAGCTCTCTCTCTTTGTGAAAACCTCTGAAACTGCATGCTATGTTTGTAAAGAATGTGTAGGCTGGGCGCTCCCACACAATGTAGCGGAATTTGCTTTTAAGCCGAACACGGGTTCGTTCTCCCTTTCACTTGGGCAAACGCTGTGTGCTCTACGGGCGGTCACCGGCCGACGTAGATAGGTTGACTCGTCCTTTGACGGGACTGGCCTCCTGGCGTGCGGTTTGCCTCCCCGAACTAAAAGCTTTTGTGACCGTTGTGTCTTGAATGTGTGTGTGTACGCCAGCCTCGAGTATTTCAACCTCGGTGTGCACTTGCGATTTACTTGTTATTTGCATATCGTTTACATGAATTCATACAATACTGACTTTATCTTATCGAGTTTGGGTTCGAATGAAGCGTCTTGATTTGCGGAATATGATTGTGAGAGCGGAATATGTAAGCAACGAAGGTCAGGATACCACGACGTCTTACAACCTGAGGAAAAGTTAGGGACACGTTTTGTTCTGTTTGACAAGGAAGAAAACAGACAAAACATAAAGGACTACAGACCTATCAGGCTTCACTCGTATTGTGCACAATATTCATAAAAATCATTATTAGTCTCCTAAACTCTAGCGATCTTTGCACCATAATGATATATCAGTTCAGCTTGCATTTTTTCGCAAAGTTAAAACTCAGACTGCACATCATTCGATACACTCTTTAGGTGCAGAGCAACGACGTCAGGCATTTTTAAATCGCAGAATAGTCGCCAGGAGAGACTAATAACGGTTTCCGAGCAGCGTGAGAAATTTTAGTGTTATTAGTCAGCTTTATTTACTTCTGTAATTGGTAGTGTTGTTAAGAGTTCTGTAATGCCATTTCTATCAAAAACATATACTGAAAATTTATTCTAGACCCACAAAATCGTGTTTTCGTAGACGAGCCAATTTTGACAGGTTAGGGCTCTGCTACGGTATTTCATATACCCTGTGCAAACGGCAGTCGATGGTGCTTTACGCTATTCGTTTGCAATTTTCAACAAAATCTTGTCGCTCATAGGACGTGTACGTCTACATTGATAATGTGCTAAGCACGTCTAATACGATGTGTACAACTAAAATGTCGCGGACATAAAAGTAAGATAATGACAATTTTTTACCTTTTATAATTTGACAACATCAACAGATTCTGTAGCAAGCCGTGTGAATACATGAGTAAAATATCATTTGAATATTTTCACTAGTATTCAAATGAACATTTGTTTGTTAAGAAGGCTGTAAAAATTATAAAGCTTGATTTAACATATGGGAAACGTTTCAATACAGGACTGGATGAGATGAAGAATTGTTTGGCTGCAAGCACGTCATATTACGCCTTGGTTTTCCTAAGTTCAGAGTGTCTTTGGAAACAGAATGCTACATAGTAAGTTTCTTGTTTATTTTGTTTTAATTTCTTGCTGCGTGCATCGAGTGTAAGATTTCTGCAGATGGAGACAGCGTTTTTCCAGGTCGGATATTTCTGAGAATCGGATGTAATGAAACTGAAAAAGGAATGTCACCATACGAAATCCAGAAATTGAAGAAGGGAAAGGTGATGAAAAAGAGCACAACAAGAAGAGCTACTCGATTCACTCTGTGCAAAAGAAAAGAATCTGCTTCCCACACAATTCAAATAACTACTGAAAAAAGGGGCACACCAAGATGGAATATTTGAGTCTAACAAATTCGAGGGTATTCTGCACGTGAGGTTACAGCTTTGCGATACTTAAAGGAAAATATTTTGAAGTTTTTGTTAAAATAAATTACCACAATAAACAACGAGAGACCATCAACTATTTTGCACTTATCAGCATGAAACTAAGATTTTACTACATTACTAAAAGAGCAACTTGTATCATTTTGTATCGTTAGCAACAAGATGCATTTTATATATAGTCTGCAACAAGAAGTAAGTAGCAAAGATTATTCAGGAATATATAGTAATCTGACAGCTCTCAGCAAAATTGTTCAAATGTCTCTAAGCACTATGGGACTTGACATATGAGGTCATCAGTCCCCTAGACTTAGAACTACTTAAACCTAACTAACCTAAGTACAGCACACACATCCATGCCCGAGGCAAGTTTCGAACCTGCGACCGTAGCAGCAGCGCGGTTCCGGACTGAAGCGCCTAGAACCGCTCGGCCACAACCACCGGCTGCTCACAACACATTAAAGGTTTTTGGTCCAGTCTGCTGACTAAATTGTCTTTCAAATGTTTTGAACGCAGAAGAAGCTCTCAATTTAAACAGACAAAGATATACGTAGCACAGTGAATCCTTTCCAAACTATAAAAAATTATAGAACGGAACAACGAGTATGAAAATTCTGTTATCAACAAACCGTAGATTGAGTGGATCGACTCAGCATTATGTGTTCGCTAACATTAAATATCTACCATCTTAAAAATCTGTAGCGTAACATGACATTTCGTTGGGAAATGCCATGGTACACTTTATTCTCTTTGAGAAATGGAAGATATTCACGTGAATACAGGGAGAAAGGGTCTCATTTTTAAGCTAAGTGTCCTAGAATGGAGCAAAACACTGTCATTAGGCTTCTGTTTATGCAGAGCCAAGAATAAACACAGGAGTTGCACCTCCCGTGAGCATCAGTGGTGAGTGGTCCTCTCCGCTTGCTGAGGTGCACGAGTTGTTCCGTGGCAACCGGTGATGGAAGGTATTATGGTGGCACGTGTTATGGGGGTCCGCCAAGGAATAACCAAAGACAGTTGTGTTGATAATGAACGTGACGTAAAATAAAATGCCTCACTCTTTTGTGCACGGACCAGAGAGAAGGAGCCTAGCGCTTACTGTAAAGTGCAGTGAATGAACCGTACTTTTTTTACAATATATCGTTGAAGCAGAGGTATTGAGGTTAGGAATGATTTAAGTAGTTAGCGAACCTCTTTTTCTAACTGATTCACGAAATCTTCGGATAACAGGATCCGAGCACATCGAAGAATGTCATTAGCTGCCACTGACTGGTAGGACCAGCTCTGATAAGATAAATTTATAACCGACCGTAGTATCCAAAAGATATTAAAAACCGAAGTGATTTTACAAACGTCATGTGTTACTCCGGGAGGGTGTAAGTAACTGGTACACTATGTGATCAAAAGTGTCTGGACACCTGCCTGAAAATGTGGCGCCCCACATCGGTAATGCTGGATTTCAGTATGGTGTTGGTCCACCCTTAGCCTTGACGACAGCTTCCACTCTGGTAGGCGTACGTTCAATCAGGTGCTGAAAGGTTTCTTGGGGAATGATAGCTCAATAGTCACGGAGTGTTGCAGTGAGGAGAGGTATCGATGTCGATCGGTGAGGCCTGGCGCGAAGTCGGCGTTCCAAAACATCCCAAAGGTGTTCTGTAGGATTCAGATCAGGACTCTGTGCAGGCCATTCCATTACAGGGATGTTATTATCGTGTAACCACTCCACCACAGGTCATCCATTATGGACAGGTGCTCGATCGTGTTGAAAGATGCAATCGCCATCCTTGAATTGCTGTTCAACAGTGGGAAGCAAGAAGGTGCTTAAAACATCAATGTAGGCCTGTGCAGTGATAGTGCCACGAAAAAAAACAATAAGGGGTGCAAGCCCCCTGCATGAAAAACACGACCACACCATAACACCACCACATCCGAATTTTACTGTTGGCGCAACACACGCTGGCAAATCACGTTCACCGGGCATTCGCTACACCCACACCCTGCCATCGGATCGCCACATTGGGTACCGTGATTCGTCACTGCACACAACGTTTTTCCACTGTTCAGTCGTCCAATGTTTACGTTTCTTGCACCAGGCGAGGCATCGTTTGGCGTTTAACGCCGTGATGTGTGGCTTATGAGGAGCCACTCGATCATAAAATCCAAGTTTTCTCACCTCCCGCCTAACTGTCATAGTACTTGCAGTGGATCCTGATGCAGTTTGGAATTCCTGTGTGGTGGTTTGGATAGATGTCTGCCTATTACATATTACGACTCTCTTCAACTGTCGGCGGTCTCTGTCAGTCGACAGACGAGGTCGGCCTGTACGCTTTGGTGCTGTACGTGTCCCTTCGCGTTTCCACTTCACTATCACATCGTAAACAGTGGATGTTTAGGAGTGTGGAAATCTCGCGTACAGACGTATGACTCACGTAACATCCAATCAAAAAATGGCTCTGAGCACTATGGGACTTAACAGCTGAGGTCATCAGTCCCCTAGAACTTAGGACTACTTAAACCTAACTAACCTAAGGGCATCACACACATCCACGCCCGAGGCAGGATTCGAACCTGCGACCGTAGTGGCCGCGCGGTTCCGGACTGTAGCGCCTAGAACCGCTTGGCCACTCTGGCCGGCTAACATGCAATCGCCTGAACACTTTCGAAGTCCGTGAGTTCCGCGAAGCTCCCCATTCCGCTCTCTCATGGTATCTTATGACTGCTGAGGTCGCTGATATGGAGTGCCTGGCAGTAGATGGATGCACAATGCACCTAATATGAAAAACATGTTTTTGGGGGTGTCCGGATACTTTTGATGACATAGTGTATGTTCAACGCGTCTCTGCCAGCACTAGAAACACGCCAAATCTTTAGAATCTAATTCAACGATATTCTACCACGATTTATGTGTCTGCAAAGGAAACTACACTCGAGCGTCTGGAAGTTGCCACGTCCGCAGTGATCGTGCTACGAAATTAACTTCGTTAGCTATAAATGTGCTCGAGTACTGGCGTAGAGTCCCCAAGAACTACCTTCACATCAGTTTGTCCCTAGAGGACATATCACTTTTTCAATCAAATATATTATCACTGAAAGAAGCTCGTCTTTATGCACTTCTACGAATGTGTGAGTCATATCAATTAAGCTAACTGAAACGTTTGAGCAAAACAGTTAGAAGAATCACATCATCAATCATACAGAGTATCAAAACATGTCAGAAATAGGTGAGACTTATACACTACTGGCCATTAAAATTACTACAACAAAAAGAATGCAGATGATAAACGGGTATTCATTTGACAAATATATTATACTACAACTGACATATGATTAAATTTTCACGCAATTTGGGTGTATAGATCCTGAGAAATCAGTACCCAGAACAACCACCTCTGGCCGTAATAACGGGCTTGATACGCCTGGGCATTGAGTCAAACAGAGCTCGGATGGTGTCTACAGGTACAGCTGCCCATGCATCTTCAACACGGTACCATAGTTCATCAAAAGTAGTGACCGGCGTATTGTGACGAGCCAGTTGCTCGGCCACCATTGACCAGACGTTTTCAATTGGTGAGAGATCTGGAGAATGTGCTGGCCTGGGCAGCAGTCGAACATTTTCTGTATCCAGAAAGGCCCATACAGGACCTGCAACATGCGGTCGTGCATTATCCTGCTAAAATGTAGGGTTTCGCAGGGATCGAATGAAAGGTAGAGCCACGGGTCGTAACAAATCTGAAATGTAACGCCCACTGTTCAAAGTGTCATCAATGCGAACAAGAGGTGACCGAGACGTGTTACCAATGGCACCCCATACCATCACGCCTGGTGATACGCCAGTATGGCGATGACGAATACACGCTTCCAATGTGCGTTCACCGCGATGTCGCCAAACACGGATGCGACCATCATGATTCTGTAAACAGAACCTGGATTCTTCCGAAAAAAATGACGTTTTGCCATTCGTGCACCCAGGTTCGTCGTTGAGTACACCAACGCAGGCTCTCACGTCTCTGATGCAGCGTCAAGGGTAACCGCAGCCATGGTCTCTGAGCTGATAGTCCATGCTGCTGCAAACGTCGTCGAACTGTTCGGGCAGATGGTTGTTGTCTTGCAAACGTCCCCATCTGTTGACTCAGGGATCGAGACGTGGCTGCACGATCCGTTACAGCCATTCGGATAAGATGCCTGTCATCTCGACTGCTAGTGATACGAGGCCGTTGGGATCCAGCACGGCGTTCCGTATTACCCTCCTGAACCCACCGATTCCATATTCTGCTAACAGTCATTGGTTCTCGATCAACGCGAGGAGCAATGTCGCGACAGGATAAACCGGAATCGCGATAGGCTACAATCCGACCTTTATCAAAGTCGGAAACGTGATGGAACGCACTTCTCCTTCTTTACACGACGCATCACAACAACGTTTCACCAGACAACGCCGGTCAACTGCTGTTTGTGAATGAGAAATCGGATGGAAACTTTCCTCATGCCAGCACGTTGTAGGTGTGCCACCGGCGCCAACCTTGTGTGAATGCTCTGAAAAGCTAATCATTTGCGTATCACAGCATCTTCTTCCTGTCGCTTAAATTTCGTGTCTGTAGCACGTCATCTTCGAGGTGTAGCAATTTTAATGGCCAGTAGTGTAAATCCACTTCCCTAGGTTCGCAAATTACGGTACGTGCACTTATGTCTATTTCCAGTGAAACTTTCGTACAGGATATTCTGATCAACGTGCCCCCTGTCCGCCTCTCCCCCTTCCTCGCCCTCGCCATTCACCTAAAGAACTTCACTTACTTGCAGGGAAACCCGACAAAAAGTCGTCCGCAGCTTGCTTGCTGCTAATTACGACAGTTCTAGACTGCCTGTTTCCCAACGTAGTTAAACGACGCAGCATTAATGTCGTCTTCGCTATACCTTGAAATTACGAGACTATTCCGTATTCCCTTCTGAGCAATTCTCTACCCGTTTAATGCCTTCTTTTATAGCTCCCGAGTCATATTAGGGTCGATTTCTTACCGACTTTCTCTTACTCTGCGCTTTACTCCTCCGGATTACAGTTAATAATTGATAAAAGTAAAAGTTTGCTACATTTTTGTGTTTAAAAGTACGTTGGTCATCAAATTCCTGTACGATTGTAAATTTTTAGTATTCAGTAATAATGTGAATTTCGTTCCCAACGGTGCTATTTTTAACATTTTTCCAAGCAAATAACGCGAAAGATACCTTTAAGATCGCCTGTAAATAACTGCTTTACACTGCGTAGATTTTAATTAATAGCGTCAAATCGATAAAATATGATATGACAGAATACCATAGCCCAGCTCGTCCCTGGTTTAGTAAGTGTGCTAAATGATAATCATTTGTCTATCTGCAGCCTTCACAGTCTGCAACAGTACATCTGAGAGACACCTTTTGGACTATAGCATGCTGCGCCAGAATGGAAACTTCCTTCAGAACGTCTTAATGATCGAATCTCACTATCACTACATATTTCTTTTCGAATTTGCAAACACAGGTAATGCAGACATATAAACAGTACCTTGGTTAGAGCGTAACACCGGTTAACCTTTGGTACTCTTCTACAGTTTATTGAGCATTGACACCTTGTTGTTTCTGTTGTGGTCTTCAATCCAAAGACTGGTTTAGTGTTTGTGGGTCGTTCTATTTTTATTTATAGTAAACACAGGAGATACGCAAATCACAACAGCACAGCTAAGCAGAGCAATATTTCATACACATGCTGTCGTTTTTCCATATAGTCGCACCATTCGTTATGCAGTTTTGCCTACGATGAACCAGAGACTGCATGCCACGCTTGTAAAAACCGGAACCTGATGCTAACCACTTCCTTACACCTTTGACAGCAGCAACCGTCTTGAAAATGTTAGCCACATAGTCCATCTTTCAGAGACCCAAAGAGATGGGAGTCTGATGGCACTATATCGGGATTGTACTGTGTAAGACAGTCCAAGCGAATTTTGCAATGAGTTGCGTGGTCGCTAAACTGGAGTGGGGCATGGCGTTATGATGTTGCAAGTTAAAGATGGTCTTGTTCTCTGACGCCTCCCTGTTACTTCGGGCTTCCAGCTTAGTTAGTGTTGCCTTGTAGCGTTCTGAACTGACAGTTTCTCCAGGCTCCAGAACATCCAGAAGAAGTACACCCTGCCTATCCCAGAAGACTGAGCACGTCACTTTGCCTGCAGGCGGCTGTATCTTGAATTTCTTTTTTGATTTAGAATTCGCATGTTTCCTTTCCCTGGACTCTCTTTTGGAGTGACACCACGTCTCATCTTCGGCGAAGATGCTGTTCAGAAAACCGTCATCTTCAGCTTCATATTGGTCCAGCAGGTCCCGACAAATTCCCATTCTATGAGTTTTTTATTCTTCTGAAACCATCCACAGGACCCATCTCGCACCGCCTTTGCGATAACCAAGATTATCCAACATTGTTTCCAAGGCACTACAGCCGACATTCAGCTTTGAGCACAGTTCTCTGGTCGTTATCCGCCGATCAGTTGACCAAGACGCTTTTGACTGCGAGGGATGACAGCTGTGCAGGGTCGACCGGGTCGTGGCTTCTCATGCACGCCCTTGTCACCATCTTGGAAATGCCGTACACATCGCCTCACATTGCTCACATCTGTTGTACCGTCTCCATACAACGTCAGCAAGCTGCGATGGATTTCAGTCGGCGCGATTTCTTCAGCAGTGAGGAATTCAATAACACATCGCTGTTTTATATGCGCGTTCATATCAGATTCCATTTTTGAACACTCCTCTGGTGGCGCCAACCAACGCAGAACAACAGAACCACCTGCAGACGAAAGAGGAAGGTTCAAACATCAGCACAACACCAACGACATCTGGCGTGGACATCCAAAGTCGCCACAAAAAAAAAAATAGGAGGCATTACTTTCGATGTTATTCAATCTGTATATTGAGCAAGCAGTACAGGAAGCAAAAGAAAAATTTGGAGTAGGAATTAAAATCCATGAAGAAGAAACAAAAACTTTGAGGTTCCCCGATGACATTGGACCCGGAAGAGCAGCTCAACGGAATGGACAGTGTCTTGAAAGGAGGATATAAGATTAACTTCAACAAAAGCAAAACGAGGATAATGGAATGTAGTCGAATTAAGTCGGGTGATGTTGAGGGAATTACATTAGGAAATGAGACACTTAAAATAGTAAAGGAGTTTTGCTATTTGGGGAGCAAAATAACTCATGATGGTCAAAGTAGAGAGGATATATAATGTAGACTGGCAATGGCAAGGAAAGCGTTTCTGAAGAAGAGAAATTTGTTAACATCGAGTATAGATTTAAGAGTCAGGAAGTCTTTTCTGAAGGTATTTGTATGGAGTGTAGCCATGTATGGAAGTGGAACATGGACGATAAATAGTTTGGACAAGAAGAGAATAGAAGCTTTCGAAATGTGCTGAAGATTAGATGGGTAGATCAAATAACTAATGAGGAGGTATTGAATAGTATTGGGGAGTTTGTGGCACAACTTGACAAGAAGAAGTGACCGGTTGGTAGGACATGTTCTGAGGCATCAAGGGATCACAAATTTAGCATTTGAGGGCAGCGTGGAGGGTAAAAATCGTAGAGGGAGACCAAGAGATGAATACACTAAGCATATTAAGAAAGATGTAGGTTGCAGTAGGTACTGGGAGATGAAGAAGCTTGCACAGGATAGAGTAGCATGGAGAGCTGCAACAAACCAGTCTCTGGACTGAAGACTACAACAACAACTTTCGCAACAACCCTCGTACCTATATGCTGTGCAAGTCTCTTCATCTCTCCATAATTACTACTGCAGCCTGCTTCCATTTAAACCTGCTTACCATATTCTAGCTTTGATCTCACTGTACGATTTTTGCCCCGACTCGTTTCCCTCCACTACCAAACTGACGATTCCAAGACGCCTCAGGATGTGTCACATTAATCGATTTCTTCCATTTATCCGCTTCTGCCACAACTTCTTTATTCTCTAATTCAGTTCGATGCATTACTTCCCCATTAGTTACTTAATCTACCTATCTGATTTACAGAATTCTTCTGAGGCACCACATTTCAAAAATTTCTACTTTCTTCCTGTGTGAACTGTTTATGGTCCATATTTCACTTCCATACAAGGCTGCTCTCCAGATATACACTCCCATGAAAGGCTTTCATTATTAAAATTTATATTCGATGTTAACAAATATTACTTTTTCAAAAATCCTTTTCTTGTTATTATCAATCTGCATTCCACACGTTCTCTGCTTTGTCCATTACGATTTGCTTTGTTGCGCAACCAACAAGTTATCTATTACTTTTACTTCCTCGTTTCATTATCTAATTTCCTCCGCAGCGCCTGTTATATTTTGACTACATTCCATTACACTTGCTTTACAGTTTTAAACGTGGCTGTCAGCAACCGTACATAAGTTTCAGCATAGGAATCATATAACTAACCGGTTTCAAATAACTGTTTGGTACACTGACCTAGGTTTCGACACCTCTAAGGATATCTTCATCAGAATGAAATTTTAAGAAACCGTAAAATTACATTGCGAGAAAGCAATGATCAACGTTTCGAGCAGATATGCTCAAGTCAAAAATTGAAATGAAACGCGTTTATGTCTTTGGCACTTATGTTTTGCTAGGAACAACATCAGAATCAATTTTACGGTTTCTTAAAATTGGATTCTGATGAATACATCCTTAGAGGTGTCGAAACTCATGTCAGTGAACCAAACAGTTATTTGCAACCGGTTGGCTGTGTGATTCCTATGCTGACACTTGTTTTACTTTACTTAATATTCACCCTACAACCTCTTTTAAAGATAATATCCATTCCGTTCAAGTGCTGCTCCGGGTCCTTTGCTGTCCCTCACAGAATTGCATTATCATCGTAAAATTTTTATTTATTCTCCCTGAACCGTAAACCTCTTTCCAAATTACCCCTTTGTTTTCTTCGTAGCTTGCTCGGTATGCAGGTTTAATAACATCGGAGAGTATTAACTTCGTAATAGCCGCGAGTACTTTAAATTTAGCTAAGACACTGAATGAAAAAAAAATTACAACTTTTCTCAATGTGAATTTCGGTTTGACTAACGTAGTGCTATGCTAGGCTTGGTAGTATTGGAGGTGGTATTCCGTTGCCTTCGTTTCAGCATTTGAACACACTTACCCAGTTAGTTATAAGGGGCCCTAAGTTTCGCACCAACTAAGAACCACTGTGCAATTCTACATTTTTCACATTAACAAGTCATTGCTAGAAAAGATAAGCGACAGAAATAATTCAAGTACTGAGTGAAGGTTGAATCCCGGGCTTTTGGCTTTGTTGCCGCCGCAGTCGTACAATTCTCTTCACAGCAAGAAAATACAAAAAATGAGTTATACCAAGCACAGTTTCACCAAAGGAATGCAGAAATCTATAAGCACTTCTTTTTAATCAACGTCAATATTCATTTTTGTCACAAGACTGCTACTCCATTTGCAGCTCACTAAAACAGTATAATTTTCTGGCGACTATTGAAAACAATCGCGCATCCTACGTTAAACATTTCACACAGATACACCCACGAGAAATCAAATTAGGGATATGAACAGGAAAGCCTATTATTGGCTGACGCTCTAATTTTTCTCCGTCACTCGTCGTATGGTAGTTTGCTTAACACAAGTGTAGCAAAATATATTAATTAATTTTTAGTCTTTGTGGAATAATTTCTCTTTCTTCCGTTCGTGTAGAACTATATAAGGAAACAGTATCTTGGAATCCTTAGGTAAAATGTTAAGTCTGCTTTTCCTTATTTCACTTGTAGCGTAGTATTTCAAATACAACCTTCGCTGAGCCGGCTGGAGTGGCCGAGCGGTTCTAGGCGCTTCAGTCTGGTACCGCGCGACCGCTAACGTCGCAGGTTCGAATCCTGCCTCGGGCATGGATGTGTGTGATGTCCTTAGGTTAGTTAGGTTTAAGTAATTCTAAGTTCTAGGGGACTCATGACCTCCGAAGTTAAGTCCCATAGTGCTGAGAGCCATTTGAACAACCTTCGCTGAAATTCACATCATCCGAAATTCTGCGAGGTTTTTCTTCACGAATATAATGCAGGGTAACAGCTGCCACCAAGTAATTAACATTTGAGATTTAGTAATCCAGACTGTGTTAAGGTTCACAAAAGACACTGTTTGTGGGAAGGCTGTTGAAGATCGAAGCGCGCAAAGCGAATGACATCCGCCACAGAACTTTCCCGTGTCGGATTTTGTGACCGAACTTCCCGTCTCCTCCTTTCTGCACGAATCGAAAAGGCGTCCTCAGTTTCGTCACGAGACACGATTTAATACGCGAGGCGCGCGCTGAGGCAATGTTTGCGGGAACGGCTGTCCCTTTCACTGTATCTTCGGCCTCTCGCTGCCTACACCACTGGAATCGACCTCGAGACTTGCTTCACGATTCGAGCAGCCATTCTCCGCATACCTTATGCACGTGTCCCTGACGGAAGAGACAGATCAGATGTTTCAGTGACCGTAAAATAATGGCCTTGCTTTCGGTGCCGTAAAGACACCTATCTCCTTTCGATTTAATTTCAGGTTGAGCTACTCCAGTCAGAATCCAATGCACACTCTTGTTTGAGGCTTTAAGACTTCTAGTGAGTACTAACGTTGTCGACACCAACCTCTTACCTACTGACTCTCCACTTCATATTTATATGACACTTTAATCACATCCACGTGGCCACGAAATCAATTCAGACATCTATCCATCCTAACATCAGCAGAACTCTCTCTTTCCTCTTCACATCAAGGTTGCCTATTATCGTTCCCTTTCCTGGAGACCCCTTTCTAAACACACCACTCCTTTCCTCTCCACGTAAGATACACATCCCTTTCAACAAACCATCACCTAGTCTACATCTCACCCTCAAATTATAAAAAATCAACTCTTTATTCATCTGTATGCCATAGAACTCCCTAGAGGCTTTCAGTATCGTCACCGCTAAAAACGGCGGAGTCTTTATCTGCTTCGTATGCAGCATATAGAAGGGCCGATGGTTAGGACTGTTCTTGGCCACAATCGTTCAGACTCCGGTAGGGACTTTGTATCGCCAATAGACGTATGTAACACATGAAAGATTGCTGACTGCTGTCTGTTTCACCTTACTACTTATGTGCCTCTCCTGAGTTCATGATGTTCACCTGCACCTGTAACTGACTGATGATTACTGGCTCACAAGTAGTCAGTTTGTCATCACCTTATTCTTGCCCCTATTACAGTGAATTCAATAATCACATTGTCATTGCGAATTCCATTTCAATCTGTGCATTTTCAGTAGCAATGCTAGTTATTGATCTTGGATGACCATTTGTAACATGCTGGATTGTTTCTCACCTTAGGTTGATTACCTTTCTCACCTTAAGTTCATAACCTATATGGCATCATGTTTAGAAAAAAAAGGAACATCTTGAACGACTAGAAATAGGACGGTCATATTCACAGAATATATACATTAGTATGTTCTGCAGAAATGATTGGCGTTTCAGTCAACTCGGTTCAGCATGTGTCCTGTTCTCTAGCAGGTACAGGGCCCACTATGGGCACTGATAACTTGTTCCATGCTGGTATCGGCACGTATAAAGCTCGAATGGTGTCCATGCTCCATTCCCCTGGTTCCAAAATTCATCTGTTGTGGTTCACATTGGGTCACCGTGCTGCAACTGTTTTTTCACCATATCCAAAACATTTTCAGCTACCGACTAGTCTGGTGATCTGGCGGGCCACGGCAAATGGCTGAGATCCTGTGACACCAAGAAGGCACATGTTTATGCAGGCAAAATGTGGTCGTGCATTGTCTTACTGAAAAAAGGCGTCTGGAGCGTTGTGCAGAAACGGTATGGCTACGGGTCACAGTAGTCACAGTGCCCTGAACACGCACCAAATGTGATTTGTGGTTGTAACCAATAGCACCCACACCATAAGGCCTCGAGTTGGCGCTGTATGTCTGGTGCCAATGCGGTCACTGTGATGCCGTTTCCCCTGTCTGTGGTGAACAAAAATGCGACCATCAGTTTCAAACAGGCAGAACCTGGATTCGTCCGAAAACACTGTCTGATGTTGCCATTACTGTCCCCAGTGACGTCGTTCCATATAGCATTGTCGTCTAGACTTTTTCTGCACATTCGTTAAAGGTAGGCGGAAAAGTGGACGACACGCACGTAACTCGTGCCGTAATGAACGACGACAGACTGTCACCCCTGATACTATACGATTTTCTTCTGTTGCGCAACTGCCGAGGAGGACGCAGATCTGTCGTACAACCCCATCCGGCTTAGGAGGCACACCACCTGCTCAAGGGTGGTCTGGGTGGTGCGTCCTGACCCATCTCGTCGTGTTCTACAGCCTTCCATGAACCCGTAGCACTGCCAACTCACTTCATCCCATATGAGCAGCAGTTTTCCAGATGGATCCTCCACATTCCCTCATGCAAGTAATGCACCTCTTTCAAACTCAGTCACTTGACGGGAAAGTTCGCGCATACTTCTGAGGGGCACTCTGCTCGTCTGCTCAAGTCACGCTGATCCATTAACTTTCAATTATAGTGGCAACAAGAGCCGCAGGCTCATTTCACTGGCAGGCGGAGTTGCCTCGCAATGTCCATGTTGAGCTGGCGAACTGACATGGTTCAAATGCTAATCATTTTCACAGAACATACTAATGTACATGTCCTGTCAATATGAACGTCCTGTCTCTTGTCATTCCAGGTGTTCTGTATCTTCTGAACGTAAGTGTATGTTATATTCATGAAACAGGATGGCAGTATGTATATATTTTTGCATTTATGCCTTGGATTTTCTCTTAAACCCCAGATGAATTTCAGCCGAATTTGGCACCGAAGCAGCAGGTTTCACTAATTGGAGCGGAAATACAGTCAAAAACGTGTTTTTTCCGCCCCTGGTACATAGACTGCTATGCACAACAGATGTGTTGCCTGAGAGCATTATTGGCCTGCCAAATCAAACTCCTTTGCAGGGCAGCCTACATGTCAGGGCCAAAAATGGTTATTCAGGCTCCGAAATGTATGCTCTCCTGCATGAGAGGTGTGTTGGAGAAGTATCGACCTCCTTTATCCACCTGCTTTGCATGACCGCCAGTACACCAGGGGCAAATAAATTATTTTAAAGCCCGTCATGTGCAGCTTGCTCTGCTACAGGTAGCAGTATTGGCCCTCTTTATCAACATATTTTTCAAGGGCTATATGTGCAGATGTATATGGGGAAACTTTAATATGGATAGAGTGCAGGACAGACAGGAAGAGGGAGGCAGGAGGGGATGGATAGGGAGAGAAGGGACCAGGAGAGTATAGACAGGGAGAGGAGAGGAAGACGATAAGGAGACAAAGAGGGGCAGTTAGCAGGACAGAGAGAGGACAGGGAGGAGAAGATGGAGAGAGAGAGGAGGAGATGAACAGCAGGAGGTGGGAGGAGGAGGTGTAAGGAGATGGGGGTCAGGAGATGATGGATAGGAGGAGCATCACAGGAGGAGATGAGGAGATGGACAGAGAGACTGGAGCATAGATGGACAGAGAGAAAGAGAGAGACTAGAGATAGAGAGAGAGAGAAAGAGCGAGAGGGAGAGATGGAGGGGTGGTGGAGGATATGGATAAAGAAAGAGAGGTGCAAGAGGAGATGTGCAGGGAGAGAAGGGGTAGATGGACAGAGAAAGGGGTTACAAGGGGATGGGCAGAGAGAGAGCAGGAGGAGAGGCTCAGAGAAGTGGCGAGGACGAGATTGGCAGAGAGGTGGGGAGGTAAAGGGGGCAAAGAATAGGTGGAGGAGGAGAAGGAAGCAGCAGTTTGCATTAACAATTTATATGTTTGTGAGATCGTGTTCGTCTGGCTTCCCAACCCAAAGAACTCTCCAGACAACTGAGGCGCTTGTGCACCTTCACTCCAAAAATAATACTATCGATTTAACAGCGATGTTACAGTATGCTGACAAAAGCGAATGTATAATCTTTAATCACCTGTATTTTAGTTTATAACACTCATGTAGTTTTCATCACTTATCAATATTTTTCAAAGCAAAACAGTGTAACATTACGAGCAACAGGCTACAAAAAATTCTGGTTGCACTAAGTAATTGTTGGAGTGGCTGGGTGCCTCTGGACGGCCAGTGGACATGGTAAAATTGCTCAAGGTGGCTAGATGGGGTAGCCCAGACCGCAACAAGCGGCTAGAGCAGGCAGCAAGCGAGCTGCCAGCGGGAAAGGCCCAGGTGCGCAAAGGCAGCGCACAGGCCGTCCGCGGAATGGATGTGGCTCCATTGACTTAGAATAGGGATTTAAGTCTACTTGTAACCTCCCCCTCGCTTATCGACCTTAATGACAGCGAAGAATTAAAACGCGTATACCTAATGGAGATTTGGGAAAAGCAATTGTCACCGAAGTTAATCTGTCGGTAAAGAGGGAGGAAGGGTTACATCTAAATGAAAGGAAAAATGCGAATGAAGTTGGTGTAAATTAATTTTGAAAAGGGGTAAAGTTAATAAAGAAAGTAGATGTGCGGTCGTTACATTAACAATTAACTGGTGTTGATTAGATATTTGAGATTTGGGGAAAATTACGGTTGCCAGTTCTATGGACAACTACTATAATACCTTAAAAAGAAAGGTTAATGCATATATAATTAGCACTAAAAGCGTGGCAACTGAAGGTTGACACGTGTTGTGTGAAAGCTGAATGTTTGTCAGAAGTAATAAATTTCGCTACACTCTGACTTAATTTAGCAAAATAATTAATAAAACTGGAAAATTGAAAGTTAATATAGTGACTGAAATTAATAGTGAACTTTGTTTCTCATGCACTACGAAATTAAATTAAATTAGGTTAGTCTTGGGCTACCTCAACAATCATCTCAAAGGCAATTTGAATCTACACAATTTATAAATGATTTTGAACAATTAACAATAGTAAAATTTAGTACATACCAAGCTGAGCTGCAGTCACAGGTAAGCTAAAATATGGTAACAAAACTCGCACTCTTAGTTTGTGCTTGCGTAATCTAAATATAATTCTGTTTGGTTATGGTACCCAGCTATGAATACTTTAACTGAACTTTGAAATTAAAGCATGAAATGGAATGACATTACTTTAATGCTGGCGTTTGAATTTCAACTACACTCTGGTTTATTCCGGAAAAGGAAGAGATCCTGCTTGGTAATGCAATTGGGACAATGAGCAACAAAGGTTCATGCTAAGTTGCTCTATTTTTGTGATGCAAATGGAACAGTTTGAAAAGCTGCCATCTGCCATACATTTCTAAAACTTTACGTGCTTTCAGACTTCCTTGTTGGTTGACTGAAGGTTAGAAGTCGTCGATCGAGGAGGTGGCGACAATCACTCATTGTCGGCCGTCACTGTTGCAGAAGCTGGATGTTGGCGCGCCTTCTTCTCGACATGGCCTCTTGATGTGCGCCAGCTAATGCTTCCCGTCCACGTCACCGTGTCAGAAAATATCATAGAAAGTCGAGGGCGATCACATGCTGCCAAACCCCGAAAGCGCGGCAACTCGGGGGAGCGTCACACAACACCCTGCTCCACCGCCCTACTCCACCCAGACCCTGCTCTGCCCACACTCCATGCGGCAGAGTTAACACTACCAAAGATCCCAAACACCTTGGTTCTCCACACGACCTATCGATATAATCGTTCGATAGCATAGTTTTCCCTAGTCGAGACAGCGTAAAAATACAAATTATATACATACACAAATTTTAAAAAAATTACAATATGTAAAGACACAGAAATATCATATTTTCAGGTAACAAAATAAGCAAAAAATTTATAGTACAATAAATGGAAATAGGAGGATATGAATTTACAGCATTACATATTGTTTATGAAAATGTGTGAAATGGCTTACAGGCATGCTGCATGAAAATTACGTATGTAATACCAATCACAGCGATGAGATGATCTCACTGAAATTCAATTCCATAATGTTTATAGTTAATGTATTGTATAAAATTTGTAACAATTAAAGTCACGCAATTTACAGTAATAATACATCATATGATAGCCAATGAAGCCAGCAATCACCGCAATAAGTCACTTTTACTATTAAAAAATTTTAATTATTATAAACAATTTAATTGGTTATATGTAAATAGAACCACAACTACGAACTTCTCGTTGTGAACACACTTTATGAGATCAGCTAGGGGCTTAACCAAAGTCAAACACGTGAAACGTCTGGGCCAGGGTTTTAAGTACACATAATTCACCATCTGACAAACTTTATTACCGATAAAAAAAACACCATTTACTCTAAGAGAAACAATTTATGAAATGCCAGACCTCAAAATATTTTCAAGAGAACAGGTTTTTGATAAACAGGTGGAAATCGGCTTTGTGTAGTTCCTTATAATAACTTAACAAGAACAAACTTCCCATACATACGAATATGCTAATTCTATCATTATTACAAAGAGTATTAAATTAAATCAAGAATATTAATACAAAACATAAAATAATTATAAAATCAAGCTCTAAAAAATGAACTAATGCGTAATCTTAAAGATAGCTGGTTTTAAGCCATTACATTAAACAGTAATTAAGAAGGGAACAACATTTTGGATATCAACAACAGTTATAAAGAGAAACAGAGCCTTTTGTCAAGGTGTAACTCTTTATAAACGAGTCCATATACTGGAAATCTTTAATGTCAAATTACCACCAAATGTTAATATCAGCCGGCCGCGGTGGCCGACCGGTTCTAGGCGCTTCAGTCAGGAATTGCGCGACTGCTATGGTCGGAGATTCGAATCCTGCCTCGGGAATGGATGGGTGTGATGTCCTTAGTTTAGTTAGGATTACGTAGTTCTAAGTTCTAGGGAACTGATGACCTCAGATGTTAAGTCCCATAGTGCTCAGAGCCATTTGAACCTTTTTTTTGTTATCATTTAAACCTCAGACTGCATATATTTTAACAAAGGGCACAGCTTGGAGTAACAGTTGTTATTGTTGTTGCTGTTGTGGTCTTCAGTCCAGAGACTGGTTTGATGCAGCTCTCCATGCTACTCTATCCTGTGCAAGCTTCTTCATATCCCAGTACCTACTGCAGCCTACATCCTTCTGAATCTGCTTAGTATATTCATCTATTGGTCTCCCTCTACGATTTTTACCCTCCACACTGCCCTCCAATGCTAAATTTGTGATCCCATGATGCCTCAGAACATGTCCTACCAACCGATCCCTTCTTTTAGTCAAGTTATGCCACAAACTCCTCTTCTCCCCAATCCTATTCAGTACCTCCTCATTAGTTATGTGATCTCCCCATCTAATCTTCAGCATTCTCCTGTAGCACCACATTTCGAAAGCTTCTATTCTGTTCTTGTCTAAACTATTTATCGTCCATGTTTCAATTCCATACATGGCTACACTCCATATAAATACTTTCAGAAACGACTTCCTGACACTGAAATCAATACTCGATGTTAAAAAATTTCTCTTCTTCAGAAACGCTTTCCTTGCCATTGCCAGGCTACATTTTATATCCTCTCTACTTCGACCATCATCAGTTATTTTGCTCCCCAAATAGCAAAACTCCTTTACTACTTTAAGTGTCTCATTTCCTAACCTAATTCCCTCAGCATCACCCGACTTAATTCGACTACATTCTGTTATCCTCGTTTTGCTTTTGTTGATGTTCATCTTATATCCTCCTTTCAAGACACTGTCCATTCCGTTCAACTGCTCTTCCAAGTCCTTTGCTGTCTCTGAGAGAATTACAATCTCATCGGCGAACCTTAAAGTTTTTATTTCGTCTCCATGCATTTTAATGCCTACTCCGCACTTTTCTTTTGTTTCCTTTATTGCTTGCTCAATATACAGATTGAATAGCATCGGGGACAGGCTACAACCCTGTCTCACTCCCTTCCCATCCACCGCTACCCTCTCATGCCCCTTGACTCTTATAACTGCCATCTGCTTTCTGAACAAATTGTAAATAGCCTTTCGCTCTCTCTATTTTACCCCTGCCGCCTTCAGAATTTGAAAGAGAGTATTCCAGTCAACATTGTCAAAAGCTTTCTCTAAGTCTACAAATGCCAGAAACGTAGGTTTGCCTTTCCTTAATCTTTCTTCTAAGATAAGTCGTAGGGTCAGTATTGCCTCACGTGTTCCGACATTTCTACGGAATCCAAACTGATCTTTCCCGAGGTCGGCTTGTACCAGTTTTTCCATTCGTCTGTAAAGAATTCGCGTTAGTATTTTGCAGCTGTGACTTATTAAACTGATAGTTCGGTAATTTTCACATCTGTCAACACCTGCTTTCTTTGGGATTGGAATTATTATATTCTTCTTGAAGTCTGAGGGTATTTCGCCTGTCTCATACATCTTCCTCACCAGATGGTAGAGTTTTGTCATGACTGGCTCTCCCAAGGCCGTCAGTAGTTCTAATGGAATGTTGTCTACTCCCGGGGCCTTGTTTCGACTTAGGACTTTCAGTGCTATGTCAAACTCTTCACGCAGTATCATATCTCCCCTTTCATCTTCATCTAGATCCTCTTCCATTTCCAATATATTGTCCTCAAGTACATCGCCCTTGTATAGACCCTCTAAATACTCCTTCCACCTTTCTGCTTTCCCCTCTTTGCTTTGGACTGGGTTTCCATCTGAGCTCTTGATATTCATGCAAGTGGGAGAACAGTAACGAGCGCAAATATGTTAAATACAATTTTATATTACCGGTGACAGTAACGCTACAAACATGCCCCACTGGGCTGGCTCAACAATTAAACACCGTGAAACTAAGGGACAACGGCCTGAAATTTAGAAAAAAAAATACTAATATGATATATCAGGACTAGGCGCTGCCTCTATCTCTGCAGCGAGAAACCAAAGGAAACAAATTCCGGCACCATAAGTAACCTTAGATTTCAGTGAGTGTAGAAACAAATTTAATATTGACGCTGCTGCTTTTTCTATTCCTCTGGCTATCCCATGCAAGACCAGTCACGGTTAACGGCGCATGGTCGGAATGTACAGCAGAGATAAATCTCTTAAGCACGAGGTTTAAGCCACAAAATGCAGATTACAAGATTTGACTGGTAAAACCAAACAGAATAAACAAAACCCACAAGGTGGTGACCTGGCAAAATAAGGAATTATTAAAAACAATCTCTTTGTATGTAGGCACCGCAGATGTGAAATACAGTCAGCTGTGGCGAAATCACGAGGGCCCCGAAAGCCATTCCCATTACACCATTGACGCTAAAAGAAGGGGGGAGGTGGCAGTCATATCAAGTAATCTACTAAACCTAAAGAATGAGCAGTATACAACAGGAGTATCTCACCATAGTAATTAAAAACACTTGGCCAAGTTTTAAAACATATTACACTATTAGAACGAGAGGTACCAAAACTGACACAGAACAACTGGCTGCTTAGGTCCTTAGAAGGAGAAAAACTGCTGTTACGTAAAAGAATAACTATACTATAATTATGTAAATTAGTGAATGACGACCTCCACTGACCCCCTAGGTCTTTAGAATGAAGAAAACAGCAGTTACATGAAACAGTAAACAGATTACAATTACATAACATGACGAGTGATGACCTCCTTGGCGAAGATGGAGCAGACCGGCGTGGCGTGCAGAGGCACAGCTGCGAAGGCACTGTGGTCCAAGAGTTCCACGAGGAGTTAACACCACACTGCCCGTGGCGCTGAGCCGGACTAAAGCTGTGTCTAAGTCTGGGACACCACTGTATGCTCAACACTGCCACAATTACATTGCTCAACAAGATCGCTGAAGTTGAGTAAATATTATTGTATGCAGGAGCTAAGTGTATCACAAAATATGGTAGGATAGAAAAATAATTCCAGAAGTACTGCTGAGCGTAGATTAAGAAAGTAAAACAGCCAGAAATTTGCACCTCAACTTGGCTCCTCTCTGATTTACGAGGCACCAGGAATGAGACAGGCGGCGCAGCACGACGGAAGAATCACGATCACTTGTAAAAGTTCGATCTACCCTCTCAGACAAGAGGTGTGTTTCGTGGAGCCAAAATTCACACAAGGCAAACAAACAGCAGTTGGGCTTAATTATAAGGCCACGAATCAGCTGCCATGCGCAACTAGATTACCGTATGAATGTAACTCCATCTTCTGGTGGAGTATGTGACTACGGCTGTTCAGTGTTCAATAAAAACAATACCAATCGCCATTGTATAGGTTTATTTTTAGGCAACCAGTTTCGACGTTACATTACGTCATCTTCCGGCCCAACCTGCTCCAATCCAGTAACCTTCGTGTTGTAAATATGGCAGTGCCTTTAACTGGTCTCGTAATAACCTGAAGATGACACAGTGTAACGTCGAAACCGGTTGCCTAGAAATAACCCTACACAACGGCGACTGGTATTGTTTTTATTGAAGATTACCATATCGCGAATTAATTCTGGATGATTTTAAAGAGCTCGACACTAAAAAAGGCCGTTGTACGCACATAAATTTCCCAAAGCCAGCATGCCTCACCGCAGTTTCGACCCACGGGACCTCCTTGACAAACAAGAGAGGAGGACATTGTTGGCCAAGCACCACTGGTCCCAATTCACTGCTCACCACAGAAACGACTCGCTTCCCCGATTGCGACACCACCACCATCGTGCCCCCTAGACAAATAGTGCACTACGTACTGTCGCTGCGAACTCACGTGGACATGGAAGGCAATATGTAAAAGGAAAGGGAGTCGTGGCTCATCAGTCAGTGATGAAAAGTGGCAAGCCATTTAGCATGTTCCTTGTCATTTAATAGGAGAAAATACACTCTACTAAATGGATAATAAGGAAGTGGAGTATTAGAATAATCCATTCATATTATAAAAATTGATGTGTATGTGTGTGGTCCACATCTGCTTCTAAACCGCGCCGACCGCTGTGACCGAGTGGTTCTAGGCGCTTCAGTCCGGAACCACGCCGCTGCTACGGACGCAGGTTCGAATCCTGCCTCGGGCATGGACGTGTGTGATGTCCTTAGGTTAGTTAGGTTTAAGTGTTTCTAAGTTCTAGGGGTCTGATGACCTGAGATGTTAAGTCCCATAGTGCTTAGAGCCATTTGAGCCATTCCAAACCGCTGGACTGATTTCAACCAAACTAGGTACACATAGCCTTACTGTCAGTCACGACTGGGATAAGAACCAACAGCCTATTATTGTTTAGGAGATATGATATCATAAACAAGAAGATACATCAGGCATGATGTTTAAATTTATTAGTTCTTTGTTACCAATCCTATTCGCAACATATTTGCAGGCAGTATCCACATATACCTGCAACGCCGGAAATGCATATCCTCCTATTTGCACCTATTGTACTATAAATTTTTTCCTTATTTTGTTACCTGAAGATATGACATTTCTGTGTCTTTATATACTGTAATTGTTTTACAATTTGTATATGTATATTTATGCACTTATGCCGATGTATAATTGGTTTGTTTTGTAAATATTATATTTTTACACTGGGTCTTGCCTAGGGAAAACTATGGTGTCGAACGATTACGTCGATAGGTCGTTTGGAGAAACAAAGTATCTAGGATCTTTGGTAGTGTTAACACTGCCGCATGGAGCGCGGGCAGAGCAGAGTCTGACTGGAGTAGGGCGGTGGGGCAGGTGTGTTGAGTGACGCTCCCGTGAGTTACCGCCCTTTCGGGGTTTGGCAGCATGTGATTGCCCTCGAGTTTATATGACATTTTCCGACACGGTGTTGCGGACGGGAAGCATGAGCTGGCGCACATCAAGAGGCCGTTTCGCGTGGTGACCGTTTCGAGAAGAAGGTGCGCCAACATCCAGCTTCTGCAACAGCGACGGCCGACAATAAGTGATTGTCGCCACCTCCTCGATCGACGACTTCAAACCTTCAATCAACCAACAAGGAAGACTGAAAGCACGTAAAGTTTTAGAACTGTATGGCAGACCTCTGCTTTTCAAACTGTTCCACTTGCATAACTAAAATACAGCAAACTTAGCATGAACCTTTGTTGCTCATTGTCCCAATTGCATTACCAAGCAGGGTCCCTTCCTTTTCCGTAATGAACCCGAGTGTCGTTGAAATTGAAACGCCAGCATTTAAGTAATATCATTCCATTTCACGCTTTAATTTCAAAGTTCAGTTAAAGTATTCATAGCTGGCTATAATATTTAGATTACACAAGCGCAAATTAAGAGTGCGAGTTTTGTTACCATGTTCTAGCTTTCCTGTGTCTGCAGCTCAGCTTGGTACGTACTAAATTTTACTATTGTTAATTGTTCAAAATCATTTAATTCAAGTTCAAAGTTAAATCTCTTATTTCTAAATTGCGTAGATTCAAGTAGCATTTGAGATGATTGTTGAGGTCGCCCAAGATTAACCTTATTTAATTTGATTTCGTAGTGCTTCACAAGTGAAGTTCACTATTAATTTCAGTCACTAAATTAATTTTCGATTTTCTGGTTTTATTAATTCTTTTGCAAAATTAAGTCAGAGTGTAGCGAAATTTTTTACTTCTGACAAACATTCAGTTTTCACACAACACGTGTCGACCTTCAGTTGCCACGCTTTTAGTTCTAATTATATGTGCATTAACCTTTCTTTTTCCGTTATTATACTAGTTGTCCATAGGACTGGCGACGGTAATTTTCCCCAAATCTCAAATATGTAATTAACTCCAGTTAATTGTTAACGTGGCGACCGCACATTTACTTTCTTCATTAACTTTACCCTTTTTCAAAATTAATTTCCACCAATTTCATTCGCATTTTTTCTTTCATTTAGATGTAACCCTTTCCTCCCTCTTTACCGACAGATTAACTTCGGCGACGATTGCTTTTCCCAAATTTCCATTAGGTACACGCGGTTTAATTTTACACTGTCATTAAGGTCGATAAGACACGTAATTCGAGAGATACGACGTCATAAACATTGAGATACGTGGTAAAATGCCGAATCATACATGATGTTCAAATACATTTATTCTTTAAACTAAGACATTCCTACAGTCGAGGTCAACTTAAGGAAATCTTTGACACCTGGCAGCGATTTTGACAGCCTCCAGCTGCAAAGCGCAAACGGCTTTAAGAGAAAACAATAGCGCTTTATAGAGCTATGAAGAGGCGTTGCCATGGAGACTTTTACAGAATCCAGTTGTAGACACGCGAAGCAGCTGCGCCCAGCTACCTGGACATGTAACTACCAATATTGTTTGTAATAAAGGTCTGAACTAATTAAACATTACAGTGAACTTATATTTTCACACTGTTATTTGGGTACAGTACTTATAGATTTGAAAATTATGCATATTTCTTTGTATGACTGTTTCATAATTTTAAATGCTTTTTCATGAATTCACTTAAATGAAAGTTTTTCGATATTACATTGCAAAGACACTTCATTTTTTTGTTTCCGTTCTAACGGAAAATTGGCAAAATGACTACCTGGGCAATGCTCTTTGTCTGTCTCTTTGGTTTCTGAGATTGCTTGGGAAAAGAGCACACTGGATATGCGACAGGCAAGGCAGTGTTCGACGTAATAAAAAAGCAACCAGTAGAGTCTCTGGAATTGACACAGGGCGCGTAGCGTAAAGTGTTGTCTCCGTGGAAGTTACATCATTGGATGAGCCCTGGGGGACCAGTGCTATTGTTTGTTTATGACGTGTCTCCAGTCTAGCAGCTGAGCGCTGTTGAGGGAACAAATTTTTATCAGTGGGAGTCTGGGTCTCAGTTGTGTTCTGAAAAATGTTTTCGATGGATAAAAATCTAACACTTTCCCAAAGAAACAGGGCATCCCTGAAAATTAGAGCCTAGCCTACATTGGTTGGTTGGTTGGTTGATTTGGGGGAGGGGGCCAAGCAGCGAGGTCATCGGTCACATCGGTTGGGAAAAGATGGGGAAGGAAGTCGGTTGTGCCCTTTTAGAGGAAACATCCCACCATTTAGGGATTTCAAATGATTCAAATGGCTCTGAGCACTATGGGACTTAACATCTGACGTCATCAGTCCCCTAGAACTTAGAACTACTTAAACCTAAGGACATCACACACATCCATGCCCGAGGCAGTCATCAGTCCCCTAGAACTTAGAACTACTTAAACCTAAGGACATCACACACATCCATGCCCGAGGCAGGATTCGAACCTGCGACCGTAGCAGTCGTGCAGTTCCGGACTGACGCGCCTAGAACCGCTCGACACCACGGCCGACTTTAGGGATGTCACGGAAAACCTAAATCAGGATGGCCGGACGCCAGTTTGACCCGTTTCACTCCCGAATGAGAGTCCAGTGTGCTAACCAATTCTCCACACCCCTCGGTCCTGATCTAGAGACAAGTTTTACTTCAGGATGACCTCTGATGAGAGGGTAGTTGTTGGGCACTAAACCGCACAAGCGCTAAAAATGCTTGTGATGAGAGGAAGATGGATCGTATGTACAAGTTTTTTGGAATAGAGGGGTGGATCGAAAAATAATTGGAGTGTTAACTAGATGTGATTTCCCTGGTGGGATTTTTGCACGTTGAGCGTTCTTACTAAGTGATTGGCGGTCATGTCTTAGTTGGCAGGAAGGAAAGAGCGGGCTGTATGACGCAGGTAGAAAATGGAGTTCATGTGGGGGTGGAGGCGAGTGTGGATCTTAGAGTTCACATGGGTCTTGTCACAGAACATATCATTGTGAGCTGCCGTCTCTATTCGAGTAGCCGATTGGGGCTCGTGTTGGCCGAAGCATGATCCGCGCCCTATTGTTTACAGAGACAGTAGTGACAGCAACACTCTGCGTGCTTGATACTGATAATTTGCACTCGTCATTATTAGCTGCATGAGCACCTTCGGACAACCATTGGTCAGAATTTAGTCAGATAACTGGAGTTATCTGTCTCAAGTTCGGCAGTGTTCAGGTAGATAGATGCATTTCTCAGGTAATGGTCTGGCCTACAGTAAAATGGTTCAAATGGCTCTGAGCACTATGAGACTTAACTGCTGAAGTCATCAGTCCCCTAGAACTCAGAACTACTTAAACCTAACTAACCTGAGGACATCACACACATCCATGTCCGAGGCCGGATTCGAACCTGCGACCGTAGCGGTCGCGCGGTTCCGGACTGTAGCGCCTAGAACCGCTCGGCCACTCTGGCCGGCCAACAGTCACTGTGTTTGTTTAGTTAAAACGCTCGCAGGTCATCTTTAGAACGTCAGTTGCTTCTAAACGGCAAATTGTCAAGACTTTCAACTAACTCTTAGAAGCAGCAGGGTCACTTGGCTTTATCCATACAGTGTAGGCTAGTACTAACAGACGTCGTTAGACAGTCAGATGCCTTTCATGTTAGTTACTCCACTTCTCCATAGCAATGCAGTTTGGTTTTTAAAGGTGTGTCCAGCTCTTGATTAATTTTCTCTGTCAGTGTAACCATCTGAACACAAACAGGGTTTTTCAATGATATAACTGATTCCTATGTTTACTTACTCATAATTCGACGTTTATAATGTATTTGCAGTTAGAGATTTGTCTAGAAACACGTGGAAGCGCCGGATTTGGCAAGATATTCTGAAGAAGTATGTGCCCAATAAATGATTTAAGATTGGAAAAGACCCATCGTGGTCTAATAACAAATTTTATAAGCTTTGAGAAAGCAGAGATTCTTGCAATCTCAAGTCCAGAAAAAAATGGAAATGTCAGCAAGCCAAAGTCAGTATAAATTCGGTTCTCTATACGCAAAATATACAACAGCTTCCAATATCATTACTTAAAAAACATCTTGCCGAGAGCCCGAGAAAATTCTGGTCTTAAACAGGATCACTAAGCACGTCGAAGGCTTCTAGCTATGCGGTAACTCGTTGACCAGTCTGGTGTGGAAATAAACGACAGAAAAACGAAAGCTACAGCTTTAAATTTCGCATTTAAAAAATTATTCAAGCAGAGTTTCGTACAGACACATCATCGTTCTACAGTCGCACAGGTTCCCGTAAGGGGTACGTGGGCAAAGGAACCTATGGTACCAGTATGAGATTTTCACTCTGAAGCGGAGTGTGCACTGATATGAAACTTCCTGGCAGACCGAGACTCGAACTCGGGACCTTTGCATTTCGCGGGCAAGTGCTCTACCATCTGAGCTACCCAAGCACGACTCACACCCCCTCCTCACAGCTTCACTTCTGCCAGTATCTCGTTTGGAAGGTAGGAGACGAGGTCATTAGGGACGAGCATTCGGAATAGGTTTCCATATACGTGAGGGGCTCGAAGATCTCCTAAGTGATAGAGAGCAGTACATTGTACTCGACGACGGATGTTCATTAGAGGCAGGGGTACCATCGGCGGTGCCCCAGAGAGGTGTGACGGAACCGCTCTTTATCTCTGTTTAGGTAAATGATCGATGGGTAGGCTTAGCAGCAACCTGCGACCGTTTTCTGATGCCATTGTAGCGTTCGGTAAACTGCCGTCGTTCAGTGACTGCAAGAGGACCCACCATGTCTTACACAGAACATCTGTTTGCTGTGATGAATGGCAACTTGCTCTTAACAAAATGTAAGTTAATGCTGATGGTAGGACAAACAGTCCCATGAATACACTATTAGTGGTGGGCAGCATGACATAGCCACGTCGCTGAAATATGTAGGTGTAATGTTGCAAAGCGACCTGAAATGGAACGAGCACGTAAGCACGAAAGTAGGGAATGCAAATGGTCGACTTCAGTTTATTTCGAGAGTCCTAAGAAAGCGTAACTCATCTATGAAGGAGACCGCATATAGAGCACTAGTGCGACACGTTCTCGAGTACTGCTCCAGTGTTTGGCGCCCTCATCAAACTCGTTTAAAGGATCATATTGAAGCAATTCAGGGCTTCCTACTAGATTCGTACGGATAGGTTCGACTGACATTCGAGTGTTATGAAGATGCTCTGTGTCCTCAAATGGGAATCTGATGACGTTCTTTACGCGAAACATTATTGAGAGAATTTAGAGAACCCGTATTTGCAGTTGATTGCAGAACGATTCTGATGCCGACAACGTACATTTCGAATAAAAGGGAGACGAAGACAAGATCAGACAAAAATTGAAAGGAACGTATGGCATCGTTAGCCTGGAGGCCGCATCCGGGAAGTTCGGCCGCCGAGTGCGAGTCTTGTTTCAGTCGACGCCACATTGGGCGACTTGCGCACCGGTGATGGGGGTGAAATGATGATGTAGACAAGCACAACACCTAGTCCCTGAGTTGAGAAAATCTCCAATTCGGCCGGGAATCGAACAAGGTCCCACTTGCATGGGAGGCGAGCACGTTACCATCCAGCTAAGCAGGTGGAAAAGATCAGAAAAATTAGCTCCTACACAGGCATATAGACAGTCGTATATCCTACTCTCAATTTACGAATTGAAGAGGAACTTAGGTGACCATAGTGGTACAATGTGCCATCCCCACAAAACATACAGTGGCTTTCAGAGAATATACAGGGTGTTTCAAAAATGACCGGTATATTTGAAACGGCAATAAAAACTAAACGAGCAGCGATAGAAATACACCGTTTGTTGCAATATGCTTGGGACAACAGTACATTTTCAGGCGGACAAACTTTCGAAATTACAGTAGTTACAATTTTCAACAACAGATGGCGCTGCAAGTGATGTGAAAGATATAGAAGACAACGCAGTCTGTGGGTGCGCCATTCTGTACGTCGTCTTTCTGCTGTAAGCGTGTGCTGTTCACAACGTGCAAGTGTGCTGTGGACAACATGGTTTATTCCTTAGAACAGAGGATTTTTCTGGTGTTGGAATTCCACCGCCTAGAACACAGTGTTGTTGCAACAAGACCAAGTTTTCAACGGAGGTTTAATGTAACCAAAGGACCGAAAAGCGATACAATAAAGGATCTGTTTGAAAAATTTCAACGGACTGGGAACGTGACGGATGAACGTGCTGGAAAGGTAGGGCGACCACGTACGGCAACCACAGAGGGCAACGCGCAGCTAGTGCAGCAGGTGATCCAACAGCGGCCTCGGGTTTCCATTCGCCATGTTGCAGCTGCGGTCCAAATGACGCCAACGTCCACGTATCGTCTCATGCGCCAGAGTTTACACCTCTATCCGTACAAAATTCAAACGCGGCAACCCCTCAGCGCCGCTACCATTGCTGCACGAGAGACATTCGCTAACGATATAGTGCACAGGATTGATGACGGCGATATGCATGTGGGCAGCATTTGGTTTACTGACGAAGCTTATTTTTACCTGGACGGCTTCGTCAATAAACAGAACTGGCGCATATGGGCAACCGAAAAGCCCCATGTTGCAGTCCCATCGTCCCTGCATCCTCAAAAAGTACTGGTCTGGGCCGCCATTTCTTCCAAAGGAATCATTGGCCCATTTTTCAGATCCTAAACGATTACTGCATCACGCTATCTGGACATTCTTCGTGAATTTGTGGCGGTACAAACTGTCTTAGATGACACTGCGAACACCTCGTGGTTTATGCAAGATGGTGCCCGGCCACATCGCACGGCCGACGTCTTTAATTTCCTGAATGAATATTTCGATGATCGTGTGATTGCTTTGGGCTATCCGAAACATAGAGGAGGCGGCGTGGATTGGCCTCCCTATTCGCCAGACATGAACCCCTGTGACTTCTTTCTGTGGGGACGCTTGAAAGACCAGGTGTACCGCCAGAATCCAGAAGCAATTGAACAGCTGAAGCAGTACATCTCATCTGCATGTGAAGCTATTCCGCCAGACACGTTGTCAAAGGTTTCGGGTAATTTCATTCAGAGACTACGCCATATTATTGCTACGCATGGTGGATATGTGGAAAATATCGTACTATAGAGTTTCCCAGACCGCAGCGCCATCTGTTGTTGACAATTGTAACTACTGTAATTTCGAAAGTTTGTCTGCCTGAAAATGTACTGTTGTCCCCAGCATATTGCAACAAACGGTGTGTTTCTATCGCTGCTCGTTTAGTTTTTACTGCCGTTTCAAATATACCGGTCATTTTTGAAACACCCTGTATGTAGCTATAGATGTAATTGTACGTAGCGGTAAATGTACCATTGGTTTATTATGATCTCGCAAACTGACTATTAATATTTTTCTTTTGCGTTTAGTACGTATTCAGGGTGTTAAGGTACTCCATATCCTTTGTTATGCCCATCCGGCTTGGATCTCCGCCCCCCCTCCCTTTTATCAATCCCTCCAAATCCTTGAATGCCATGCTCTCCGCCTCGCCTATCGCATCCGTCTCCCCTCCCCCACGCGGATCCTGTATGATCTCATCCCCTTCCCCCACCTCCTCCGTTTCCTTGAAAGGATACGGATCCTGTACACCTCCCGTAAACTCCACCCTCCTCACCCGCTCGTCTCCCCGATCCTCACCCACCCCCGCCCGCTGCCACGCCTGTATTCCCACGTCCCACCTGGTCTCCATCTCTCAACCCTCCTTACCCTCTCCCAAGGTGGCTTCCGCCAGCTCCCCCTCCCTGATGATGTCCTCCTCCCCTGCATCTACCCCTCCTATCAACTTTGATCCTCCCCCCCCCACATCCTGTGTCCTTTCCTTTAGGCACCCTCCCCCCCCTTTCCCTTCCCTTCACTTTCCTTTCCCCCCTCCCTCCTACCCTCTCCCCTGGGCTTCCCCTCCCCCTTCCTCCCTCCCCCTCTCTCCTTTGCCCATGGCATCTCTGCTCTCCCCTCTCCCATTTCCCCTTCCTCCTCCTCCTCCTCCTCTCTTGGCAGATCCCCGGACTCGTACACGCTCGGTGAACATTCGCGCGCCGGAGATCATCGCCATCAGTGTTTAGTGTGTGTGCATCGTTTTGTGTTTCGTGCAGTTACAACTCAACTGTTCCCATGTGCCGTCGCTGTTCTCCGTGTTTTGTGCGCCGTATCTCCAAGTGTTAGTGTTTTTTTCGTCCAACGTGAACGGCTTCTTGTTTATTGTTTTTTTGTATCTCCATTTTTTGCCCGCCGTTTTTTGTATTGTATATATCACCTCTCTGTTATGTTTATTGTTCCACTTAAGGCTGGAGAGCAGCGTACTATGCTGCTGACAGCCCGCCTGTATAGGTGTTTAAAATTACAATAAAGGGAAAAAATAGTACTCCATATTTTCAGAGGTGATTGTATGGACCAAAAAGACAAAAATGTCCATTATACATTGGCTCAAAGATGCATGAATTAAAAGCTATGAGCACTTGTTCATCATCGGTACTGCGAAGCACGTCTGTTCTACCGCAAGCTCTTTGCTGTTACTAACAACCTACACAATACAGTAAACAAACCAGTATACAATCGATAGTACGTTATTCTGTTACTGCGAAAATGAGATTGCTATTGCATACGACTTCCACTTGTGGAACATCCCTAAAAGCGGTGCTCTAAAAGGTGTCTATTCATAGCAAGGCATGCTTCAATGCAGCGTCTTACGGAATAGCGTACTCTTTGAAAACGCTAGTTTGGTCACTGATGCGTTGGCAGGTATTGATGACACGTTGCTGTAGTGTTTGTACATCATTAACGGGGCTTGGTTACACCAAAGATTTCGAGTGTCCCAACAATCCAGGGGATTAAATCGGGTGAACGTATTGGACCTCCCTGACCAATCCATTTGCCATTAAATATCTGCTTGACGTGGTCTCGGACATTCCGGAAAAAATGGGCTGGTGCTCCACGAAGCATGAACATCTCGAGACGTCGTTGGGATGGTACTTCTGCTATTAGTCGTTTGAGGGAAAAAAGAAAAAAAAATAGAAGCACCTTTGCCTCGGTCAACCTGTTTGGTAGTATGTAATGCCGTGTTAGTCTATCACCGATAATTCCTGCACATAAAGTAATTGTAAAAACGCGCTGTTATCTGGATTCTTCAGCTGTTTGTGGATCTACGTCATCCCACACATGTTGGTTATGAAAACTGACAACCCATCCCGCGGCAAACCAGCCTCGTCTGTGAACAGTACCTTTATCGTGATAAGTACATCTTCACATCCTTGCAACAGCTATTGGCAGAACTATATTCTGGAAGACTCATCATATACCCGAAGGGCTTTTACGCGCTGTACCTGACATAGGCATAGCAACTGTTCATGCAGGACTGCCCGATAGACACAAAAATTCTCTGTACACTAGTACCGGCATATTCTTCCAATCGTTACCATGTTCGCTCCTCCATAACAGGAGTACAAATGGCGTGAGGTCTGGCACGATCCGCCATTGTTGGACCTACGGAGTCAGAGTCGCTTGAAAAGACGGCTAAACAATTGTGCAGATGGTACCCTTCATTACGGAGATATTTTTGCTTACGCGACACGGACTCGACGGCTGGTTCCATTTGCCAGACAATAACAGAATATAATGACTGCCATTTCTCGTGTGGAGTAATAGACTGCCGTTATATTGTCAAGTGCAAAGATAAAACTACAAGGTAAAAGCATTTCACGAACATATTAAAACACCAAGTGGTTTCATTAAAACTAATGTATGCAATGGACTTACCCTGAAGTGTGAATACGGTTTGCAGCAACAGTACTAACAGATGTATCCATGGACAGTAACAGAGAAATGTGTCCTCATTTTTTTACTGCATTCTGTAGGTCGGCCGTAATGCCAAAGAGCCTGCAGTAGGACAGACGTATTTCACAGTACCTTTGTACTCATAAAAATTAAGGTATAAGTTTTTGTCTTGTTTCAGTCCATGCTAGCAACTCTGAAACTATGTAGATCTTGTTTTAACAGTATGTATACGGAGAATGTAATATTAAAAAAATTAGAACTGCGATCGTTTTATAAACAGCAATTTTGGCCAACCAGAGCGCCGCAGGGTCTAAGACAGCATTCGTGCGACTTAAAATATTTTGCGGTCGTAAGCTTTAACACTTGGAAATTTTTCGAAACTTTCAATAATTTCATGCGAATGAGCTGTGGCCTTTGAAGTAAGTCGGCACATGGAATTTTCATGTCGATTTCAGTGATCGTTTCTTTTGATTCAGTGGTTGTTATTTAACTGCTTCAGACAGCTGTGAAAAATATTTGTTGCTGCAGCTTTATTGTTTCAAATAATGTGACGAATTTGTTAGTTGTTCGACGCGATAACATTGATGATTAATAAACTTTAGATTTCAGTGTGAATGTTGGTGAGACTTCACGCTAACGAACTTTGAGACTTGCTACTACTTTTACGAATTGATGCGTCGCATTCGCACTCATTTTGCTGAGTTTACTATCTTCACATGCTCTACTTGCTCTATATAAGTATATAACGCTGCTAAAAGCGTTTCGGTTTAATTTTGTTTGAGGATCTGGGCTTAAAATCGACTGTTCCACAACCACCCCCTTCAGACTTCAGCGATCTGTACGTAAGTATTAGGTCATTACGGCCCAAATTGCTCATTTCTTTAGTGGTAGACGCTGCAAAACAATCATATGACTCACCGAGACGGTTGCTGTTGAAATTCTGATAGCGGTAATTCCAACTGGAACCAAACAACGCACTGTTCAAAATGGCTCTGAGCACTATGGGACTGAGCGTCTGAGGTCATCAGTCCCCTAGAACTTAGAACTACTTAAACCTAACTAACGTGAGGACATCACACACATCCATGCCCGAGGTAGGATTTGAACCTGCAACCGTAGCGGTCGCGCGGTTCCAGACTGTAGCGCCTAGAACCGCTCGGCCACTCTGGCCGGCCAACGTACTGTATGCTGCTACATGTATCATACAGAATGACCATCACGGTAAAATCAGAGAATCAAATCAGAGAAATCAAATCGGAGAAACCACGCTCGTGAAGCGTGTTACCGACAGTCTCTTCCAGAGCATCTTTCGCTACTGCAAGAGGAAAGGGGGATATTCAGAACATTTCCCACGAAACACCGTTATGTGCAAATGTAGATGCTGATGTAGATTTTTGTAGCCATATTTACGAGTTGTTACTGCATCTTCACACTCATATTCTTCGGAAGTTCATACATTTTCACGCAACTGATGATGTTCATGTTGTAACCTCCCCGCAAAAATATAAAAAAATATTATTCAAATGTTAATGGACATAGTGCCAAGTGTAACTTCCCCGGAGAATTTTGAAAGGACAGTGTAATTTCACCGGAGAATTTTGCAATGACAATACTTAAATGTGAATACTCATCGTGCTAAGTGTAACCTCCCAGCAAAAAACAAAATTTAATGACAATGACAATTAAATGAGAACTAGCAATCTGAGCCAAGTGTAAGCTCCCCACAAAAATGAAAGCCAATTCAATAAAAAATGAAATCTCAGTGACAATGAAAACGCAAATAGACCGAAATGTCGATCTTAGGCCCTGTTCTTACATCAGTAAAATTGCATCTGCTCTTATTTTTCGCCATAGCTTGGAGGAAATGCATCGCAAATTATTCTTTGAATTTAAGTAAATTTTTTCTTTAAGGAAATGCATGGGAAATTTTCTTTCAATAGAATGTTTGTTTTGTTAAAATGCTTGGTTTGAAAACAAAATTATTATTGGGGCGATTCTTGAATAAATTAATTACAGTTAATATACATTACATTATCAGATGTGCGCAATGCTGCTTCATTACCTTATTTAAAAAATATACCTCGTCCTGAATCTTGACCAGATGCCCATGTCGACGCCCGCCGACTCCTCACACACAACTCCGACTGTCTCGCACGCGCTGCTAGCACGAACGAACTACATGCTCTCGCGACTCGCTACGTACAACAACTTTCTCGCAACTGAATCATCTCGCACGCGCTACAACTCTCCAAGACTAGCAACGATAAATAGCTCTCTGGTCAGAGATTCTGTCATGGCGGGGGGCAAAAATATGGCGGCGATGGTGAGTCATTTGGACTTGCCATGAGTAACAAATTTTTTCTTAACTAATCAACTTTACAATTACAGCATATATACAGATATAAAACATGAAGTAAATGTGGTGCACGCGCACCGAATACAAAACATGTCAGACAATGACAAAAAATTTATACAATGAGTACAGAACGTATCAGCAAATCAGAAAAATGTATATACGGATCATATTCATAAATAACAAAAGTGCACACTTACTGACGTTCAGCACAAAAACATATTATCACATAAGTGCACATGCACTGAAAAATTCTTCAACGTTTTCTCAACAAATCTCATTGACAAATGACATAAGTGCATGTGTACTGTAGTTCAGAACATATCAGCAAATGAAAAATGTATATACAATATAAAAGACAAGAGTGCATATATACTGTACTTCAGAATATATCAACAAATCGAAAAAAAAATGTCTTTAGCATTTCCACAACAAAAAACGTAATGGCAAAAAATCATGTTGACAAGTAACATAAGTGCACATGCACTGCAGTTGAGAATATATCAGCAAATCACAAAAGGTATATAAATAGAAATTATGTTAGCAAAAGAAATGATTTTTACTATGTTACAAGAATTAGGATAGGAAAGGGAAGGATTGCATCATGGTTCTAGCACTTTAGGTTGCACGCAGCTGCACTGAAAGCCCATATCTTTCCACAGAAGTGCAACACCAAGTGAGACAATTTGAAGATCTTTTCCCATTAGTATTCATCAGCGTAGCCAAGACACTGAAATGTCGTAGTAATTTTCCATATTATCATTTTGGCAGTATATCAGGTACATCAAACAGTGTGACCATAATAACGTCTCCATCGCTCACGGTGGTGGACGGCATGTCATGTCAACACCACGGATAGACAGGACAAATGGATATTGCAGTAATTCAGGGTAGTTAGGTCAGTAGGTGAAGGACATTAAGTCACATACTAGTCTTCATTGAGAATTACATTAGTCTAACAACTGATTTAAGTAATTGGTGGCACTTATCGCCCAGTTACTGAACATTTCTGTACCATGTATGAAGTATTACAGAATAATGTTCATAAATCATCTGATTACAGTCAACATTCATTTAGTTATACCAATTATTGGCACTCATTGGCCAGCAAGTATTGAATAGTACAAAACATTTTTAATTATTGGCAGTCATTGGCCAGTTGCAAACATCAGAAGTCATCATTGAAAACAGGAGCTAATTAATGGCATAGTATTAACATAATTCATCTAGTTATACTAATTATTTGCACTCATTGGCCAGTTACAAACATCAGGAGTCATCACTGAAAACAGGAGCTAATGAATGGCATAGTATTAACATAATTCCTGTAGTTATACTAATTATTGGCTCTCATTGGCCAGTTACAAACATCAGAAGTCATCATTGAAAACAGGAGCTAATGAATGGCATAGTATTAACATAATTCATTTGGTTATACTAATTATTGGCACTCATTGGCCAGCAAGTATTGAATAGTACAAAACATTTTTAATTATTGGCAGTCATTGGCCAGTTACAAACATCAGAAGTCATCATTGAAAACAGGAGCTAATGAATGGCATAGTATTAAAATAATTAATTTAGTTATACTAATTATTGGCACTCAGTGGCCAGTTACAAAACATCAAAAGTCATCTTTGAAAACAGGAGCTAATGAATGGCATAGTATTAACATAATTCATTTAGTTATACTAATTGTTGGCACTCATTGGCCAGCAAGTATTGAATAGTACAACATTTTTTAATTATTGGCACTCATTGATCAGTTACCAAACATCAGAAGTCATCATTGAAGTGACATATTATTCAGAGCTGATCAGTATTATTCAGAACTCTCTTAAACTAGTAGCATTATTTGGGACTGGTAATTACTTTGTTTGCTTTTGAGTTATTGCTGCAAATGAAGATGTGTAACGTCTTTCATCATGAGTCAGCTGTAGCAAGGTTATGAAACAAGTAGAGTATATGTAATCACATTCATAAATGACATAGATTTAATGAACAACTGCTTATAGCACATTAATTCTCCTGCAAAAATATATAAAAAATGGATTATTAAGCTGAAAGAAGAAATGCATTTTGTGCTGAAAAGTAGTGAACCTCGAATTAACAGGTAGTGAAATGTGTATAAAAATGTGTTCCATAGCTGTCCTTTCCAAAACCTTCCGTCATCCTACTATGCAATATAACACCTGCTGTCAAAGCAAACTGCAACAAATACTTAAATAACTACATAGCATAAATACATAACTTCAACAATATTCTCATCGGTAAAGAAAAAACTTCATTATCCATCACTTCATTACTTATATTATCATAAATCCATTATTATCATCACCTGTAAAGAAAAACTTCATTATCCATATTATCATATTTTTCATCATTATTCATCATCACTCATTATTATCTGCAAAAAAAATCACTTCATTACTCATTACACAACTATTCCTTATCTCTAGCATATTTCATCACTAAAACTAAGAGGTGTAGTTCTGTCTGACAGCCTGCATCAATCGCTTCGTATTCTGAAAGAAAAAATTAGTTAAGACTGCTATTCTACGATGTGTATAGTATATTCGTGTTAATGCTTGTTAATTCTGATCCGTTTACTCTTCATCACGAGGTATTGCATCCTCTTTCGTTCATTCCGAAGGTGAAATTCCCATTTTTGTTTAATTTATGTCTTTCACGCATCATTTCTTTCTGAAATTGATGAACAAAGATTAATGTCTTGCATTTACATCATATACTCACTAAATAATTACTGGTTTATGGTAACATAATTGAGCATACAGCATACCATGACAGAAAACGCAATAAGAGAAAAAAATAGACAGTGTTCAAATGCAAAAATGTACACAGAATATCACAATGCAGCAGCAAAAAATGTAAAACAGTCACGATCTTGAGATGTCATAGGGCGAAAAATGTCAAAGTCAACTGGTGTGTGTTATATCTTAACTATTTCACAGTGCATACAAACAAAACATGAAAACAATCGTACATACATAAAAAAATGGAAAATGTGCACGGTTTGATGTGTAACGACAAGAAAAGCGACCTGCTAACCTTACCTTGCCGGGCACTTGCCAAGAAAAAATACGATAATCATCAATAATTAGTCACATAATTATAACTGCATAAGTGGTCATAAAATGTGTAAATTCATCTGGAAAATATGCACGGTCTGATGTGTAACGACAAGAACAGCGACCTGCTAACCTTACCTTGCCAGGCACTTGCCAAAAAAAATACGATAATCATCAGTAATTAGTCATGTGAATATAATTGCATAAGTGGTCATAAAAATTAGTAAATGGCATCATAGCATGTTAAATCATAAAGTGGTTTCATTCAATAAAGGGTTTGATGTTTGACCAATGGTGGTTGCCTTTGGATTTTCTGGTTCTCAAAGTTTCGACGTGTACCACATTGGGGTGAGGAATGCTGCGAATCCGATATGGACCTGCGTATAGAAGTTCAAATTTACTGCACCTACCTTTTATTTTGCTGGATAAATAGTGTGTACGTACTAATATCTTCTGTCCAATGTGAAAGTCTCGGCGTGTACAAACCTGTTTTTGCTGTCTTCTCCGGCGCTCTGCGGCACGTTTGATGTAGTTCAGCGCAATGTCAATTATTTCGTGGTGTCGTAATCGACGAGATGTAGGAAAATTTACTAATTCTGTTATTTTGTTAGGTGGTTCAGCATTTTTCAGTATAACAGACGGAGATAGCATAGTGGATTCATTTGGTATGGAATTAATTACATCTTGGAATGAGAATATGTGTGTGTCCCAGTCAATATGTCTTTTGTGGCAGTATATTCGACACAGCTTGCCAATTTCTTTCATTAATCTTTCACAGGGGTTCGAAGAAGCATGGTACTTGGATATATAGATCGGAGAAATGTTTCTAGCTCGTAACATACGTGTCCACGTAGCAGGACGAAATTGCGATCCATTGTCAGAAATTACTTTCATCACATGCCCTACATGAAATAGAAAATGTTTTACAAATGATTTCGAAACGGTTTTAGCAGTAGCTTTGCGTAACGGAGTGAAAGTAACAAATTTTGAAGTGAGTTCAACAGCGACAAAGATGTAGCAAAAACCTCTATTGGTTCTGGGAATTGGACCAAAAATGTCTACAGCGGCCATATGTCTCAATTTAACAGGTACAATGGGATATAATGGAAGAATATGTGAAGTCGTGTCTGATTTAGCTTTCTGGCAAATTTTACATGACGCTAAAACTCGTCGTATACGTTTCTCCATGTTGGTAAAATAACAGTTCTGTCTCAGTATAAGAAAACATTTTCTGGTTCCGTAATGTGTGTAACTTAAATGAGTATACCATATTAATTTGTTAACCAGTTCGTCAGGAATGCATAATAACCAATTATTGCTGTCAGGATGAGAGCGGCGAAACAGAATGCCATTGCGTACAGTGTAATGGTTCCTAATCGTAACATTATTCTTATCTTGCCAAAGGTGTTTAATTTCTTTCCACACATTGTCTTTACTTTGCTCTTGTGCTATGTCCTGTAATGATGACGAAATAAAATTTTCAAATGCAACTTGTTGAATGTACATGACGCTGAAATTTCCTTTGCAGAAGTTGGTTGCGATATCTTGCTGATTGTTGCTGAGAGAACGGGATAGTGCATCTGCTACATTTTGTGTGCCGGGAATGTGAACAATTGTAAAATTAAATTCTTGTAAATAAAGTTTCCATCTGCTTAATCTGTCGTGAGTAAATTTAGCTGAAAGTAAGAATTGTATCGCTCTGTGGTCTGTGTAAACGGTGGTATGTCTGCCATAAAGAAAGTGCCTAAATCTCATAAAAGCCCATACAACACATAATGTTTCCAATTCTGTAACGGAATAATTTCGTTCAGCAGGTGACAGAATGCGACTTGCAAATGCGATGTTTTTGATTACTGTAGAGCCATCTTCTTCAATTTCCTGGAAAATATGTACGCCTAAAGCGGTGTTAGAACTGTCGGTCGCAATGGAAAAATTTCTGGTAAGATCTGGGTGCGATAAAAGTGGTGCATTCAACAAAGCATGTTTCAGGCTCATGAATTCAGAATGTGCTTGCTTATCCCAAGACCAAATAGTGTTTTTACCTGTCAATTGACATAATCTAGGTGTGTCTAAAGGAGAATGATGAATAAATTTACGAAAAAAGTTAATTAAGCCCAAAAAACTGCGTAGTTGTTTCTTCGTCGTAGGAACAGTAATGTCACGTAGAGCTTGAAGTTTTTCCGGATCAGGCGCAATGCCTTCTGCTGAAATTACGTGTCCAATTTTTTTTACTGAGATTAACTGTGAGTCCTTGTGCATGAAAAGTTTGCAACAGTCGTTCTAAAATCACATTGTGTTCAGACCAGTCAGCTTCTGCAATAAGAATGTCGTCTACGTACGTCGTAATTCTGTCCTTAAGTTCTGTCGGAAGTATTGTGTTCAAACCGCGAATAAAAGCTGCTGAAGAAATAGTTAAACCGAATGGTAATTTGCAAAATTGACAACAGTCACCAAAACAGAGAAAAGCTGTATACTTTCTGCAATTCGGATGAAGTTGAATTTGCCAAAATCCCGATTTCAAATCTAATGTAGAATAAATAGCAGTACCGTGAAATTTCTGTAGAAGTTTCTCTAGTGTCTGTGGTCGATCTGTTTCATTAATAATAATGTCATTAATGTGACGCGAATCAAGTACAAGGCGAAGTGAGCCATCCTTTTTCTTGACAATATGTAGCGGGTTTATGTACGGACTAACTGCCGGTTCAATAATTCCTTGGTTGAGCATATCTTGCAACTCTTTTTTAACTTGTTCTCTATGGATATATGGAATGGGATAATGCTTGGCTTTAAATGTGTCGTGCTGTTTGACTTGAAATTCATACATAAAACCGGACATAGTACCAGGAACATTGTCGAAAACTGGAGCTTGCTGTAATAGAATTTTGTGTAGTTGCGTGCGTTCGTCGTCTGTATTTGCACTACTTTGTTTAACTTTGTCAGAAATCATCTGCATTACATCGTAGTCAGCTTCGTCTGGAGTGTTATATTTATGTACGTACGTATCTGTGAACAATGTCGAATTACAGTCTATGTTACGTGATACGGAAATGACCTCTGTGCGGTTAATTGTTTGTTCTTCCGCAGATAGTGAGTGCTGAAATTCTACAGCAAATTGTATATTTTCGTCCTTCAACAGTAAATAAGAATTCTGAAAATCAACCACTGCGTCGTGTTGTACGAGAAAATTAGTACCTAAAATAACGTCTGTTGTCAATAAAGGAACAATCCAAAAATTTGAGTGAAAAGTATGACCTGCAATGCAAAATGATAAATGCGTCTGTAATTTAACATCTACTCCTTTACTCGATACTGCTCCTTTTACTTTCGTTTTGCCTAATGGTAATGTAGGATAGGTATTCTCTTTGTTACACTCGTTAAAAGTTTCTTCATTTATTACTGGCATAGGTGATCCGGAATCGATTACTGCTGAAAATTTCGATGAACCAATTTTAATTTCGATGACAGGATGTGAAATGGTTTTCTGAACAACTGGTCTTTCCTGCAAAAGAGTGTCTCTGATATCGTCAAAAGTAATAACATTTTCGTGTACAACATTCTGCGTGTCAAAGGTAGTGCTTGTGTTACTGAAAGATGCGACCTGTACAGTATCTAGTCAGATTCTATCTGACGTGTTATTATTATCAGGAGGATGTTGTGGCATTTCTACTATTTGAACTGTTCTATTACTTCTTCCAGACGTATTACGCTCTGGATGATACCTACTGTCGGGTTCATTCATGAGAATATGTTCTTGCGGATGATTTTGCTGTTGGTAAGATCGACTGTTATTATACGTACGCTGATAATTGTGCTCATCGTTTTTACGTCTGTCGTGATAGTCATTCCTATACGGTGCATTGCGATAGGAATCGAAATACTGTCTTCTCTGTACGTAGTTATTTCCTTGCTGCCGTGCGTTACTATTTGTTGGATCTGGGACTATACGTGCACGCGGCGAAACATTAAAGTTGGGTTGACCTTGTGTATTACATTATTGGTTAGGTATGCTAACCGGCTGGTTTTGTTGCTGTTGTTGTGAAAAACCTCTATTATTACTAAAATATGATTCCTGTCGCTGAAAATTTTGACGATATTGATAATCAAAATTTTGTCTGTTATCAAAGTTCTGGTGGTTGTCGTTCCTAAATCGTCTGTTACCTTTGCTATTGAAATTACGTGGTTGACCGTAATTACTGCAAGTCTGTTGGCCTTGGCTGTTATGTGAAAAATTTTTGTTTACGAAGGAATAATCTGATTGCTGCACTTCTAAAAGCTGCAGCAGATCCCTGAATGCCGAAATATTTTCTTTTTGTTGACCTGTTAAAAGTGACACTCTTAATGATCGTGGCAGTTTAGAAATGCATAATTGTATAAGTGCAGATTCACTATAAGGTTCACTTAAATACTGGTTTTGTTGGACCATATGCTCAAAAAATTGCGGCACACTGGGAAAATTGGAGTTCTCATAATTTGGCAAACTAATAAGTTGATCTTTAATTCCGCAAATAGACCGAAATGTCGATCTTAGGCCCTGTTCTTACCTCAGTAAAATTGCATCTGCTCTTATTTTTCGCCATAGCTTGGAGGAAATGCATCGCAAAGTATTCTTTGAATTTAAGTAAATTTTTTCTTTAAGGAAATGCATGGGAAATTTTCTTTCAATAGAATGTTTGTTTTGTTAAAATGCTTGGTTTGAAAACAAAATTATTATTGGGGCGATTCTTGAATAAATTAATTACAGTTAATATACATTACATTATCAGTTGTGCACAATGCTGCGTCATTACCTTATTTAAAAAATATACCTCGTCCTGAATCTTGACCAGAGGCCCATGTCGACGCCCGCCGACTCCTCACACACAACTCCGACTGTCTCGCACGCGCTGCTAGCACGAACGAACTACATGCTCTCGCGACTCGCTACGTACAACAACTTTCTCGCAACTGAATCATCTCGCACGCGCTACAACTCTCCAACTGAACACTCGCGCGGTCAAGCGCAGACTAGCAACGATAAATAGTTCTCTGGTCAGAGATTCTGTCATGCCTCGCCCAACGATAAATTGCTTTCTGGTCAGAGATTCTGTCATGCCTCGCCATCGCTGTACGCGCTTCAATGTAAGATGAAGATGGATATGGTGGAAAGATTTCCCCGGAACCTTAGGAAAAAAGAGGTATTACACGATGGGGGGAAGCTGCGCGAAACGTGGCAAGACGCCTTTGACCGCGCGGCTACCTAGCGCTGCTTTCCACCGGCGAACATAATAAATATATTATTGGATATTATTCTTTCACATTGTCATTGGGGAGATACGGTACCTGTTGACTTAAAACATGTGTGGATAAAATTTCTACCTAAAGATCGCAAATTTTCTGTATTGATTATTGGTTTTTGCTCCTTCACGAGCCATCTTCAGATCCAATTTGCAAAAAATTATTGCATTCCATTGTGGCTTGGTGTTACAGCAATGTTTCGAATTATTTCAGCAAATAACCGTTTTGGTTGCGGAAATGTTTAATATCGATTGCATATATCAGACTTCCCCCCCATGAACCATGGACCTTGCCGTTGGTGGGGAAGCTTGCGTGCCTCAGCGATACAGATAGCCGTACCGTAGGTGCAACCACAACGGAGGGGTATCTGTTGAGAGGCCAGACAAACGTGTGGTTCCTGAAGAGGGGCAGCAGCCTTTTCAGTAGTTGCAGGGGCAACAGTCTGGATGATTGACTGATCTGGCCTTGTAACAATAACCAAAACGGCCTTGCTGTGCTGGTACTGCGAACGGCTGAAAGCAAGGGGAAACTACAGCCGTAATTTTTCCCGAGGGCATGCAGCTTTACTGTATGATTACATGATGATGGCGTCCTCTTGGGTAAAATATTCCGGAGGTAAAATAGTCCCCCATTCGGATCTCCGGGCGGGGACTACTCAAGAGGATGTCGTTATCAGGAGAAAGAAAACTGGCGTTCTACGGATCGGAGCGTGGAATGTCAGATCCCTTAATCGGGCAGGTAGGTTAGAAAATTTAAAAAGGGAAATGGATAGGTTGAAGTTAGATATAGTGGGAATTAGTGAAGTTCGGTGGCAGGAGGAACAAGACTTCTGGTCAGGTGACTACAGGGTTATAAACACAAAATCAAATAGGGGTAATGCAGGAGTAGGTTTAATAATGAATAGGAAAATAGGAATGCGGGTAAGCTACTACAAACAGCATAGTGAACGCATTATTGTGGCCAAGATAGATACGAAGCCCACACCTACTACAGTAGTTCAAGTTTATATGCCAACTAGCTCTGCAGATGACGAAGAAATTGAAGAAATGTATGATGAAATAAAAGAAATTATTCAGATTGTGAAGGGAGACGAAAATTTAATAGTCATGGGTGACTGGAATTCGAGTGTAGGAAAAGGGAGAGAAGGAAACATAGTAGGTGAATATGGATTGGGGGACAGAAATGAAAGAGGAAGCCGCCTGGTAGAATTTTGCACAGAGCACAACATAATCATAACTAACACTTGGTTTAAGAATCATGAAAGAAGATTGTATACATGGAAGAATCCTGGAGATACTAAAAGGTATCAGATAGATTATATAATGGTAAGACAGAGATTTAGGAACCAGGTTTTAAATTGTAAGACATTTCCAGGGGCAGATGTGGACTCTGACCACAATCTATTGGTTATGACCTGTAGATTAAAACTGAAGAAACTGCAAAAAAGTGGAAATTTAAGGCGATCGGACCTGGATAAACTAAAAGAACCAGCGGTTGTACAGAGATTCAGGGAGAGCATAAGGGAGCAATTGACAGGAATGGGGGAAATAAATACAGTAGAAGAAGAATGGGTAGCTTTCAGGGATGAAGTAGTGAAGGCAGCAGAGGATCAAGTAGGTAAAAAGATGAGGGCTAGTAGAAATCCTTGGGTAACAGAAGAAATATTGAATTTAATTGATGAAAGGAGAAAATATAAAAATGCAGTACGTGAAACAGGCAAAAAGGAATACAAACGTCTCAAAAATGAGATCGACAGGAAGTGCAAAATGGCTAAGCAGGGATGGCTAGAGGACAAATGTAAGGATGTAGAGGCCTATCTCACTAGGGGTAAGATAGATACCGCCTACAGGAAAATTAAAGAGACCTTTGGAGATAAGAGAACGACTTGTATGAATATTATGAGCTCAGATGGAAACCCAGATCTAAGCAAAGAAGGGAAAGCAGAAAGGTGGAAGGAGTATATAGAGGGTCTATACAAGGGCGATGTACTTGAGGACAATATTATGGAAATGGAAGAGGATGTAGATGAAGATGAAATGGGAGATACGATACTGCGTGAAGAGTTTGACAGAGCACTGAAAGACCTGAGTCGAAACAAGGCCCCGGGAGTAGACAATATTCCATTGGAACTACTGACGGCCGTGGGAGAGCAAGTCATGACAAAACTCTACCATCTGGTGAGCAAGGTGTATGAAACAGGTGAAATACCCTCAGACTTCAACAAGAATATAATAATTCCAATCCCAAAGAAAGCAGGTGTTGACAGATGTGAAAATTACCGAACTATCAGCTTAATAAGTCACAGCTGCAAAATACTAACACGAATTCTTTACAGACGAATGGAAAAACTAGTAGAAGCCAACCTCGGGGAAGATCAGTTTGGATTCCGTAGAAACACTGGAACACGTGAGGCAATACTGACCTTACGACTTATCTTAGAAGAAAGATTAAGGAAAGGCAAACCTACGTTTCTAGCATTTGTAGACTTAGAGAAAGCTTTTGACAATGTTGACTGGAATACTCTCTTTCAAATTCTAAAGGTGGCAGGGGTAAAATACAGGGAGCGAAAGGCTATTTACAATTTGTACAGAAACCAGATGGCAGTTATAAGAGTCGAGGAACATGAAAGGGAAGCAGTGGTTGGGAAGGGAGTAAGACAGGGTTGTAGCCTGTCCTCGATGTTGTTCAATCTGTATATTGAGCAAGCAGTAAAGGAAACAAAAGAAAAATTCGGAGTAGGTATTAAAATTCATGGAGAAGAAAAAAAAACTTTGAGGTTCGCCGATGACATTGTAATTCTGTCAGAGACAGCAAAGGACTTGGAAGAGCAGTTGAATGGAATGGACAGTGTCTTGAAAGGAGGATATAAGATGAACATCAACAAAAGCAAAACAAGGATAATGGAATGTAGTCTAATTAAGTCGGGTGATGCTGAGGGAATTAGATTAGGAAATGAGGCACTTAAAGTAGTAAAGGAGTTTTGCTATTTGGGGAGCAAAATAACTGATGATGGTAGAAGTAGAGAGGATATAAAATGTAGGCTGGCAATGGCAAGGAAAGCGTTTCTGAAGAAGAGAAATTTGTTAACATCCAGTATTGATTTAAGTGTCAGGAAGTCATTTCTGAAAGTATTCGTATGGAGTGTAGCCATGTATGGAAGTGAAACATGGACGATAAATAGTTTGGACAAGAAGAGAATAGAAGCTTTCGAAATGTGGTGCTACAGAAGAATGCTGAAGATTAGATGGGTAGATCACATAACTAATGAGGAAGTATTGAATAGGATTGGGGAGAAGAGAAGTTTGTGGCACAACTTGACCAGAAGAATGGATCGGTTGGTAGGACATGTTCTGAGGCATCAAGGGATCACCAATTTAGTATTGGAGGGCAGCGTGGAGGGTAAAAATCGTAGGGGGAGACCAAGAGATGAATACACTAAGCAGATTCAGAAGGATGTAGGTTGCAGTAGGTACTGGGAGATGAAAAAGCTTGCACAGGATAGAGTAGCATGGAGAGCTGCATCAAACCAGTCTCAGGACTGAAGACCACAACAACAACAACATTTCAGACTTCTGGAGCATCATCACATTGTGTAAATGTAACTGGATATATAATCCATCCGTCATAAAGCCGTTTAAAATTTAAAATGGACGCAGTGGTGACTGAATGACACATCCAGTCACTGTTGTGTCCGTTTTCCATATTACACTACTGGCCATTAAAATTCCTACACCAAGAAGAAATGCAGATGATAAACGGGTATTCATTGGACAAATATATTATACTAGAACTGACATGTGATTACATTTTCACGCAATTTGGGTGCATAGATACTGAGAAATCAGTACCCAGAACAACCACCTCCGGCCGTAATAACGGCCTTGATACGCCTGGGCATTGAGTCAAACACAGCTTGGATGGCGTGTACAGGTACAGCTGCCCATGCAGCTGCAACACGATACCACAGTTCATCAACAGTAGTGACTGGCGTATTGTGACGACCCAGTTGCTCGGCCACCATTGACCAGACGTTTTCAGTTGATGAGAGATCTGGAGAATGTGCTGGCCAGGGCAGCAGTCGAATATTTTCTGTATCCAGAAAGGCCCGTACAGGACCTGCAACATGCGGTCGTGCATTATCCTGCTGAAATGTAGGGTTTCGCAGGAATAGAATGAAGGGTAGAGCCACAGATCGTAACACATCTGAAATGTAACGTCCACTGTTCAAAGTGCCGTCAATTGGAACAAGAGGTGACCGAGACGTGTAACTAATGGCACCCCATACCATCACGCCCCGTGATACGCCAGTATGGCGATGACGAATACACGCTTCCAATGTGCGTTCACCGCGATGTCGCCAAACACGTATGCGACCATCATGATGCTGTAAACAGATCCTGGATTCATCCGAAAAAAAGACGTTTTGCCATTCGTGCACCCAGGTTCGTCGTTGAGTACACCATCGCAGGCGCTCCTGTCTGTGATGCAGCGTCAAGGGTAACCGCAGCCGTGGTCTCCGAGCTGACAGTCTATGCTGCTGCAAACGTCGTCGAACTGATCGTGCAGATGGTTGTTGTCTTGCAAACGTCCCCATCTGTTGAGTCACGGATCGAGACGTGGCTGCACGATCCGTTACAGCCATTCGGATAATATGCCTGTCATCTCGACTTCTAGTGATACGATGCCGTTGGTATCCAGCACGGCGTTCCGTATTATCCTCCTGAACTCACCGAGTCCATATTCTGCTAACAGTCATTGGATCTCGACCAACCCGAGCAGCAATGTCGCCATACGATAAACCGCAATCGCGACAGGCTACAATCCGACCTTTATCAAAGTCGGAAACGTGATGGTACGCATTTCTCCTCCTTACACGAGGCATCACAACAACGTTCCGACAGGCAACGCCGGTCAACTGCTGTTTGTGTATGAGAAATCGGTTGGAAACTTTCCTCATGTCAGCACGTTGTAGGTGTCGCCACCGGCGCCAAACTTGTGTGAATTCTCTGAAAAGCTAATCATTTGCATTTCACATCATCTTCTTCCTGTCGGTTAAATTTCGCGTGTGTAGCACGTCATCTTCGTGGTGTAGCAATTTTAATGGCCAGTTGTTTATATGGCTCTATGACGAATGCGTTACGTACCAAACTACTTCTAAACAGTCTGATGATGCCCTAAAAAGGTGAAACGCATCATTAACATAAAGCAATTTGGCAAACAAGACGGTTTTTCTTTCTTACAGTAAATTGCATATAAAAAGTGAACAATACAAAATATATTCCATTTCTGGTTTTTCATTATGCAACGTGCACCAATCTGAAATGTTGTTAAGCGTGTGACAAACATTACACATCGTCGTGTTCTTAGAGTTAAGTGGGGCTAGTTAAATTAAAAAATCATGTATGCATAACAAAAAAAATTTTAAACGTAACACGATAAAAACTTGAGGAAATATATAGTGAGTGATGTGATATACCTTACCTAAATTAAAAGACGTAGTTGGTTATGCAAACTGACAACGTTAAACACTAATCTAATATTGTTACTGTGCCCATATTGCCACACATGTGTACAAAAGATAGACAGCAAGGCTAGTTGCATCACCCATGAGTGAATGTAAACAAGATATCACTCCTAAAATGATCATAACACAAGCAAGGATCTGACTGTGTGACAGCTGTCAGCCAACTGGCCGAGGCGTAGCAAGAAAACACTGACTTCCAGATGGCGCTGCCATCCAGCTACTTTAATACAGAAGTGACTAATGAGACAGAGGATGTTAACATAATGAATTTTTTTATGGATTTACATTATCAAAAAGCAAGAAATTATATTCATATCAGTATATTTATAGTTAATAAACACTATTATCTGTTTGTTACATAAAAAAAATAAAGTCGAGAAAGTACTGACTGTCAGAGAACTACGTCGAAAGACAAAAATTCTGTCAAAGTGACCTTATACTTAGCTATTTATTATGGAATATAGCATGAACTGCTGACATATACAATATATTCGTATCTCAAAATGCAATAAGATCACTAAGCCGATGACTCATGAGCAATACTCCCATTTTATTTTGTAATGTTTTCGTGAAGTCAGTCAGATACAAAGACCTAAATTTATAAGGCTTAAATTAAATATATAATACGCATCTAGCTTAATATCTAGGTATTGCATACCGTTGTATTGGATCTATCTACTAGTGGGCATTAAAAGTAGGTGTGGCGACCCTTCGCCTTTATAATAGCTTGGACGATGCTGAGGACAATTGAATGAACCATCTGAAGGTTTGCGGAGGGACGCCAGTCCACAGACCACTTCGTTACAGATTTCATGACAGAGTGATTTGTCATTCTTATACAAACAACCATCGTCTCCGAACTGTTCCTCCTCTGCAGAGTTACATATCCTGTAAACTGTATTTATATCTCCATCATTTGGAATTGCAGCTCCTTGTGTTTACCGTGTTTGCAATTGAAATTGTTGCATGTTAAGATCCGCCAGTTGTGCGAAACAACGTTTTTCCGAAGTTCCCAAAAAATGTTTCAGCACCTCTGTGCCATCATTAGTAGGTTTCTGTTTTATTTAATTTTTACACTATGTTTGCAAGGTTTCTCACGACCAGTTGTGTGTTATTTATTACAGGTAGCTTCTCATGTTTTTTTGTGGCAAGCCCTTTTATTCTCAGCATCATGGTGAGGTATTGAGAAGCACAAGTAAATGTAACACATAGTTTCACAAATAAGGTTGTAAAAGCACTTTGCACTTCACCAAAACACACTGTAGTTATGGTTGTTTCCAGTGTGCTTTGGTGAAGTGCAAAGTCCTTTTACGACCTCGTTTGTGAAACTACGTGTTATATTAACGTGTTCTTCAGAAGACCTCACCATGATGCTGAGAATAAAAGGGCTTGCTACACAAAAACATGACAAGCTACCTGTAATAAATAACACACAAGTGGTCCTGAAAAACCATGCAAATCGAGTGTAAAGATTAAATAAAACAGAAACTCACTGATAATGGCAGAGAGGTGCTGAAACATGTTTGGGAACTTCGAAAAAACTGTGTTTTGCATAACTGGTGGACCTTACATCCGACAGTGTGTATTTATATCATTCAGCATTTAACGTTTTCTTCAGAGTAATACGAGGCCCACACCCTAACCATGCCCATCCACCCCCCATCCCTCAAACCACTTCCTCCGTACCTCACTGTAGGCACTACACATGTAGGCAGGTAACAATCTCAGTCGTTCGGCAAACCCATACCCTTCCATCGGATTGGCACACGATACAGCGTGGTTCATCACTGCAAATCACTCGTTTCTAGTCATCCATTGTCCAATGGCAGCGCTCTTTACATCACCTCAAGCGCCACTTAGCACTGAGTAGAGAAATCCGTGGCTTCTGTGGAACTGCTCAACAATAATATTCCTTTCTTTTTAACAGAGAGTCATTGTGCTGGGTGGACTCTGGCAGCACTCTGGAACTGAAGAGTGATTCCTTTTGCAGTTTTCACGCAACTTTTTGTAACCAAACCAACCTCCACAGTATTCGAGGGCCCTTGCCCGTCAGTATATGACGTCCACCTGACCTTGGTTGAACTGTGGATGTTCCGTCCTATTTTCACTTCACAGTAATATCACCAACAGCCGAATTCGGCAGCTTCAGGAGGGTCCAAAAGCACCTGATGGATTTGTTACTCAGGTGACGTTCGAAATCACTGTGTTCTCTTGCTGTCACTGCTTCTCTGTTGACAATAAAATATTCCTCAACTCCTTTTACATTGGAAGGCCCACCTCTCGTGCCGTCTGGTGGTCAATTTCACATTACATAAGGGATACCCGAATACTTTTGGTGAGATAGTGTGACGGACAAACATGTCATAACCATTCGATCACGAAGTAGCGCTTTCAGCAAAGCCCAGATCAAGTACAGTGGTTCCAGAGCTGCGACCCTCTTTCGCTCGGTTCACTGCCAAAACTTGTCGTGCATCTTGCAGTCATCGTATTTCATTCAGACGAAGAAACTCCATGAAATCTTCATAATGCGATCATTCTTAGAGAAAAACATCTTGAGGTCTGCCTTATCACGTTGTTCCTTCGCGTTTCCACTTCACAATGTCCTCACCAACACTCGACTTGGGCGGCTTTGGGAGGATTAATACGTCCCTGGTGGGCGTGTTGCTCAGATACCTACGTCTACATATACAGGGTGATTCAAAAAGAATACCACAACTTTAGGAATTTAAAACTCTGCAACGACAAAAGGCAGAGCTAAGCACTATCTGTCGGCGAATTAAGGGAGCTATAAAGTTTCATTTGGTTGTACATTTGTTCGCTTGAGGCGCTGTTCACTAGGCGTCAGCGTCAGTTGATGCTAAGATGGCGACCGCTCAACAGAAAGCTTTTTGTGTTATTGAGTACGGCAGAAGTGAATCGACGACAGTTGTTCAGCGTGCATTTCGAACGAAGTATGGTGTTAAACCTCCTGATAGGTGGTGTATTAAACGTTGGTATAAACAATTTACAGAGAATGGGTGTTTGTGCAAAGGGAAAAGTTCTGGACGGCCGAGAACGAGTGATGAAAATGTAGCACGCATCCAGCAAGCATTTGTTCGCAGCCCAGGAAAATCGACTCGCAGAGCTAGCAGAGAGCTGCAAATTCCACAATCAACTGTATGGAGAGTCCTACGAAAAAGGTTAGTTGTGAAACCTTATCGTCTGAAATTGGTTCAAGCAGTGTCTGCAGCTGATAAGACTAAAAGAATCGATTACTGTGATTTTATCCTTGCTCAAATGGAAACAGATGAATCTTTCGTTTCAAAGATTGTGTTTAGTGATGAAGCAACTTTCCACACTAACGGGAAAGTCAACCGTCACAATGTCTGTATATGGGGCACTGAGAATCCGCGGGAAACAACTCAGTATGAACGTGACTCGCCTAAGGTGAACGTTTTCTGTGCCATTTCAGCCAATAAAGTTTTTGGTCCCTTTTTCTTCGAAGGTGCTGCTGTAACTGGACTACAGTATCTGGAGATGTTAGAGAATTGGCTGTTCCCTCAGCTCGAACAAGAAGCACAACAATTCATATTTCAGCAGGATGGAGCGCCACCACATTGGCACTTATCTGTCCGTAACTACCTGAACGTCAACTACCCGAGGCGGTGGATCGGCCGCCAGGCAGCCCGTGACAGAGCACTTCATCACTGGCCTCCAAGAAGCCCTGATCTTACCCCCTGCGATTTTTTCTTATGGGGGTATGTTAAGGATATGGTGTTTCGGCGACCTCTCCCAGCCACCATTGATGATTTGAAACGAGAAATAACAGCAGCTATCCAAACTGTTACGCCTGATATGCTACAGAGAGTGTGGAACGAGTTGGAGTACTGAGTTGATATTGCTCGAGTGTCTGGAGGGGGCCATATTGAACATCTCTGAATTTGTTTTTGAGTGAAAAAAAACCTTTTTAAATACTCTTTGTAATGATGTATAACAGAAGGTTATATTATGTTTCTTTCATTAAATACACATTTTTAAAGTTGTGGTATTCTTTTTGAATCACCCTGTATACTCCCCTAGCCACCAAGCGGTGTGTGGCGGGAGGGCACAATTCGCGCCAAAGTCAAATTCCCCGCCCCCTCCCCCCCTCTCCCCCCCCCCTCTCCAACACTCGCGGATCGCGCGAGGGTAAAACGACTGTCTGAACGCCTCAGTACGAGCTCTGATCACTGCGCGATTTGGAAGTTGATGGTAATAATATATGCTCTACATCCTCGGCGAAGATCGGATTTCGGAATTTTGGGAGCAGCCCCTTTCGTTCAGCGCGTAGTCTAACTGCCAGTGTGTCCCACTTCAAACTTTCTATGACATTTGCAATGCCCCCGCGATGGCTAAATGTACCAGTCAGGAATCTTGCCGCTCTTCTTTGGACCTTCTCAATCTCTTGAATCAGACCCAACTGGTAAGGGCCCCATACAGACGAACAGTAAGACTGGACGAACTAACGTATTGTAAGCAATTTCCTTTGGTGAAGGCCTGCATCGCCTCAGGATTCTACCAATAAACCGCAATCTAGAGTTCGCTTTGCCGGTTGATTGTGTAATATGAAGATTCCATTTGAGATCATTTTGAATAGTCACACCCATGTACTTGGCTGATGTTCCCGCATCCAAAACTGGGCATTTATTTTGTACTCGTACATTAATGGGGATTTTCGCCTTGTTATACGCAGTAGGTTACACTTACTAGTATTTAGAGATAACTGAGAGTCATTACACCACGCATTTATTCTCTGCAAATCCTCATTGACTTGTTCCACAACTTTCGTCTGATACTACTTTCCTGTAGACTACAGCATCATCGGCAAACAGTCTAATGCCGCTGTCAGTATCACCAACCAGATCGTTTACGTAAATCGTAAAAAGCAGAGGACCTATTACGCTGCCCTGGGCCAAACCTGAAGCTACGCTTGTTTCTGTTGAAGTCAACCCGTTCAGGACAACATACTGCTCTCTGTCTGTTAGAAAACGTTCTATCCAACCGCATATGTCATCGGATAGGCCGTAAGCACGCACTTTTTGGAGCAAACGGCAATGCGGAACTGAGTCGAACGCCTTTTGAAAGTCGAGAAATATGGCATCAACTTGAGAGCCGGCATCTAGAGCCTGTTGTATATCATGCGCAAAGCGGTGTCTCGCATGACCGCTGTTTCCTAAACCCGTGCTGGTTTCTGCAGATGAGCTTTTCAGATTCTAGAAAGGTCATTGTGTCTGAACACAAAATGTGTTCTGAGATTCTACAACAAATCGATGTCAGTGAAATTGGCTGGTAATTATGTGCATCCGATTTTCTCCCTTTTTTATAGATTGCTATGACCTGGGCCTTCTTCCAGTCCCGTGGAACTTTCCGCCGTTCCAATGATCTACTATAGATGATGGATAAGAATGGTGCTATATTTGTAGCGTAGTCAACATATAATCTTACGGGGATACCGTTTGGGCCAGATGCCTTCCTGGCGTGTAAGGATCTTAACTGTTTTACAGTCCCAGATACAACTAAACACCCAGATACACATGAATAGACGACGTTCGAAGCCACTGACCCACCCATTTGGTTTTACTGCTTCTCTGCTGACAACACAACACTCTCCGCTTCCTTTTACGCTAGCGGGTCCCTTTCCCGTGACATGTAGATGTCATTTCCGTATTACTGGATACTTTTGGTCAGGCAGTGCACATTGTTTTCTACGTTAAACTCAGAAGTACTACAATTCGGTGTCGTGTGGAGACTTACGCGGAAGTACTCTGCGGTTCCGGCGCTCAATGTAACGGCAATCCCTGCGTGTCTGCTGGAGAGCTGGACGCAGGAGCACTTTCTCCAGCTGAGCGGAGCGGTCAGCCGCATTCCAGAGGCCGCCCGCTCACAGACACAGGTGCCCGCCGCCTTCCAGCGCAACCTGTTCAATTCCGAGCGGGTCGTGCAGCCTATGAAACTCCTGGGCCCGCCGCAGAGCGCATTTTCTCCGCTTTCGGCAACTTGGCAGCTTCAACTGCCACGAGACTCGATGCGACGGTATCTACAACAGAAGAGCCACAGTACCTCGTTTTTTATTTATTTACACGTCAAGTTCCGCAGGACCAAATTGAGGAGCAAATCTCCAAGGTCATGGAACGTGTCAGTACATGAAATTACAACATAAAAGTAATAACAGATCAAAATAAATGTTCATGAACCTGAAAAAAGTCAGTCCATAAGTTGTAAGTAGGCTGTTTAGGTTTTTATGTTGGTAACGCCACGTAGCGCTCTGTATGAAAATCACTGGCTGTGCTGTGTGCAGTCTGTGGCTGGTTAGCATTGTTGTAATGCTCGCTATTGTAGTGTTGGGCAGTTGGATGTGAACAGCGCGTAGCGTTGCGCAGTTGGAGGTGAGCCGCCAGCAGTGGTGGATGTGGGGAGAGAGATGGCGGAGTTTTGAGAACGGATGATCTGGACGTGTGTCCATCAGAGACAGTAAATTTGTAAGACTGGGTGTCATGAACTGATGTATATATTATGACTTTTGAACACTACTAAGGTAAATACATTGTTTGTTCTTTATCAAAATCTTTCATTTGCTAACTATGTCTATCAGTAGTTAGTGACTTCAGCAGTTAGAATCTTTTACTTAGCTGGCAGTATTGGCGCTCGCTGTATGCAGTAGTTTGAGTAACGAAAATTTTTGTGACGTAAGTGATTCATGAAAGGTATAAGTTATTGTTAGTCAGGGCCATTCTTTTGTAGGGATTACTAAAAGTCAGATTGCGTTGCGCTAAAAATATTGTGTGTCAGTCTAGTGTTGATCAGAATAAATAAAGAGAGAAATGCCTTAGTACGTTCAGTTCTGTTCAGCTGTTTGAAAATCAAATAACGTGAGGGGTTTACCAGCACAATCATTCATAATTTTTCTAACGGGACGTTTCAAAGTTTGAGTAAACGCAATCAGCAATATAATAAGAATCAGCTTAATTTTTCAAAGAACTCCTCGACAGAATAGAAGGAGTGACCCATGAGGAAACTCTTCAGTTTCGATTTGAAAGCGCGTGGATTCCTGATGAGATTTTTTAATTCGGGTGGCAGCTAATTGAAAATGGATGCAGCAGTATACTGCACACCTTTTTGCACAAGAGTGCAAGAGTCCGATCCAAATGCAGGTTTGATTTCTGCCGAGTATTAACTGAGTGAAAGCTGCTTATTCTTGAGTATAAACTAATATTGGTAACAGGAAACGATAATAAGGAATATACATATTGAGAGGCCAATGTCAAAATACCCAGACTCGTGAACAGAGGTCGACAAGAGGTTCGTGAACTCACACCACTTATTGCCCGAACCTCCCGTTCCTGAGCCAAAAATATCCTTTTATAATGGGAAGAGTTACCCCAAAATATAATACCACACGACATAAGCGAATGAAAATAAGCGAAGTAGACTAATTTTCGTGTCGAAGTATCACTCACTTCTGATACCGTTCGAATATTAAGCCTTTGAACAAGATCCTGAACGTGGGCTTTCAGTTTCACTAATCATATGCCCGTTCTGTGAAATTAAAACGTCAGGTTTTGTTGAATTGTGCGTTAGAAACTGTAAAATCTGAGTCTTACAGTAGATAGCGCACAATCCACTATGGAGCGAAAGGTTCGTTGTGGAACGTAATTGTATTCTGTTTTAGCCGATCACGTAACGGTACAGAATACCATTGACACTACTTTTTGCTCGAAGTCCATCTACATCTATAGTTCACTATCCATTTCAAGGTGTGCGGCGGAGAGTCGACAACACAATTCATGGTGTATGGTGGAGAGTACTTCTGATGCTATTGTAAGTCCATTCCTTCGCTGTTACATTCGCGAGTGATACTATGGAAGGACGACTGTCGGTAAGCCCTTGCATCAATTAAAATTTCCCTGAATTTCCTGTTTTGATCATTCTGGGTTGTATATGTGAGACAAAGGTACACAATGTCTGATAGGAATATCCTCATGTGATACGGAATCGACCACTAGATATCACGACAGGTGGACCCGCCGGTATAAAAGCAGACTGGTAGTAGTTATGTTACTGGTAGGGAAACAGGAAAGCTCAGAGACTTTCAACGTCGACTAGTAACTGGTTGTCAATCCGGTAACAAACCCATTACGGACATTGCAAACCTTCTAAATTCGCCCAAGCAGATGAGGCTGGAAAAATGGAAACGCGAATAAACATCTACTGCTGAACCTAGACTAATGACCGACGAGTGAAGACTGCTTCTAAAAAACTGAATGAAATCAACAAAAGAAATCACTTGTGAGTTCCAAAGTGCTACCACCAGTTCATCTAGCTCCACGACTGTGCGTAGTAACTTTAAAAAATGGGATCCAGTGTTCAACTAGCTCCACGACTGTGCGTAGTAAGTTTAAAAAATGGGATCCAATGGGCGAGCATCTTCTCATAAACCACCATTAGCTGTAGTAAATGCTAAGCGATGCATGAGTTGGTCTGAAGTAGTAGCCCACTGGACTGTGGATCACTGGAAACGACTGATCTGGGACGATAAATCACCCTGTGGCGATCCGATGGAAGAGTCTGGGTTTGGCGAAAGCCCGGAGAATGTTATGTACTATCATGTGTACAGTTAATGGCGATGTACAGAGGAGATGATGTTACGGTAAGTGGAAGGTTTTCGTGGTTAGACTGCGGTGCCCTGATTGCATTTAAGAAAACGTTAGTGAAATGTCTGGCCTGGCCAGAATCCCAACATGAACCCAGTCGAACACCTTTGGGATGATTAAGAACGTTGACTTTGCTCAAAACTCCAATGTTCAACATCTCTACCATCTCTGGTTTCAGCTCGATGAAGAATGTGTGCCATGCTCCACAGACACTCAGTAGAGCTAAAGCCGTCATAATGACGAAGGATGGACACACAACCCATACTGGTGCCCACTAACTGGTGTTCGGGTACTTTTGATCAGGCAGCGGAAGTTATTCGGATTCTCTGAACACACGCTCTACGAATACGTTAATAGCAAACCTCTCCATAACGAACAAGACCTCTCCTGTAGCCTCTGACACTGGACTTTGATGAACATCGCGGTGACAGTCTCGCGCTTGAGAGCTTCTCGATCTCTTTGACCATCATACCTGGTGCTTATGCCATACAAGACAAATTATAGTGAAGAGTCAGCCAACTATTTTATAAGTTACCGGTACATCTTGCGTGGGCGGATTACGTTTGCCTTAGGATTATTTCGATTTATTTCAGCGTGGCGCCTGCTGTAAATGCGTTTTCTCTGGTTTTTCGACGCTACATTGCTGGAGGAAGACAGTTCTGCGAGGACGTGGTGAAAAGTAATGCCTTAGAAATTTTTATTCTGTCCTCAGTATCGGTTGAGGTATTACAAGTCATGCATATTACTCGGTCGATTTTCCCGCTTCCTGACGCATGTTGCAACACTCTGCCGCTAGAGGGCTCCGAATATACTGTAATCGAGGAAATAAATGAAAGCCGATCGTATCTGCATCAGCAATGTGCGATGTTGGGGTGTTCGTGCTAGTAATAAGGGCAGCGCCAGTGTTAAGCTCAAAGTGCGTAACAGAGCTCTGAGAGGACGACCACATACAGCAGCCGACGAGACTCGTCGGAAACGGATGGACGAACACGCAAGAGAAAATCGTCGGATTACACGGACACAGCTCTCAGCTAAGAGTGGCGTGTCATGAGAGCGTGTACAGTCCATCACTGTAGAACAGCGGTGCAGAAAGCTGTGCGCACGGTTGGTGCACTCCTAACATGAAACAGAGGAAATCGGACAACTCCCAATAACTTCTTTTGTGTTTTGAGCGTGAAGGAGATGAGCTCCTTAACATCATTACCACAGGCGATCGAAGCTGGGTTCACCATTTTGACACCGAAAAACTTACAGAAAGCCTTCGAGCATTTCACTTTGTTAGTGATGGAATGGCGCAAGACGTTGTGGCCCGTCAACAAAGTCGATCATTCTACAGTGACGAGAAGAGCAAACTGGTCTCCCGCTGGGAGAAAATAATGGATTCGTCGCCAACGTGACTATATTAGGAAATACGAGGGCGGTTCAGAAAGTAACCTCCGATTGGTCACAGTGCGGGTTGTGGGGGGAGTAGCGACGCCATCTGTGCGTTCACGCACTCAACAGGTCAGTCGGCATCAAGCCGTGGTCGAGTGAACGTCGTACCTGCGCTAGTTTAGTTTTTGTGGCAGTTTGAAATGTGTGCTGCAATAGAAAACCCCACCAAATGTGAAGTGCGTGCTGTCATTAGGTTTTTTACAGCCAAAGGATATTCTGCAGCAGCTATTCATCGTGAGCTTTGTGCCGTGTACGGACCAAGAGTTATGAGTGAAGGAGTTGTCCGTGAATGGGTACCTTTATTTAAAAGTGGACGAGAAAACGTTCATGATGAAGAGAGGAGTGGTAGACCATCATTGGTGACTGACGAACTCGTTCAGACAGTTGATGCAAAAGTTCGTGAAAATCGACGTTTCTCAATGTCTGAGTTGTCTACTGGTTTTCCACAGATTTCTAAGACTCTCTTGTACGAGATAGTGACAGCAAGATTGGGTTACCGTAAGTTCTGTGCACGATGGGTGCCCAAAATTCTTACCGACCACCACAAAACTCAAAGAATGGCCTCTGCATTAGACTTTCTGTCACGTTATGATGACGAAGGAGAACCATTGTTAAACAGAATCGTGACAGGTGACGAAACCTGGATTAAGTACGTGAACCCTGAGACAAAAGAACAATCAAAGATGTGGGCACATTCAAATTCGCCTACCAAACCAAGAAAAGCCTCGCAAGATTTTTCGGCCAGAAAATTGATGGCAACGGTGTTTTGGGATGCCAAAGGGGCGTTGTTGGTTGAATTCATGGAACATGGTACGACCATTAATCAAGACATGTACTGTGAAACAATAAAAAAGTTACGACGGGCTATACAGAACAAACGCCGTGGTATGCTGACTTCCGGTATCGTTTTTTTGCACGATAACGCCCGTCCTCACTCTGCTCGCAGAACAACGGCCCTTCTTGAGTCCTTCAAGTGGGACGTTATCAACCATCCACCTTACAGCCCAGACCTGGCACCAAGTGATTATCACCTCTTCATGCATTTGAAGAAATGGCTCGGGTCACAGCGGTTTGATGACGACGAAGAGCTCAAAGATGCGGTCACAGGCTGGCTCCAGGCACAAGCGGGTGATTTTTATGCAGAAGGAATTTCAAAGCTTGCGTGCCTCAATCGCTATGGAGACTATGTAGAAAAATAGTGCAAAGATGTAGTTGTAAGATGTATATATTAAAATATTTTTATTTAACTTGGTGTATTTTTTTAAATCAACCATAGGTTACTTTCTGAACGGCCCTCGTAAATACACAGACATGAAGAAAAAATGTAAATGTCGTGTGACTAGAGCCTCCCGTCGGGTAGACCGTACGCCGTGTGCAAGTCTTTCGATTTGACGCCACTTCGGCGACTTGCGCGTCGATGGGGATGAAATGATGATGATTGGGACAACACAACACCCAGTCCCTGAGCGGAGAAAATCTCTGACCCAGCCGGGAATCGAACCCGAGCCTCCGGCCTGTGTGGCCGAGCGGTTCTAGGCGTTTCAGTCTGGAACCGCGCGTCCGCTACAGTCGCAGGTTCGAATCTTGCCTTGGGCATGGATGTGTGTGATGTCCTTAGGTTAGTCAGGTTTAAGTAGTTCTAAGTTCTAGGGAACTGATGACCTCAGATGTTGAGTCCCATAGTGCTCAGAGCCATTTGAACCCGAGCCCTTAGGATTGACATTCTGTCACTCTGACCACTCAGCTACCGGGGACGGACAGACATGAAGAAGAAAGACGTAGATTGAAAATAAAGTTTATTTTATTTAAAAACCATTAAGATTTTTCACATAAAAAATTCGGAGGCATTACTTTCCAGCACGCGCTCGTAGATACTTTGTAACAACAACGACTCTGTACTATTGTACATATAAGTAATTCTTTTCATCTGATTTTACGATAAATTTGTGCAATTGATGTTCTGATTTAATTTCTTTTTGTTTCATGCCATTATGTTTAGAAAACTGTAAATAAGTTTCAATGTGAATATTAATGTTTATGTCACATGTCAAGTAATATTGTAATAGAGTTGAAATGTAACAAATGTTGAAACTGTTGTAACATGTTTAAAATTGTAAATGTGCGTCTGGTCCATACGTAGGCAATGTGTTGGGATATGTAGAATGCAAAACCTCGGGTGAATACCTCGTCTGTCAGGGAGCGGTAAAAGATGGATGGCAGGCGAGCGCGGGAAAGTGAGCGCGGGCACTGCACGGCACAACGGGCTCAGCAGTGGTAGTTGGAGTTTGGCACTGGTTTGAGCAACACCTTCTGGAGCGAGGAGGCCCTCCTGGAAGACATAGCTTAACTGAGTCTCGGGTATGCCGTTCCAACGCCCACACAGCATGGCAAAATTCCATAGGCACTAAATGGAAAAGTATTGCGACGCTAAGAATAATTAAAAGTGCCGATACGTCAAGAGCCGTAGCTGTGGTTGTATGTGTGCTCTGTGCCTCGCCATCTCGCCGCCCGCCAACCGCCGCATCGATACTAGCAGGTTGAAACTTTTAGTACTGTATTCTTATGGATCAGAGAGTGAACTGTGTTTGTTTGGTGCAATAATAATCTAAATTTTACCAGAAATTTTCCATCATTTAATTATCCTCACAACTAACCTAGACAGGGTCCTTTCCAAACGTTGTGCAATCCGAGTGTCCCGAACTGAAAATTAAAAATTGAAATAATAACAATTATTTGCAGAACTATCTATTTTAGAATGGTGTTTATAGAAATGTTTTGTTACTGAACCAGTAAATGAATAGCGAAGGTCTAACGAAGTCGAAAGATAACTTTAGTATTGAAACTTCCTGGCAGATTAAAACTGTGTGCCCGACCGAGACTCGAATTCGGGACCGTTGCCTTTCGCGGGCAAGTGCTCTACCATCTAAGCTACCGAAGCACGACTCACGGCCGGTACTCACAGCATTACTTCTGCCAGTATCTCGTCTCCTACCTTCCAAGTTTCAAATCAGCGCACACTCCGCTGCAGAGTGAAAATCCCATTCTGGAAACACCCCCCAGGCTGTGGCTAAGCCATGTCTCCGCAGTATCCTTTCTTTCAGGAGTGCTGGTTCTGCAAGGTTCGCAGGAGAGCTTCTGTAAAGTTTGGAAGGTAGGAGCCGAGATTCTGGCAGAAGTAAAGCTGTGACTACCGTGCGTGAGTTGTGCTTCGGTAGCTCAGATGGTAGAGCACTTGCCCGCGAAAGGCAAAGGTCCCGAGTTCGAGTCTCGGCCGGGCACACAGTTTTAATCTGCCAGGAAGTTTCAAATCAGAGCACACTCCGCTGCAGAGTGAAAATCACATTCTGGAAACTTTAGTATTAATATAGTAACGAAGTTTATTATTTCGAGACAGATTTAAAGGCATTTAAATGAGCAGTAAATAAGATGAAAAGAGTAGTAACTTATATACTGGAAATCTTGAACGAATAATAAATTCAGTAATCATTTTTTTTAAATACAGCGATCATAACAGTTTAAGGCCCCCCCCCCCCCAATTCACTTGAATTCTGATGTGTTCTAAACTGGTTTGACCAGGAGAAGTTAAAGTCAATATAAAAGTCAAAATTTATGAGTGTTTTATCTTTATCAAAATTGACATTTTCTGTGTGGCACGAAAGTATAATTTCTAGGGTAACCTATGCCCGATTTTAATCAGATTAATAGATAATATAAAGTTTTGTAGTAAACATTATAGTGTAGTGTTATGTATTCATGATTTTCCATATCAGTATAGAATGTGAAACTATGCGTTCAATATATTTTCTGGTTCTAAAATTCTACTATATTATGCAGTGTTACAACTTGTTGTTTTGCATGAATATATACTAACTTGTACAGGGAAGTAACTCAGTTAATGCCTAATTAAGCTGGCGACCGTATTCTTGTCACGTTAGTAGCATCTTCTGGTTTGCTTTTGATCCATCCTGAAGTGTGATTGCATTTCGAACTTACTTGACGGATCATTGTTATTACAGAGTGGGTGTAAGTCTGATTTGCCACCATTCAGGTACACACGGTCGATATCTATGCGAAAATCCTTTCTCATAAGGTGAATACCACTCACTTACCATAGTACAGGCTTTAACGAGTACTGTAGCAGGGGTTACAACTTCCATCGATTATCACCTACTATATAAACGAACACTAATACATCACTCCGTCTATTTATACCCGATATACGGCCGGCCGGTGTGGCCGAGCGGTTCTAGGCGCTACAGTCTGGAACCGCGCGACCGCACCGGTCGCAGGTTCGAATCCTGCCTCGGGCATGGGTGTGTGTGATGTCCTTAGATTAGTTAGGTTTAAGTACTTCTAAGGTCCAGGGGACTGATGACCTCAGAAGTTAAGTCCCATAGTGCTCAGAGCCATTTGAACCATTTGAACCCGATATACGAGTATATCGCGTATTTGGTCATCTCTTACTGTATATTTTTACAAATCGCTTGCGTTGCGACTCGCAAATATAAAACAGCTTTTTCCCCGAATAGTGTACTGGAACTGTGGCTGTTATACACAAAGGTGACAAAAGTCGTGGGTTGGCGATATGGACGTACACAGATCAAGGTAGTATCGCATACAAAAGGTCAAAGGTTGTTGCATTAGCGGAGCTGTCAGTTGTACTCAGCTGATTCGTATGAAAAAGTTTCCAACATGATTATGTCTGCACGACGAAAATTAACAGACTTTGAACGCGGATTGGTAACTCGAGCTAGACACATGGGACATTCGATTTCGAAAATCGTTAGTGAATTCACTATTCAAAGATCCACAGTGTCAATAGCGGCTCTTGGAATACTGAATTCCCTAACGTGTGAAAAGTGTGCCGACAATATCAAATTTCAGGAACATCTCTCAGCACGGACAACGCAGTGGTCGACGGTCTTCACTTAATGACCGAGAGCAGCGGCGTTTGCGTAGAGTTGTCAGTGACAACACACAAGCAACACCGCGTGAAATAACCGTAGAAATCAATGTGGGACGTACGACGAACGTATGCGCCAGGACAGTGCGGCGAAATTTGACGTTAATAGAGTGTGGCAGCAGCGGAGCGACGTGAGTGGCTTTGCTAACACCACGACACGGCCTGCAGTGCCTGTCCTCGGCTCGTGACCGTAGCGGTTGGACCCTAGAGGACTGGAAAAGTGTGGCCTGGTCAGATGAGATTCGACTGCAGCTGGTAACAGCTGATGGCAGAGTACGAGTGTGGTGCAGACCCCACGAAGCCATGGACCAAGTTGTCAACAATATTGTGTCTCACTGTTTAGAGGCACAAAACGCGTGGGTGTTTTCAGCTCGTTACTAAATGCAATTAAGTAGAAGGCCGAGTTGACAGGAGCTGAAGGAGTCCAGGTTGCAATAATATGCAGTACGGCACACTGTTAGAGAGAAGGATTATTATTCAAGAAACACATAGTACAATGAAAATTACTTATCTTCAGTAGTTTGTGGGACTGCAGCTACGGCTATAACTAATACAACATATTCTCATGGACTAAGCCTGATGGGCCCTCCTCAGAGAATCAATGCAAACAGAACTGGATGAGGGCCGATTATGAATGTGCGCCTGCGTAGGTTGAAATCTAGATACGAGGGCAGTTCAATAAGTAATGCAACACATTTTTTTTCTCGGCCAATTTTGGTTGAAAAAACCGGAAATTTCTTGTGGAATATTTTCAAACATTCCCGCTTCGTCTCGTATAGTTTCATTGACTTCCGACAGGTGGCAGCGCTGTACGGAGCTGTTAAAATGGCGTCTGTAACGGATGTGCGTTGCAAACAACGGGCAGTGATCGAGTTTCTTTTGGCGGAAAACCAGGGCATCTCAGATATTCATAGGCGCTTGCAGAATGTCTACGGTGATCTGGCAGTGGACAAAAGCACGGTGAGTCGTTGGGCAAAGCGTGTGTCATCATCGCCGCAAGGTCAAGCAAGACTGTCTGACCTCCCGCGTGCGGGCCGGCCGTGCACAGCTGTGACTCCTGCAATGGCGGAGCGTGCGAACACACTCGTTCGAGATGATCGACGGATCACCATCAAACAACTCAGTGCTCAACTTGACATCTCTGTTGGTAGTGCTGTCACAATTGTTCACCAGTTGGGATATTCAAAGATTTGTTCCCACTGGGTCCCTCGTTGTCTAACCGAACACCATAAAGAGCAAAGGAGAACCATCTGTGCGGAATTGCTTGCTCGTCATGTGGCTGAGGGTGACAATTTCTTGTCAAAGATTGTTACAGGCGATGAAACATTGGTTCATCACTTCGAACCTGAAACAAAACGGCAATCAATGGAGTGGCGCCACACCCACTCCCCTACCAAGAAAAAATTTAAAGCCATACCCTCAGCCGGTAAAGTGATGGTTACAGTCTTCTGGGACGCTGAAGGGGTTATTCTGTTCGATGTCGTTCCCCATGGTCAAACGATCAACTCTGTATTGTGCTACTCTTCAGAAATTGAAGAAACGACTTCAGCGTGTTCGTAGGCACAAAAATCTGAACGAACTTCTCCTTCTTCATGACAACGCAAGACCTCACACAAGTCTTCGCACTCGAGAGGAGCTCACAAAACTTCAGTGGACTGTTCTTCCTCATGCACCCTACAGCCCCGATCTCGCACCGTCGGATTTCCATATGTTTGGCCCCAATGAAGGACGCAATCCGTGGGAGGCACTACGCGGATGATGAAGAAGTTATTGATGCAGTACGACGTTGGGTCCGACATCGACCAGTGGAATGGTACCGTGCAGGCATACAGGCCCTCATTTCAAGGTGGCGTAAGGCCGTAGCATTGAATGGAGATTACGTTGAAAAATAGTGTTGTGTAGCTAAAAGATTGGGGAATAACCTGGTGTATTTCAATGCTGAATAAAACAACCCCTGTTTCAGAAAAAAAATGTGTTGCATTACTTATTGAACTGCCCTCGTAAGAAGTGAACGAGGCACACTCCAGTTCCGTCGAGCTGCACAGCCCGCTAGAGTGCGCTGTGCTCGGCAGACGACTGGCTGCCAACCTTGTGTTGGCGCGGCGTTGTAGTAGCATCTGTGGCAATGATACTACAAACAAAGCCCTGTGCAAGCTGGCGGTGGCTCCATATTAGTGTGGGATGTGCTTACCTGGAATGGAATGGATCCTCTTGTCAAACTGAACCGACCATTGACTGGAAGTGGTTATGTTGGGCAACCCGGAGACCGTCTGCAGCCATTCATGGTCCTCATGCTCCCAACGATGGAATTTTTTTGGGTGACAATGCGCCATGCCAACGGGCGCAGTTGGTTTGAAGAACATTCTGGACAATTCGAGTGCATGATTTGTCCCGACATGAATCCAATCGAACATTTACGGAACATAATCGAGAGGCCAGCTGGTGCAAAAAATCCTGCACCGGCAGCACTTTCGGCATTATGAACGGCTATAGAGGCAGCATGTTCTGTATTTCTGTAGGGGACTTCCAACTTGTTGAGTCCATGCCATGTCGCGTTGCTGTAGCTTGCCGGGCAGAAGGAGGAGGGGTCGCACATCACGTCAGTGTATACCAGATAATTTTTTATATATTCACTGAATAGTTGTGGCCTTATACAACACCGCCTTCGGGCGCGTTCGAATTTGTTTTCACATTTGATGATTTAGTGAATAACGGCGTGTTGATTTATATAAGCTTGTAAGTCTTGAATCCAATCAGAAAGCTCGTTCGATATTCTTAAGCTCATATTTTCTTCACTCCGCAACGATGTGGAAATTTAATGTTATGGTCTGACAATTTAGAATATTTGAATTTTCAGTAATGAACTGCAAAATCAGCAATCAGTGTATCCTCCAACACTACTTTCCCGTCCTATTCCAAACAATGTATTAGGTAACCAAGCTGCTGCTATAGAACATGAGAGTGAAATTCAAATGCAGCAGAAGTCTGTCTCAGTTCATACCGAAGCTTTCTTCAGTGTTCCCTTCAGCAGTGTTGTTTGCTCGGCTTGTAAGATATGTATCGTAAACGTTTTAAGAGCGTCTTCCATCCGTCAATTATTTAATCAATTACGTAATGTGGTGCGGTAAAAATACACTCTGGGGCATTGTGTACCGCGCATAGCAGCGAAACAGTTCGGAGACAACTATTTTTGTATCAGCATGGCAATGCAGCCTGTCATAAAGCAACATTTTGGAGATAATGGTTTGTGGGCAATAAAACTCTTGAAATCCCTGATCCGCCCAGAACAGGAACACATCTGCCGTTCTGACAAACAGTCAGCAGCTGCAACGACATTTAGCTGTTTACCGCTAAATGAAGAGTTGTAACGAAATTCCTATGATAATAAATGCAATGACTTCGCGCTCTAGCTGTATCGAGCTGTTACGTTGTGATATGAGTTTTATTTAATACCGGTGTTACAAGAAGTTCACTTCTTAACAGTGCGGTTAGAGTGACCATTGTAATATCCACGACTACATTTTATTCAGAACAATATTCACGACAATTATTTAACGTATTACGATTGAGAAGACGACCGCGATTACTCGTCGTCATCGATTTCGTCCACCTTTTTGGTATACGCAGGGCGTGGCCAGATATGGAACTGACAGAAGCGGGAGATCCAGATGGTGAAGCGTTGGAAAAAAAAAAAAAAAAAAAAAAAAAAAAAAAAAAAAAAAAAAAAAAAAAAAAAAAAAACAGCATTTTTGTCGTGGTTCGAGCAAAGCATGACTCATTTATGTTAGCGTAGTTTCCAGGCGGTGGTTGGCGCAATGTAAAGGACACAAAACGCTAAACCGTGGCTCATGGAGTCGACTCCATATTCCGAATCTTTTTTTTTTTTCAATTTTTAAATTACTTACACAGCAAGTAATCATAATATGAGAAACTTACTAACAGCCCAATAAAAAATATTTTTAACTGATATGATGTAACCCTACGTGCAGGAGGACAAATTTCTTCTGTTAACTGACTCGTGTCCGCCCCGATAGCTGAGTGGTCAGCGCGGCGTTCCGTCACGCCAAGGGGCGCGGGTTCGATTCCCGGCTGGGTCGGAGATTTTCTGCGCTCAGGGACTGGGTGTTGTCCTCATTATCATTTCATCATCATCAGTGGAAGGCAACGGGAAACTACCACTGGAATCGTTTCCCTAGACGCTCGTGCGGTGGACCTCTCTGACGGAACTTCCCCCATGACAAGACTTGACGTAAGGCAGAACACAAAGTTTAAGTTTAGTTGAGTCGTGGGGACGGCAAACAAATCCACAATTATACGACGAGCTTTCTCAAGATGAAGCAGCATTGCCGTCGTGCTACATTGAACTGTTTCCCTCCACTCCCTTAGTACAACCTTGCGACGTCTATTTTTATCGTTAGGTGAAGAATATGTTCAAAAAGCTTCAAAACTGCTCTTATGTCAACGAGAGAGGAAAAGAAACAAATCCCAAGGATTGGATCAAAATATAGTCCATTGTATGTTACTAGCTCTCCTCGCCACTATTTGGCGAAATGATGAGTTACATGTGCTTGGGTGCCAAACTGTGGGACGAGCGAGAATTTTTTATGAATGTAAACCAGACTATGCAAAAATTCAGTGTTTACTTCAGATACCCAGAAAAATACTGGTTGCCCTGTTTCTACCATGAATATCACAGCAAGAGTAAATTATGAACTGTAAAATAATAATGACATCTGATTTTATATACGAAGTTCTCGGAAACGCCTTACAAGCCCCCCCCCCCCCCCCCCCCCCCCGCAAAAATTTTATTTGCAATCCCAAATTTTCGTTTCCATTTTATTTTCGAATCATAAACATAGTATATTCGCAATTATTTCGCTTCCATTTGTAGTGTAAGTAACGTAAGACACCTCCATAGGATTAGGTAGACTGATAGGTATGGGATGAGGAAGTTCTCCGGAGAATCGGCGAGGAAACGAATATATGGAAACACTGACAAGAAGAAGGCACGAAATGGTTGGAGATCGGTTCAGACACCAGAGAATAAATTCCATTGTGCTAGAGCAGAACGTAAAAGTTGTAGGGAAAAACAGGGATTGGGAGACATTCAGCAATTAATTGAGGACTTAGGTTGCAAGCGCTGCTCTGAGACGAAGAAGCTGGCACAGGAGAGGAATTCGTAACGGACCGCATAAAACCAGTCAGAAGACCGATGACTCAAAAAAAAAGGTAACGTAAAGATGAAAAAAAAATTGCCCGTAACGACTCGAATCCGCGCCCCTTGAATTATCATTCTGTATTCTTCCCGTTGTGCAAAGTCCACCGCGGAAGTCCACTAACATAAGTGGCTCATGCCTCACCCGACCAGCTCTAAAAATACCACATTTTTCAAAACGCTCGGTCATCTGGCGCTCTCACTTCTGTCTCTTTCATATCTGGCCAAGTCCGGTATATACAACAAACCTGGAAGAAATCTGTGATGATGAGTAGGTGCGGTCCCCTTTGAACACCTCATAGCAGAGTTCTCGACAACTGAAGATGTGCACTTCAGGACAAACACGTTACAACAGTATCCAAAAGGCCATCGTTCATGTGAAGGCAGATTTCTACACGTCTCCCCATCGGTGCCCACGTTGTTATTCCGGTCTTCAGTCCGAAGACCGGTTTGCTGCAGCTGTCCACGCTACTGTATCCTGTACAAGTCGTTTCATCTTCGAATAACTACTGCAACCAGCGTCCGTTTAAACCCACTTACTGTATTCATCTACAATTTTTGCCCTCCACCTATGCGTGCAATACTGAATTGGTGATTATGAGACATCATGTGTCCTATCAACGAATGCCTTCTTTTTTGTCGTGTCACAAATTTCTTCTCCCCAGTTCTGTTTAGTGCCTCCATACTGGTTACTTGATCTACCCATCTAATCTTCAGCATTCTTCTCTAGCACCACATTTCAAAACCTTGTGTTCTCTTCTTGTCTGATCTGTTTATCGTCCAAGTTCACTTTCACAAACTTTCAGAAATCCCAGATGTTTTCCGAATGAACTGACAGCTATCTGCAATGAGTTCCGGACGGAGTTCATTGACAATCAGGGCTAGAATACACCAACATCCACACAAAAAAAAAATACAGCGTGTTCAATTCGGGAACGTGGGAGAGTCCCGACCGTTACATTTGTTGGCGGAACGTAGTTGCCACAGCTTCGGTGTCCACAATGACGGTAAACTCAAACGAGGGCAGTTTATCATTTTGTAATCAACGCCACACTTGCCATGTTTCGAAATAAACGTAGCCTTTGACATTAACAGTGTCGTAACATTGTCATGACAGTCCTTGTGCACACTTCGTATCGAGAAACTATCTGTTTCTGGCCATACGTTTATTAGTATTATTTATTTGTTTCATTGTCCTCTACTCACCCCTTTCGTCTGTACCTACAGTAGTCAGAGAGTGACTTTTTACCGCTCTTCTCCCAGCAGAGAGTGCCGACAACAGTTCGGGTGAGTTGTGTACCAAAATATTGCTGCTAAGGATTTTGCAAGAATATTAGCCAATGTAGAAATATTAAGAAGGTAATATACCGCCCACGTTTGAATAAGATGCTACAAGACTTGCCTGCCCCTCAACTCATGTCGGTCACAACAAATGGAAATGACACGGAATGAACATCTATTCCACAACGTCTATCCGATTTACCTGCAGGGTGATTCAAAAACAAAGAACAGCTTTAAGTTGTTTATTGCAGACAAACAGTGAAAAATAGATACAGAATGCTAATGTCACTTGCTAGAGTAATCTTCAAAGTTTTATGCTCGCATGTACACTATACCATACTCTCAACATGGGCGCCATGCGTTGCTCGAGAAACATCGAAACGGCAGTCCATTTCATCCCACACACGAATCAACGGGTCCTTGTTTATTGAGCCGACAGCTTCAACAATTGGATTTCTCAGATCCTGAAGAGTAGCGGCCGTAAGTGGCATCGCTGTACTCGGGGTCGGGAGTTTTGTTAAATTTTATATATACAGTGATTAGGCCCTAATCAAAAAAATAAATACTGAATACTGCAATATTATTTACTATGTTAAATATTGTGGGCTATCATGGGACTCTGAAATAACCCAATACCACGATAACATAAGTACGAACATCGGCTATTTCGAAGTACGTACGAAATAATATTTTATACACATCGCGTGACTCACCGCCTTCTAACAGATAGTTCGCGTGAGGGCTGCTATTATGGAGAGAAAATATGCGTGCTTTTACGCAAACTGTAATGATTAATTTGGTTCTCAGGGGCTACTGGTCATTTATGTACCAACGTTCACAAAGAAACTGAGGTTTTTTATGCTTATTAAACGGAATATTTTTCTGTGTTTGCTCTTCGTCATCTGCAAGACAAAAACTGAGGAGAATCTCATCTGCCGTTAACCGGCCAATCTTAAACATTCTCATTCAGTACGAAAACATTAATGGATGGAATTTGTCGTTAATTTACTAGCTTTGAAACTATTAAAGGATCAAAGTCGTGAAGTCTCCCACATTCACATTTAATATTACTGACTCAATTTCTAACAAAAAAATATCATCAGCGCAATGGTAGATCAAATGCTGCTAGGGAAAGATAGGTCTCCGCAACACGAAGTTCTGAAATAGAGTTATAAATTACAATTAATGGTGGCTATTATGGGGGGTGCCCACTACTTCAATAACCAACACTTTCTAATAACAAATGGACATATATTCTGATAACTTACAGACATATTTCCATCAAATATCAGACTGTGATACAATGGCGGCCTTCCGCTAGACGAAACAAGCCAGGAAAAAAAAATCTCACACAAAAAAACATTATCTCTGTTCTTCTTCATCTACATTACACAGATACTATAAACAAAAGGCTATTTGCTAAACGCGTCGCAGTTTGCAAGCGTTACAGATAATAAACTACACTTTCTAATATTTGATATTCATAGCGCACACGGACGCAGTCTTTCAATAATTTATAGTTGACACGTCATTATTTTTAACACACAAAAAAAAACCTTTTAATTTTTCTCTGAATGTCAATTTATGTGACTTTCCGTCACATTGGAACGAAGACTGTCTTGTGTGAGTACGTACCACCATAGAAAAAAACAGTATGGTGTGAGGTCTGGTGACCTGGGAGTCCGAAAGAAATGAAGATCTTGCTGTTCACCTCATCCAATCCGGCATTGTGGGTGGTCTAAGATAACGCCGCTCCTCAAGGTGAAAATAAGGCGGGTCTCCGATATGCACAAAAATGAAATCATTAGAAATGTCATGGAGTTGACGAAGCAACCAATTTTTCAGCATGACCAGGTAGGACATTATGGCAGTTTACTTTGCCCGATAGATGAAACGTCGATTCGTCCGAAAAGCTGAGTCGATATGAAAATGTGTCCTCTGCCGTTTATTGGAGAACTGGAATACAAAATTCGTACTTACTTATGGTCGTCAAGACACAATTGCTGTAGTAATTGCAGCTTGCAAGGTTTCTTATACAAGTCTAGTGTCATCTACATCTACATCTACGTGATTACTCTGCTATTCACAATAAAGTGCCTATCATATGGCTCAATAAACCACCTTCATGTTGTCTCTCTACCGTTCCATTCTCGAACGGCATGCGGGAAAACCGAGCACTTAAATTTTTCTGTGCGAGCCCTGATTTCTCTTATTTTATCGTGATGATCATTTCTCCCTATGTAGGTGGGTGCCAACATAATGTAATCGCAATTGGAGGAGAAAACAGGTGATGTAAATTTCACGAGAAGATCCTGCCGCAACGAAAAACGCCTTTGTTTTAATGATTGCCACTGCAATCCACGTATCATGTCTGTGACACTATCTACCCTATTTCGCGATAATACGAAACCAGCTGCCCTTCTTTGGACTTTTTCGATGTCATCCGTCAGTCCCACCTGATGCGGATCCCACACCGCACAGCAGTACTCCAGAATAGGGCGCACAAGCGTAATGTAAGCAGTCACTTTAGTGGACCTGTTGCACCTTCTAAGTGTTCTGCCAATGAATAGCAGTCTTTGGTTTGCTCTATCCACAATATTATCTATTTTATCGTTCCAATTTAAGTTATTTGTAATTGTAATCCCTAAGTATTTAGTTGAATTTACAGCCCTCAGATTTGTGAGACTAATCGCGTAATCAAAATTTGGCTGGTTTCTTTTAGTACTCATGTGAATAACTTCACACTTTTCTTTACTCAGGGTCAATTGCCACTTTTCGCACCATAGCGATATCTTATCTAAGTCATTTTGCAAGCAGTTTTGATCATCTGATGACTTTACAAGACGGTAAATGACAGCATCATCTGCAAACAATCTAAGACGGTACTCAGATTGTCTCCTATCTCGTTAATATGGATAAGAATCAATAGAGGGCCTATAACACAGGAGGGTATAAGATGAACATCAGCAGAAGCAAAACGAGGATAATGGAATGTAGTCGAATTAAATCGGGTGATGCTGAGGGAATTAGATTAGGAAATGAGACACTTAAAGTAGTAAAGTAGTTTTGCTACTTGGGGAGCAAAATAACTGATGATGGTCGAAGTAGAGAGGATATAAAATGTAGACTGGCAATGGCAAGGAAAGCGTTTCTGAAGAAGAGAAATTTGTTAACATCGAGTATTGATTTAAGTATCAGGAAGTCGTTTCTGAAAGTATTTGAGTGGAATGTAGCCATGTATGGAAGTGAAACATGGACGATAAATAGTTTGGACAAGAAGAAAATAGAAACTTTCGAAATGTGGTGCTACAGAAGAATGCTGAAGATTAGATGGGTAGATCACATAACTAATGAGGAGGTACTGAATAGAACTGGGGAGAAGAGGAGTTTGTGGCACAACTTGACAAGAAGAAGGGATCAGTTGGTGGGATATGTTCTGAGGCATCAAGGGATCACCAATTTAGTACTGGAGGGCAGCGTGGAGGGTAAAAGTCGTAGAGGGAGACCAAGAGATGAATACACTAAGCAGATTCAGAAGGATGTAGGCTGCGGTAGGTACTGGGAGATGAAGAAGCTTGCTCAGGATAGAGTAGCATGGAGAGCTGCATCAAACCAGTCTCAGGACTGAAGACCAGAACAACAAAAGCAACACTTCCTTGGCAGACGCCTGATATTACTTCTGTTTTACTCGATGACTTTCCGTCTATTACTGCGAACTGTGACCTTTCTGACAGGAAATCACGCATCCAGTCGCACAACTGAGGCGATACTCCGTAGGCACGCAATTTGGTTAGAAGACTCTTTGGCTTCAGAAGACTCTTGGTTTGAGGAAGTTGAAGTTGCTGGTCTGTCCCTTTTGTGGACTTCCAAGGACTCCGTGGGATCGCATCTCGGATACGCTCGACATTTTCATCAGACTTGCGTGGCCGACCAGTGTTCTTCCGTCCGTATATGCAACCAACTTCGAACAATTTTTATGCCAGTCATAAATGTATTGGGGTGCAGAGGCGGCTTCTTTCTGAATCGAGGGTGGAATACACATGAAACTCGAGCAACGGATTGACTCCGCGCAAATTCCAACACCCACAAAAAAAAATTTTCTTGTGATGTAGCGCTGTTGTTAAGACTTTGAACCTTCCTCTGTCCAGTGAGATGCGCAATATGTTTTTTTAAGTATGTCTGTAATAAATGACTGAAATCTGTCCGTTCTTTTTGAATCACGTTGTATTTATGCATTAGACACCATCTCCCTTTCTGCATAATTTTGATTTATACCTGTTCTTTGTTCAGAAGACTATGTGTGGTTCAAGAAAGAGCACGTAGCATCCAAATAGTGATCATTGTTCACGGAGATTAGACTCAGATGAACAAGAATGGCTCAGAATGGTTCAAATGGCTGTGACCACTATGGAACTTAACATCTGCGGTCATCAGTCCCCTAGAACTTAGAACTACTTAACCTAAATAACCTAGGGACATCGCACACATCCATGCCCGAGGCAGGATTCGAACCTGCGACCGTAGCGGTCCCGCGGTTCCAGACTGAAGCGCCTAGAACCAATGGGCCACATCGGCCGGCAAGAACAAGAATGATGAGGGAAATCTACCTTAGCCTTGTAAGTGGTACCATTCAGCTGTTCTTCTATAGAGACTTAGAAAATCCTTAGGAAAGACATGGCTGACCTCAATCTAGATACGGGAATCTGTTTTAATGAAGCCGTTCCCAGGAACGAGTTTAGTGTCTTAATCAGTGTGTCACCTAAACTGGTAGATGTGAAACGGGATCCAGTTAGAGATTAAACACCATGTATCAAAGGCTAGACTGAAAACTTTTCAACACGTTTAAAGTCTATGTGAAAGTGTGTCTAATTAACCGCTTTCCGACTAGAAAAAGGAGACTATAAACGGAATGCCACTTTCGCATTAGCTTCTGGATTTTCGACCGGAAACGTGTCCGAAAGCTGTTTTCCAGTCGTGGTCACCGGAAGGACATAACCGGCCGCACGTACCGCGGGCACGGAAAGCAGCGACGCCGTCGCTTTTCGGATAAAGCCGGCTGACGGGCTGAGAAAGCCGACGTCAAACTGTGGGCCGCGTTTTCTCCTGGCCACCTGTTGCAGGCGACACCTACCTCTCTGACTCACTCACTCTCCTGCCGGCTGCCGGCAGCGGGGGGCAAACACTTGGTGAGCCACGCACCGACCCCAAGGTCGCTTTCCCTCCGCTTGTTTACAACCTGTGTCTGCCTCGTCACCTTTACACTTCAACACTGTCTACGCTCTTCCCGTCATATCGGCCGAGAGGGCGCGGTGAGTAAGACATTGAACTCGTAGAAATGAAGCTCGAATCTGCAGTAATTAATTCTTGTGCCCCAAAGTACTCAGCGTGAAGAAACACGTAGTCTTGCTTGGTGTGGGTCCAACGTCATACATCGAACATTTTTCTTTTTTATTAGAGAATCACAGCTTCCGCAAGCCATCGTGCAACGCATGGGAGAGGGTTCCTTGTACAAGTATTAACGGTTTTCGGCTCTATTCCAATGGTTCAAAAGGCTCTGAGCATTATGGGACTTTACATCTGAGATCATCAGTCCCCTAGACTTAGAACTACTTAAACCTAACTAACCTAAGGACACCACGCCGGCCGGAGTGGCCGGCCTGCGGTTCTAGGCGCTACAGTCTGGAACCGACCGACCGCTACAGTCGCAGGTTCGAATCCTGCCTCGGGCATGGATGTGTGTGATGTCCTTAGGTTAGTTAGGTTTAATTAGTTCTAAGTTCTAGGCGACGGATGACCTCATAACTTAAGTCGCATAGTGCTCGGAGCCATAAGGACACCACACACATCCATGCCCGAGGCAGGATTCGAACCTGCGACCGTAGCAGCAGTGCGGTTCCGGATTGAAGCGCCTAGAACCGCTCGGCTACAGCGGCCTGACTCAGCTCTGTACCATTCGCGGTTCGAGTGAGGGGAAATTTTCGTTTGGGGTCGTGGTCGTCTGACATAAGTTGCTGTAATGGTTAGCAAATATTGTGCGAACCGAGACACAGGCAAATTTATAGTGAGGTGCCATGATACTGATATGTGTTTGTACATCACCAATGTCCAGCTTCCCCTCCAGTGATGATAATTTGGTAAACAAAAGCCACATAGAGGAATAAAGTTTTGTTAACAGGTGATGGTTTGCAATGAATTATTTCAAAACTGATGCAAAAATGACTGTATACGTGGTATCCCAGGAGGAATGGTGAATATTCAAGGAACTAACAGAGACGATCATTTGAAGCAAAAAGCTTCTTATGGGCATATGTACGATTTCGGAGTGGTTTATTGGGAGTAAAGGAGGCCATTCACCGAAAAGCAGAAGCGCTGAGTCGTCGACAGGCACACACAAATGAAAAACAAAGTGGTTTAAGTGGTTTTAAGCACTATGGGACTTAACATCTGAGTTCATCAGTCCCCTGGACTTAGAGCTACTTAAACCTAACCAACCGAAGGATATCACACACATCCATGCCCGAGGCAGGATTCGAACCTGCGGCCGTAGCAGCAGCGCGGTTCCAGACTGAAGCGCCTAGAACCGCTCGGTCACAGCGGCCGGCTAAATGAAAGAAAACTTTCTGCCTTCGGAGTAATCCTATTTCGAGCTAGAGTACAAATAACCACAGAAAATATAGTCTACAAACACAAACAGACATACAGATACACACTTGCATACACAGGCCCATGCCCCTGTATGACACTGGCTGGACACAATGCTAGTGCTGCATTTCAGAGAGTGGACTAGGGTGGGGTGGAGGGTGGTGTTGGATGAGGTGGGTAGAGGGAGGGAAATGGGAGGCAGAGAGAGGGTCAGGGGTGAGTGGTTAACAGTTTGAAGGGATGAAGCCTGTTTGCAGGCTAGGAATGTAGGAGAGAGGGGTCACAGGTGAACATGCTAGGAATATGATGAATGGTCGTCAGAGCTTATTGGTAGCAGTGCATGCTTACATGACATGACACTCTGTATTGTGAGGGGATGACAGGATGGAGGGATGGGAAGCTGTTAGGTGGGTGGTGACATTGGGATACCAGACATTGGGGCCAGGATGTTTGTGGGAGTGAAGGATATGTTGCAAGGATAAATCCCATCGGTATAATTCAGAAGAGCTGCTAGTGGAGAGAAGGACTGAGATTACGCCAGATGTGCAGCAGCGTTTGAAATTCATCATGTTATGATCAGCTGCATGTTGATCAACTTTATTCTTATCAACAATTTGGTGATGGCCATTCATTCTGTTGGACATCTGGTTTGTAATCATACCGACATAATGGGCTAAAAACATTTCTAACAGAGCTGATATATGGCAGGGTTGCTTCCACGGGTGGCCTGTTCTCTGATGGCGTAGATGAGTCTGTGACAGAAGTGGACTGGACAGATCTTGTACCTTGGTCTCCCACAGCATGTGACGCCTATGACAAAAGGTTGAGAACAGGATTGCCATAGTGAGGGAGCACCGCTATAGGAGGCATTGGGAAGAATCGTTAGTAGAATTTCTCTAACTTCATGGCATGGTGAGTGATAATCAAAGGCCTGACAGGCGACATGATTCAGTCATCCCAGTCAAAGGCGATATTGGGGAAGCACACCTTTAGAGCTGATTCTTGGTGGTGCTAGGAGGTTTGCGGATGTGTGAGAATATGGCATGGGAAATCTGTTTGCAGGCTGTGTTTGGAGAGGAAGAGGTGGAGGAGGGTGGGAGTCAAGGCCTTCATGCGGTCTTCAGCATACTGAGCAAAGGAGTTCTCATTATTGCAGATGCTTTGTCATCAGGTGGGCACGATGTATGGGAGGAATTGTTTGGCTTAAAAGGGGTGGCAGGTGTCGAAATACAGGTATTGATGGTGGTTAGTATGTATAATGTTTACAGAGGTGTGGATGGAGCCATCAGAGAGTTGCACGTCAACGTCCAGGAAGTGTGAACGGGCTCACTCTTACGATCGTGTTAACAGCGATGCCCGATAGTTCTAGGGATAAAGGAATAGGGCTGGTTCTGAATTCAGTACTGATGGCCTCATTGGGCATGCGCGAGCTTGTAGCTGTCTGTTGTGGTCATGTCTCTGCTGAGTGCTGGTTGGTTGGTTTGTGGGATTAAAGGGACCAGACTGCTACGGTCATCGCTCCCGCTGAGTGCTGAGTCTGCTGTATTGCTATCTCATGCACTTACCGTGTGGTGAGTTTTGTTTACGATCCCCGTTATCACAAGGAACTTTCTCAGCAAGTGGTATAGTGCACATTTCGTAAATATTTTCTCCGAACTTTGTAACTTTCATAAATAATTAGTGTTGCGCTAACGTTAAATCACGACTTTCCCACTGTTATGCTAGAAGTGGTTCGCTGTGTTTACGTATATCATTTAAACGCGCTGCGACAAGATCTTGTACGAGTTTATAGTTCGGGGCTTGTACGCGTGGAGCGGTTCAGTTGACTATAATCTTTCTTTTTACACTTCTGTTCATCGTGTAAAAAGCTAATCCTCGGATGAGATGTTTGGGAAAATACCAGACAAGCACCTGTCGCCGCAGCTTGTACTAATCACATGAATCTACCAGTCTCTAGCAGCGTTACCACCGCACGGTTCAGAAATTTAAATGCGTTAGTCTTATTGCCCACATTTTTTCTGAAACATTATTCAAATTAAGCTTGTAACAGTCGCCTGGCCTAGCCGTAAATACTTTCGCGTTCAAATGTAGTTCTGTTAAGTCACACAATCAAACATTAGAGCCTATATTCGATAGGAAAAATGTGAGATACCTATCAAAATTATCTTAAAAGTCGCACTTACACTGTTCAAAATGACGTGAAAAGGAAACAAAAGTAGAAGAGTGTAAACCTTATGCAAGCAGTATGAAACATGCCATCGCTGCAACGTTTAATTATTTTCATTAACAACAGTAACAAATGAGAATCATATAAGCAAACAAAATGGTACGTAGCTTACAACCTATTAGATGTCAATACATAATAAAGAAGTTATTTTTTGAATACGTTTTCGTACAATTTTCCATCAAACAATGACAGAAAGGTCAAGAACTGAAGCAATATTGCCATTGTTTATTAGATTAGATGTACTTTTCGTTGCAGTAGATACATAATGAGGGGATCATCAAGGACATATTTACACACACATCGGCCATCAGTCTGCTGACTGGTTTGATGCGGCCCGCCACTAATTCCTCTCCTGTGCCAACCTCTTCACTTCAGAGTACTTCAACCTAAGTCCTCAATTATTTGCTGGACGTATACCAATCTATGTCTTTCTCTATAGTTTTTTCCCTCTACCGCTGTCTCTAGTACCATGGAAGTCATTCCCTCATGTCTTAACAGATGTCCTATCATCCTGTCCCTTCTCCTTATCAGTGTTCTCCATATATTCCTTTCCTCTCCGTTTCTGCACAGAACCTCCTCATTCCGTAGCTTATCATCCCACCTAATTTTCAACATTCGTCTGTAGCACCACATCTCAAATGCTTCGATTCTCTTCTCTTCCGGTCTTCCCACAGTCCATGTTTCACTACCATACAATGCTGTACTCCACACGTACGTTCTCAGAAATTTCTTCCTCAAATTAAAGCCTATGTTTCATACTAGTAGACTTCTCTTGGCCAGGATTGCCCTTTTTGCCATTGCTGGTCTGCTTTTGATGTCCTCCTTTCTCCGTCCGCCATTGGTTATTTTACTGCCTAGGTATCAGAATTCTTTAACTTCACCTTCTTCGTGACCATCAATCCTCACGTTAAGTTTCTCGCTATTCTCATTTCTGCTACTCCTCATTACTTTCCTCTTTCTTCGATTTACTCTCAATCCATATTCTGTACTCATTAGATTGTTCATTCCATTCAACAGATCATGTAATTCTTCTTCACTGTCACTCAAGATAGCAGTGTCATCAGCGAATCGTGTCATTGATATCCTTTCACTTTGAATTTTAATTCCACTCCTGAACCTTTCTTTTATTTCCGTCATTGCATCTTCGATATACAGATTGATCAGTAGGGGCGAAAGACTACATCCATATCTTACACCCTATTTAAACCGATCACTTCCTTCTTGATCGTCCACTCTTATTATTCCCTCTTGCCTCTTGTACATATTGTACATTACCCGTCTCTCCCTATAGCTTACCCCTATTTTTCTCAGAATTGCGAACATCTTGTGGCATTTTACATTGTCGAACGCGTTTTCCAGCCGACAAATCCTATGACCGTGTCTTCATTTTTCTTTAGTCTTGCATCCATTATCAGCGTCAGCGTCAGAATTTCCTGTCTCCTTTTCCTAAAGCCAAACTGATCGCCATGTAGCACATTCTCAATTCTCTTTTCTATTCTTCTGTGTATTATTCTTGTCAGCAACTTGGATGCGTGAGCGGTTAAGCTGACTGTGCGATAATTCTCGCACTTAATATCTCTTGCAGTCTTCGGAACTGTGTGGATTATATTTATCCGAAAGTCAGATGGTATGTCGCCAAACTGATACATTCTACACACCAACGTTAATACTCGTTTTGTTATCACCAATGATTTTAGTAATTCTGATGGAATGTTATCTATTCCCTCTGTCGTATTTCATCTAAAGTCCTCCAAAACTCTTTCAAATTCAAATTGTAATACTGGATCCCCTCTCTATCCTAAATCGACTCCTGTTTCTTCTTCTATCACATTAGACAAATCTTCCCCCTCATAGACGCTTCCTTTATACAGAAAAGCAAATATTCTAATGTAACTTCAAAAAAAAGTACCTTTATATGACTGTTCTGCTTTGTATCACATCAGCGCCTGCACGCAATGCAGTAATGTAACATGTAACTTTTTCTTCCGTCGAACAAGAGAATCGGATGGTTGTCTCACTGACATCAGCATAATGCTATGTTGATCACCGACTGCGGCGTCACCGTCGTAACCTTGAAAGTGATGCTCCGGCAGCGTGGTTCACTGACAGCGGTGAATGTGCGCTTTTTAGGTCAGCGAAGCGTTGTGACGCAGCCATCCAGTGCACTTGCATCACTTTGCCAACATGTAAACACAAGAACATTAAAAGGCAGTACCACCGAACAGCGAAAACCATGCGTCACATAGAAGTGTCCACAACCGGCATTCGTCTATCGTTAGAAAAAATACAACGTTTCGGCTCAGTCGATGACTCTGCACTGAAAACAACGATTATGTGATGCAGCGCTTCGCAAAAACAGCACACAAAAACGTAAATCAGTTCAGTGAAGGTATCAATTTCAGTCTAGACTACTGGCCACTAAAATTGCTACACCACGAAGATGACGTGCTACAGACGCGAAACTTAACCGACACGAAGAAGATGCTGTGATATGCAAATGATTAGCTTTTCAGAGCATTCACACAAGGTTGGCGCCGGTGGTGACACCTACAACGTGCTGACGTGAGGAAACTTTCCAACCGATTTCTCATACACAAACAGCAGTTGACCGGCGTTGCCTGGTGTAACGTTGTTGTGATGCCTCGTGTAAGGAGGAGAAATGCGTACCATCACGTCTCTGACTTTGATAAAGGTCGGATTGTAGCCTACCGCGATTGCTGTTTGTTGTATCGAGACATTGCTGGTCGCGTTGGTCGAGATCCAATGACTGTTAGCAGAATATGGAATCGGTGGATTCAGGAGGGTAATACGGAACGCCGTGCTGGATCCCAACGGCCTCGTATCACTAGCAGTCGAGATGACAGGCATCTTATCCGCATGGCTGTGACGGATCTTGCAGCCACGTCTCAATCCCTGAGTCAACAGATGGGGACGTTTGCAAGACAACAACAATCTGCACGAACAGGTCGACGACGATTGCAGCAGCATGGACTATCAGCTCGGAGACCATGGCTGCGTTTACCCTTGACGCTGCATCACAGATAAGAGCGCCTGCGATGGTATACTCAACGACGAATGTGGGTGCATGAATGGCAAAACGTCATTTTTTCGGATGAATCCAGGTTCTGTTTACAGCATCATGATGGTCGCATCCGTGTTTGGTGACATCGCGGTGAACGCACATTGGAAGTATGTATTCGTCATCGCCATACTGGCTTATCACCCGGCGTGATGGTATTCGGTGCCATTGGTTACACGTCTCGGTCACCTCTTGTTCGCATTGGCGTCACATTGAACAGTGGACGTTACATTTCAGATGTGTTACGACCCGTGGCTCTACCCTTCATTCGATCCCTGCGAAATCCTACATGAATGTTCAAATGTGTGTGAAATCTTATGCGACTTAACTGCTAAGGCCATCAGTCCCTAAGCTTACACACTACTTAACCTAGATTATCCTAAGGACAAACACACACACCCATGGCCGAGGGAGGACTCGAACCTCCGCCGGGACCAGCCGCACAGTCCATGACTGCAGCGCCTTAGACCACTCGGCTAATCCCGCGCGGCAGCGAAACCCTACATTTCAACAGGATAATGCACGACCGCATGTTGCAGGTCCTTTACGGGCCTTTCTGGATACAGAAGATGTTTGACTGCTGACCTGGCTAGCACATTCTCCAGATCTCTCACCAATTGAAAACGTCTGGTCAATGGTGACCGAGCAACTGGGTCGTCACAATACGCCAGTCAATACTCTTGATGAACTGTGGTATCTTCTTGAAGCTGCATCGGCAGCTGTACCTGTACACGCCATCCAAGCTCTGTTTGACTCAATGCCCAGGCGTATCAAGGTCGTTGTTTTGGGTACTGATTTCTCAAGATCCTTGCACCCTAACTGCGTGAAAATATAATCACATGTCAGTTCTCGTATATTTGTTTAATGACTACCCGGTTATCATCTGCATTTCTTCTTGGTGTAGCAATTTTAATGGCCAGTAGTGTATTTGTGTTTGAGAATTGTAGACTGCTTCTTCCTCGCAGGGTCTGATTCAGTACCCTTTGATCAGATTACAAATTACAGAATCTTGACTTATATGCGTGGGAGACTGTGGATTATCCACATTTATCGCATCTCCCGATTTCCGAAACGTTTCCAAAACGTTACATAAAATACTGAGATGCATTCCACAAAACACCGAACTACGAGGGCGTTCTGAAAAGTAATGCCTCCGCAGTTTTTATTCTGTTGTCGACATCTGTTGAGGTATTACAGGTCATATATTACTCTGTCGACTTTCTCGCTTCGTTGACGCATGTCGCAACCCTCTTCCGCCAGAGCGCCCGAATTCTACGTCAACCTCATACTGCTCGTGCATGGTGTGTGTCGGAGGGTACTTCTGGTATCAATAACGGATCCCCCGTACCCTCTTCCACTCGCTTCTGGTGCGAGGGAAAATGATTGCCGGCAAGTCTCTGTATTGGCTCTAATTTCTCAGATTTTCTCGTCGTAGTTATTTCGCGAGATGATGTGGGTGGAAATAGTGTGTTGTCCGACTCTCCCCGAAAATTTCTCACTCGAAATTTGAATATTAAATCCCTCCGTGATGCACAACGCCTCTCTTGTAACTTCTGCCAGTGAAGTTTCCTGGAGATCTCAGTAAAGCTCTCGCTCCTGGTAAATGATCCCGTGATGAAACGCGCTGCTCCTCGTTGGATATTCTCTGTCTGTTCTGTCAGTCCTACTCGGTAAGGATGCCAGATAGATTAACAACACTCAAGAATGGGTCCAACAAGCGCCTTATAGGCTACTTCCTTCGTGGATGACATACATTTCCTTAAAATTCGTTCTGTGAATCTGAGTCTGGTACCTGCTTTTCCTCCCATTTGTCTTATGTGGCCATTCAACTTAAGGTCGATCTGAATAATCACTCCTAGATAATTTACAGTAGGTACTGTTTCCAGCAGTCACTAATCAACAGCGTAGTTGTACAGTAGTGGCTTTCTTTTCCTGCATATGCGCAGTGTGTTAAGGGGGGACGTTGATGAAAAACACATGCTATTTCAAAAATGGACCAAATCCGCAGTTTTGCAGAAATGGCAATGAAATTTTGTACCACGCTTTACAAGAAAGTAACACATTTACATATAAAATCCTTTGATTATATATGTATTCAACTTTTTGAATGAAATTTGAAGTTTTATTTTCAAAAAATAATGTATGTTCCTTTTTCTCAGAAAGTATTCAAGACATTAATGCAAAAAAATTCTCTGTTTAATCTCTTTGTATGTTGTAAACGTCTCTCATGAGGTTTTTGGAATAGATCAAATAGGAGAATTTTCGTAATTTTTTAATTATAATTCCACAAGTACTATTTTAAATTCATGCCAAATTCCAGGCACTTTGCCTCATATCTCATCTTGGAATCAGAATTTCAAAATTTTCTCTTGATAAAACGTTTATTAGGTTCACAGAAATATGTGTACAAAATTTCATTATTCTAGCATTCATAGAATCTGTGGGAAATGTACATAAACTTTAAAAAAACAAACTTTTCAGGAAACGCAATTTAAAGTTCAACCTAACTTTTTTCCTTGTGTCACTTCTTCAGAAGGCATCACATTTATACTCTGGGTCGACTTTCCCTTCAAGGCTTCTCTACTGGTTTCTTATTGTCTGTCTTCTTTCCTTTACCAGGTCTTCAACTGACTTTTCAGCTGCAGAGACGCGCTGTAAATCTATTTTTCTCAGAATGTCTTGAGTAAAATTTCCTATCTTGAAGCCCATTCTTTCTAATACCTTCATCCTCTCAACGTTCCCATCATTCAGTACAATAACTGCATCATAAGTTGCAATTATGACACCTGTAGCAGATGCAAATGTGTTTTTAGGGCATCGTTTCCATACGAATGAATTTAGAGACATTTGGATTCTGGGTTATGCCATGAACACACTTTTTCGAGAAGTGCAGTATCGGCCAAAGATGATCTATAAAACCAAAGAGTATGTATCACGGCCTTCTAGAAGTATCCCGCACACGTTAGGTTGAAAGTAATACACAGAATCGTTGTTCACTGAGCTGGTACTGAAGTACTGCTTCAAAACGTGGGCGTGGCAGGGAGGCCGCGTCACACTTTTAATTAATTTTCAGTCACTTCGGATGCCATTTCAACATTGAAACTTTGGGAACTTATTGTTCATCAGTTGTACTAACAAATAAAAAATAAATCGAAAATTGGCATTTCTGGTCAATTTCATCAAAGTCCCCCCTCAAATTTATTTATGTTCACGATCAACTGTCAGAGCCTGCACTGTTCATCAGCCCTCTTCCGGCCATTCGACAAATCGTTACTGTCTTCTGGCGTTTCTGCTTTGTTATAGACAGTCGCATCATCAGCAATCCGTCTCAGTGAGCATCCGACGCTTTCTACTAGCTTGTAACATGGCGGTGAGTAAAGCAAGTAAGTCGTGGCATAAGAAACAGCGTGCGGTATTCGAGTTTCGAATTCGAAGAATTCATCCACATATGGACATGACAATGCCGGACCACACGACAATGCCAGACCGCACACGAACACTGCGACATCTGGAACAATCCAACCCCTTGGGTTCACTGTCATCGGTCATCCTCCATACAGTCCCCAGCTGTCTCCGTCCTGTTTTCATCTCTTTCCAGAATTCATTTTGATAGTGATGAAACGGTGCAAACAGCTCCTTCAGCAAAGTTAAACGTTCTACAGTGATGATATCAACAAACTGGTTTCTCGTTGGCAGAAACGTGTTCGTTCCCAGAGAAATAAATATGTAGACATGATGAATAAAAATGTAGAACGTTAATGAAGTTGGTCTTATTTAAAAAGCTTGAGCAGTTTTCACATAAAAAATTCGGAAGTACTGCATTTCAGGACGCCCTCTGTAACATCCACGAGATAAATTTTAGCTACAGTGCGACGAGAGGAAACTATGCCTCTAACAGTTATAAACATTATCTACCCGACATATGAAAAAGCAGTGAAATAAAACGATGATAAATATTAACTAATTATATGATATTTCATGATGTAATTGAACATATCGATGTGTATCATACAAAGACAATGATAATTGTAAATTCTTTTTATGATCTGCGTTTGTCTTCCTTTGTTTTTACCTTTTGTTGGGTGGCTTTTGTAGGTTGCGGACGTAAGACGTATATCAAACTGAGGTCTGTAAAGAAATTGTAATTATTTGTTAATTATTACTTGAAAATAGAGTTCATTATTATTATAAATATGAGTGAATAATTATTTGTATCTTTAATTCCTCTCTCAATAAGCATTATTTGTGTTAATTATTTCTTTCCGCTGCAAGGAGCGCAGCCACTGATGATAGCGATTTGTATCGCGTTTTTATCTGTGTTTCTTACGAAAGTATCAATGGTTTGCTTGATGAAAATTAGTCTAAATAGTGCACAATACGAAAGCAAAGTTTAATAAGCATTTCAAATACTTATCCTGTTAAAAGAAAATTTGTTCTAACAATAGAAAGTCTCTATCAATTGTCTTCCGCCATCTTAACAATTATCTCAGCAACGAATTCAAATTACGCAATCCTGCAGACATAAATGCCGAAGGTAATAAAAATGTGTAAAAATAAATGTGCATCGGTGTCCCGAACTCATTTTAATGAAAATAATTCGAATCAGATTGGTTCTTTAAAAAACAGTGCTCATAGCACGCTCCATATAACAGAATTTTCTTGCTAATGTATGGAGCCGAAATTAATTACGCACGAGTTGCGAAGAGTATTGTTTCAGGTAACATACATCAGTGTTGTGTGCGGCTGATATTCGGTGGTTTTAATGATCATTTTACTGAAGATAACTGTTTCCAACATAATCCATAGTTGTATAGAATCTGTTGTATGAACTGTGATTTAGTGACACTTACACAATTTACAGGCAACACTTTAACGCAACGTTAACTTGGGAGTTCTTTAGCGACTTGACCAAATCTTTAGCCGGGAGAAAAATTATTTAGTAATTACTCACTGTAATACAATAAGACTATCATTTTCATTTACAAATTAGTTAAATGCCAAACCACTGAATAACACAGCGAACGCCACACCTCGTAATTAACATAGCGTCGACGGTAGTTCAAATGGTTCAAATGGCTCTAAGCACTATGGATCTGAGTCATCAGTCCCCTAGACTTAGAACTGCGTAAACCTAACTAACCTAAGGACATCACACACATCCATACCCGAGGGAGGATTCGAACCTGCGACCGTAGCAGCAGCGCGGTTCCGGACTGAAGCTCCTAGAACCGCTTGGCCACAGCGGCCGTCTCGACGGTAGTAATAAGATTTTTGCAGTAGTATATCCCTCAGTACTTTATCCAACGCTTGCATGAACACTGTTGACGAACTTTTAATCCATCTCGCATTCTTTTAAATTAGCAAGTTTAAGAAATGCGGTGTACTTCCCGCTCTCCGGATGCAATTCTGACAGTAACTGCTAGTTATTTGACACTTGTCCGGACCCGGTAGCTGGGTGGTCAGCGTGACGGAATGTCAATCCTAGGGTCCCGGGTTCGATTCCCTGCTCGGTCGGGGATTTTCTCCGCTCAGGGACTGGGTGTTGTGTTGTCCTAATCATCATCATTTCATCCCCATCGACGCGCAGGTCGCCGAAGTGGCGTCAAATCGAAAGACCTGCACCAGGCGAACGGTCTACCCGACGGGGGGCCTTAGCCACACAACATTTCATTTTTTCATTTGAAACTTTGAAATATTGGCAAAATTATTTCGGATTTTCAGGTGGAGACGTTTGCGGCAAAATAATACGACCTATTGCTTTTGCATCAATGACGACTTTGACCCATCTTTCTTACCCACAATATGAAATGGACTGCAAGGGCGCTCTAACATCCGACGTATTTCATCTGTTGCCTCATACCTATACAGTGGGTTCCACAACGTAACGATAACGCAATTATTTTGCAGTCATCTCGCCTGGCGGTCTATGGAATCGTAAAGAAGCTAGAATGAGATTTTCACTTTGCAGCGGAGTGTGCACTGATATGAACCTTCCTGGCAGATTTAAACTGTGTGCCGGACCGAGACTCAAACTCGGGACCTTTGCGCCTTTCGCCGGCAAGTGCTCTACCATCTGAGCTAACCAAGCGCGATTCACGCCCCATCCTCAGAGCTTTACTTGTGTCAGTACCTCGTCTCCTGCCTTCCAAAAGAAGCTTTTCGTGGGAGTACAACAAATGATAAGTGCACTTAGAAAATTTTAAAAAGTTCTTGATGATTCTCTAAGTTGTATTTTCATATGCGAAGGTTGTAGTGATGTTTTTTTTAGAAATTTGTGTTTGAACATGCTTACTTTATTGCAAAAAAAAAAAAAAAAAAAAAAAAGATTTGTCGATCACGATACTGTTCAAACGAAGAGCGTAGGTGATTTACATCATCTCACACCTATCCTGTCGAGATGGATGAGAACGTTTTCGTGATGAACGTGAATTCTACTGAATCGGCTAAGAAAAAAACGTATGGAGAACACTGACAAGAAGAAGGGACAGGATGAAATGATGTATGTTAAGATGTCCGGGAATATCTAGAGGGATCTGTTGAGGGTAAAAATCTGAAAACTATACAAAAAAAAAAAGGAAAAAGGGCAATCGAAGGTCCGTGGCAGATCGGGACTAGAATCTGGATTTCTTGATATCGCGTCCGGTCACTTTTATCAGTAGGCACGACCGTCTCAAACTTGCATTAATGTTGATGTTTCCACCTATGATATCATAACATGTCATGTAGTAAGTCACCAAAAGACCAAACAGATTTCACTGTGCTGTTAACAGTAAGGTTACAGTCAATCATTAAATAATAACCGGTAAAATTCACATATGGGCTTTAAAGCTGCAACAACAGGGCAAAAACCTTTTTTCGCATTGTACATATACAGCATAGTAGGAAGAATACATGATTAAATTCATTTATTTGGAGTATACGGTTGTGTGGCAAGGTATTGCAGCTATTTCGCACAGTTATCTCGCCTGACAGAAGCAATGGCTCATAGATGGATGGGAACTGACAAGGAAAGAACAAACACTTTTATACCACAATCCTGTGAACGATCATTCAAAGGTTCCTTACCGAGCTGGTGATATTTGTTTATCTGCCAATCTCTGCAGTTGTCCATTAGAGACCGCTGAATGTGCAATACCGAATACGAACTTTGTCTGCCGCTATGCGAGTTGAGCACAGTGGAGACGGTGCAGCGTGTATGTGAAGTTGAGTTTTGTTAAGTTACTATTGAAGTGTAGCGTCTGGTGGCTCGCTGATTGATAATCAACTTGCTAATGTATTGCGACTGGTTGAGAAGAAGTTACGACAACCTCTTCTTCACGAAGGTGATATTGGTGTAGAAGAAAAACCATTCGCATGTTTTATGGTACCTGTTTTAGTGTAATAATATTATCACCGGTTAGAAACGCATATCGTTGTAACACTAACACATAATTATGATGCTAGTGAAGATAAAATGTCGAGCACCTCACTGCAAGCGGTAGCTGTGGGCAAATTCGAGAAGAGGCGATGGAAGCGTCTTCAGCATATTTTCCTCTTCTTAATTTTGTCACTTGTGCTGCGGCTTTCTGGTGTTGGAATAGTACACCAGTTTTGGACCTAATGGGGGGACCCGATCTACAGATCTGATAAATTAAATTTTCCTCAACTTTTTCTACACTGATGCATTCTGTCATTTACAATCGATTACCTGCAGTGGTAGGGCGCCGGCTGCGAATTGGTGAACCAGTGGACAGCTTCAAAAATGTTACTGATGTCGCGTTCAGCGCTGATTTAGAAATGGGACTTAACACCTGAGGTCATCAGTCCCCTAGACCTTAGAACTACTTAAACCTAACTAACCTAAGGACATCACACACATCCATGCCCGAAGCAGGATTCGAACCTGCGACCGTAGCGGTCGCGCGGTTCCACACTGAAGCGCCTAGAACCGCTCGGCCACACCGGCACTGATTTAGAAAGTATAATTATGACATGTTATCAGCTTACTTACTTTCACTGTACGTTTTATAGTCATTCATACTGCTTTCACCATTTTATTGGAAGTCGTCACTTCCATTTATAGTTAAGATATCTGCGCAGAGTTCGGGATCTACAGTGACACCTAGAGCATGTTTGCAAAGTCTTGCAGGAAAACGATACTCACCTGCACATTGGGAGGTACATAATGGGCGTGTAACTAGAAATTTAATACAGGTATGTTAGTTCGAACGCAAATATTTTCCTAGTGAGTTCAGCTGTGCTTGGATGACAGATACGGTATTCCATGCTAGTTTGTAGTGAGAGGCGTTTGTTGTAGTATCAGTATCTTGCCAACCCATGACCTGTTATTCTGAGTCGGTCAGAGATTTGGAGAAGATGCTGGCCTGGGCAAACCTCAAACATCCTCTGTACAGACGTAGTTCAGGATTCAGGACAGCAGGAGTATCTTGTTGGAAGATAATCTTATGGAGACGTATAACAAAGGGCAGAGACGCAGGCATTAACGCATCAAAAATCTAATGCCAGTTGTCATGATCACTTTGTGTACCTAACGGTATCCCGTACCTTCATCTCAGGTGCTGGGACAAAATGACGATGAAGCATCTGGGAATGTTAGCTCTTCTCGGAACCTCCACACACGGATAGGTCCATCACGATGCAGGAACGCGACTTGTCTGAAAATACGTGTTTGTCGGTGTCCGTCGTTGACCATCGGCGCGCTTCCCTATGGTGTCACGTTAAGGGAAGCCGCAACAGTTGCTGCCGTGCTGACTGTGGTCCTCCAGAGGTCGTCTTACTGTGCGTGTTGATACTTGTCTTGATACAAAGAACCTCATTTCATGCTCAAGACGTGTGACATGGCTGCAGGATTCTGCACGACCGAGAGAACAAAGTAGGCCCTATCTGTCCTCTTGGGCGCTAGTCGCATGGGGCATTTGAGATACTGTATGGCGTTAAGAATGGTCCTCCTGAACCCACCGATTACATATTCTCATGGGGTCCTGACCAGCTTCAGCACCAACAGCACAGAGTAATAAGCCGCTGTCTCGACAGGCTGTGAACCAGCCGCTGTTGCCGGCCGAAGTGGCCGAGCGGTTCTAGGCGCTCAGTCTGGAACCGCGCGACCGCTACGGTCGCAGGTTCGAATCCTGCTTCGGGCATGGATGTGTGTGATGTCCTTAGGTTAGTTATGTTTAAGTAGTTCTAAGTTCTAGGGGACTGATGACCACAGCAGTTAAGTCCCATAGTGCTCAGAGCCATTTGAACCTGCCGCTGTTGAATTTCAACACGTGCTGGTTACACGTTTCTATTTCATAAACGAGGCGTAAGATCTTCCAACACACAACCGGTATTCATCTGCAATTTCTGAGAGAGAATCCCATTGCGTGATTCTTTCTTGTATATAGAATGTAGAGGGCGCTACTCCATTTTTCTGCGGTTGCATTGAAATGTTAACCACATGCGCATTCAAGCATGTACTTCATTTCAGGTCGATTTGACATTTGCTGCATGCTGCCTTTTGCATTTTGGTGTTGTAGTTTTATTTTCTAGCAGCGTAATGCAGTATTATCTGAGAGAGAAGCAAACCTGGTGGAATATCTCCTGAAAACCACCGCTATCTGCTTACACGGTCTGCTACAGCCAGGAAGTGAGTCATCAAATGCCATAGCAATCACATGAACAGAAAAACCAGATAAATACGACTAAGACTCGCACTTCCAAGGGTTCCGCAGAAACTAATTTACGTATATAGATAATAATAATAATAGTCAAGCGCCGTCATGGTCGGGGACAACGCTTGACCCCTATGCCCGCCCACAATGGCAACGACACTGCTAGCCAACTGGAAAATGATTTAAATCCAAATAGAGGTGTTTTGCAGGTTATGCTTCCCGCAGCCGCCCTAGAAGGAAAACAAAGACAGAGGATGAGATGGTCAGATGAAGTTAATCGACACCTCATGTTCTGTTATTACCAAGCAACAAACCTAGGAACCAACACACCTGGATACAGATCACAAGTATACACAACATTTATTACCAGATACTCAGAATTAAAGTTTTTAACAGAACAACGACTAGCTGATCAGATCCGTGTAATAATCAAAAATAACAGGATACCCCAGTCAGAATTAGAAACCATCAAACAACAAGTACAACAAATACTGGAACAAAATAATGTGCAATCAGAAGAAGAAGAAAATACAGTAATGGACTCAAACATCCCAGAGCAAACAAACGAAGAACAACACGCATCAATTAAACAATCAGAGGAAAACGAAATCTTAAGACAGCCACCAGAACAAGCACAAATAGAACACGAAGTTCATAATGGCTCAAATGGCTCTGAGCACTATGGGACTCAACTGCTGAGGTCATTAGTCCCCTAGAACATAGAACTAGTTAAACCTAACTAACCTAAGGACATCACAAACATCCATGCCCGAGGCAGGATTCGAACCTGCGACCGTAGCGGTCTTGCGGTTCCAGACTGCAGCGCCTTTAACCGCACGGCCACTTCGGCCGGCTGAACACGAAGTGACACACATGTTAGATATAGAAGAAAAATTTCAGCTGACATATATAGAATACAAAGACACAAATACAGACATTAAACCATTCTTGCATAGACCGCCAAATAACCCACAAGTCGAAACAACAATAAAAACTATCAACACAATCATACACAACAAAATAAATGAAAACACAACTATGGAAGAGTTACAACTACTGGTTTATATAGGAGCACTCATTACACTAAATATACACACTAGGCAGAGATCAGAACCAACCAACACACAGAACAAACCCACAAAACCAGCATGGCAACACAGGCTACAAATCAGAATAGAAAAACTGAGAAAAGACATCGGACAGCTAACACAATTTATAAGAAATGAAATGTCAGAAAAAAAACGAAAAAGGTTAGGTAAAATCTCACAACAAGAAGCTATAGAGCAATTAGATGAAAAGAAGCAGAAATTACAAGCATTGGCCAAACGACCTAGAAGATACAAAAAAAGTGAAAATAGAAGGAAACAAAACCAAACATTCAACACAAACCAAAATAAATTTTACCAGACAATAGATAACACACACATTAAAATAGACAATCCACCAAACATAACAGACATGGAACACTTCTGGAGCAACATATGGTCAAACCCAGTACAACATAACAGACATGCACGGTGGATACAAGCAGAAACAGACGCATACAAGATGATACCACAAATGCCTGAAGTGATAATTTTGCAACATGAAGTCACCCAAGCAATTAATTCTACTCACAATTGGAAAGCCCCTGGAAAACATAAAATAGCAAATTTCTGGCTAAAGAAGTTCACCTCAACACATTCACATCTAACTAAATTATTTAACAGTTACATTGCAAACCCATACACATTCCCTGATACACTTACACATGGAACAACTTATCTGAAACCTATAGATCAAGCAGACACAGCAAACCTAGCTAAATATCGCCCCATAACATGCTACCAACAATATACAAAATATTAACTTCAGTCATTACACAGAAATTAATGACACATACAACACAAAACAAAATTATAAATGAAGAACAAAAGGGCTGTTGCAAAGGAGCACGAGGATGTAAAGAGCAACTGATAACAGATGCAGAGGTGACATATCAAGCTAAAACTAAACAAAGGTCGCTACACTACGCACACATTGACTATCAAAAAGCTTTTGATAGTGTACCCAACTCATGGTTACTACAAATATTGGAAATATACAAAGTAGATCCTAAACTGATACAGTTCCTAAACATAGTAATGAAAAATTGGAAAACCACACTTAATATCCAAACAAATTCACATAATATCACATCACAGCCAATACAGATTAAGCGTGGAATATACCAAGGAGACTCATTAAGTCCTTTCTGGTTCTGCCTTGCTCTGAACCCACTATCCAACATGCTAAATAATACAAATTATGGATACAATATTACTGGAACATACCCACACAAAATCACACATTAGCTATACATGGATGATCTAAAACTACTGGCAGCAACAAATCAACCAATTACTAAAGATAACAGAAGTATTCAGCAATGATATAAATATGGCTTTTGGAACAGACAAATGTAAGAAAAATAGCATACTTAAGGGAAAACACACTAAACAAGAAGATTATATACTGGATAACCACAGCGACTGAATATAAGCGATGGAAAAAACGGATGCCTATAAATATCTAAGATACAGACAAAAAATAGGAATAGATAATACAAATATTAAAGAAGAACTAAAAGAAAAATATAGACAAAGACTAACAAAAATACTGAAAACAGAATTGACAGCAAGAAACAAGACAAAAGCTATAAATACTTATGCTATACCAATATTGACCTACTCATTTGGAGTAGTGAAATGGAGTAACACAGACCTAGAAGCGCTCAATACACTTACACGATCACAATGCCACAAATATAAAATACATCACATACATTCAGCAACAGAAAGATTCACATTAAGCGGAAAGGAAGGAGGAAGGGGATTTATCGACATAAAAAACCTACATTATGGACAGGTAGACAATTTAAGAAAATTCTTTCTAGAACGAGCAGAAACTAGCAAAATACAAACAAAGCAATCACTCATATAAATACATCGGCTACACCACTGCAATTTCATAACCACTTCTACAACCCTTTAGATCACATAACATCAACAGATACGAAGAAAGTAAATTGGAAAAAGAAAACACCACATGGCAAGCACCCGCATCATCTAACACAGCCACACATCGATCAAGACGCATCCAACACATGGCTAAGAAAAGGCAATATATACAGTGAGACGGAAGGATTTATTATTGCAATACAGGATCAAACAATAAACACCAGATATTACAGCAAGCATATTATTAAAGATCCCAATGCCACAACAGATAAATGCAGACTTTGCAAACAACAAATAGAAACAGTAGATCACATCACAAGCGGATGTGCAATACTAGCAAATACAGAATACCCCAGAAGACATGACAATGTAGCAAAAATAATACATCAACAGCTTGCCTTACAACACAAACTTATAAAACAACCCGTTCCCACACACAAGTATGCACCACAAAATGTACTGGAGAATGATGAATACAAATTATACTGGAACAGAACCATTATAACAGATAAAACAACACCACATAACAAACCTGACATCATACTCACCAATAAAAAGAAGAAATTAACACAACTAATCGAAATATCCATACCCAACACAACCAATATACAAAAGAAAACAGGAGAACAAATTGAAAAATACATCCAACTGGCTGAGGAAGTCAAGGACATGTGGCATCAGGATAAAGTTGACATTGTACCAATTATACTATCAACTACAGGAGTCATACCACACAATATCCACCAGTACATCAACGCAATACAGCTACATCCAAACGTATATATACAGCTACAGAAATCTGTAATTATTGATACATGTTCAATTACCCGAAAGTTCCTAAATGCAATGTAACATATACCGTACAGTTAAAAGGAAGTCACGCTTGATCAAGGTCCGCGTCACTTTCCATTTTTAACCAGACATAACGCCTGAGAAAGGAAAGAAATAATAATAATAATAATAGTTCGTGTAGCTCAGGGGCCTGGCGCAAGTATTTCTATTGAAGGCTACTTCGGCAACTTGTTTATCTGTAACTTACCTCTGTTACTGAAATGGGGAAAGCGGGCCTAGCCTAGAATTTAACAAGGAATTCGAACCACTTGTTTCTGGTGACTCCTCACGCTATTGAGAGGGGAAGGTTAGGTTAAAACCAAAACTAACAAATCCGTGGTCCGACAGAGATACGATCCAAAGACTTCTCGGTTCCCAGGCATACGCTTTACCCGTAAACCACCAGGCCCGTAATGTATGTGCTAGTTCATCTACGGGTTTTGATGAGTGTGTGAGCGAGTATAAAAAATATGCGACATGTCCGTATCTTTTGATCGCTTTGACTTAGAATCTTAAATTATTTACACCGCCAAGGGACCGTAGAGTCAATGGCCATGCCGCAGTGGTAGCACCGGTCCCGTCAGATCACCGAAGTTAAGCGGTGTCGGGCTAGGCTAGCACTTGCACGGGGTACCATTCGGTCTGCCGCGCGCTGTTGGCAAGCGGGATGCACTCAGCTCTTGTGAGGCAAACAGAGTAGCTGCTTGACTGAGAAGTAGCGGCTCCAGTCTCGGAAACTGACATACGGCCGAGACATCGGAGTGCTGACCACATGCTCCTCCATATCAGCATCCAGTGACGCCTCTGGTCTGAGGATGACACGGCGGCCGGTCGGTACCGTTGGGTCTTCATGGCCCTTCCGGGCGGAGTTTAGTTTTTAAGGGACCGTAGACCTCAGTACCTGACAAATTTCAACGTGACATCTACAGCCATTTCTGAGAAAAACCGATCTTAACAGACGGATACACAGGAGGACAGTAAATGACAAAAAAATTACGTGATATAATTACAGATTAACACTTTTCGGATTTTCCGCTTTATTTGTGCTGTGAAATCGTTGTTATCATTTAATTTAACGACTGTAGTTCAGGGGAAAGAACCCTATACGTTTTGATGAGTAACTTTGCCGGTATCGAAATATGTGACACAAATAGTCCTATCTTTTGTCTGCAACGACTCAGAAGCTTAATTTTTCACACCGCCAAGGAACCGTAGATTGCGGTACGTGGCATAAGTTTTAGCTTGATACCCATACCCGTTTCTGGGAACAGGGTGTTTTAAACGTCTTTCAGGCGGACAAACAGACTGACAGACAAGCTGATTCTTTAAGTATACCGCTTTTATCCGTTGAGGTACGGAACCCTGTGAAAGCACCTCGTTAGGTTTTCTTATTCTGCCACGTCTACCAACGAATGCCGGACATTTGCCACGCCGGACATTTGCCACACTTGCCCCTTCGCCAGGTAGCTTGAGAAGCGATCACTGAGGTAAGGGACGCCCTTCCTCGTACTACTTCTGTCCGCCTTCAAACCGCCGTCTCCACATCTTATTCGATACAACTAGTACGTAAGGGACGTTATTCTTCGACATCTTGGCCAAATACAGAGCTTCTTTTCCGAAATCGAAATATTTATAACTTTTGGAAAACGAAAGCAATGCCGACGATTATGTAAATATGTAATTAGTTTTGCCAAGTATAAATGTAGATTCCTCTCTCTGTACGGTAGCTTCCTTTCACGCTTACTGATTGCGATAGAAACAGTCCATCGCCATGGGAGCAACAAGGAAGGAACGATGTAAAGAGAACGCGAATGTACGCTAATCATTTCTTTTTTATCACTTCATTTGTGCCTACTTTAATTACTACAACTGCACGCCCAAAAGACAACAAGGAAAGAAGAAATGGGTATGTGAATGTTTGAAAAAAAAGAACCACATACTCCATATTAACTTACTCTCTAAAATGCGACATCCCTTGCGGCGAAACATTAGTTAATAAAGTGTAGCGGGACAATGTTCAAAACATGACTGAAAAAACGTTCACTAAATAGAGATAAGAACATCTATGATTGACATGTCATCTAAAGTCGACGTACAATTTTAAAATGTTAGAAATAAGGAAATGAAGTAATACAGAGTGCTACGCTTGTAACGTACGTCGTTGTTCTACATTGTTTAGCTCTGGTATTTACAGGCTCACAGAGAAAGCAACCTAGGTTTTGGAGGGAAAAGCCGTAATTTTAATGACCTGCACTACAACAGAAACAAGAAGCACAACTTAAGGAAAAATAATGTAGTGTGTGTTTCAGCTCACAAGCGACATTGAAGCAGGTAGTTCCTGTGACTTAGTATGGGCAGAGGTTATATACGACAACCGGAATAAATTAGTAACTGGCTTCTTTTACCGACCCCCGGTCTCAGATGAAACAGTTGCTGAACAGTTCAAAGAAAACTTGAGTCTCATCACAAATAGGTACCCTACTCATGCAATTAATGTTGGCAGTGACTTCAATCTACCTTCCGTATGTTGACAAAAATACATTTTCAGACCCTACTGTAGATACACTCCTGGAAATGGAAAAAAGAACACATTGCCACCGGTGTGTGAGACCCACCATACTTGCTCCGGACACAGCGAGAGGGCTGTACAAGCAATGATCACACGCACGGCACAGCGGACACACCAGGAACCGCGGTGTTGGCCGTCGAATGGCGCTAGCTGCGCAGCATTTGTGCACCGCCGGCGTCAGTGTCAGCCAGTTTGCCGTGGCATAAGGAGCTCCATCGCAGTCTTTAACACTGGTAGCATGCCGCGACAGCGTGGACGTGAACCGTATGTGCAGTTGACGGACTTTGAGCGAGGGCGTATAGTGGACATGCGGGAGGCCGGGTGGACGTACCGCCGAATTGCTCAACACGTGGGGCGTGAGGTCTCCACAGTACATCGATGTTGTCGCCAGTGGTCGGCGGAAGGTGCACATGCCCGTCGACCTGGGACCGGACCGCAGCGACGCACGGATGCACGCCAAGACCGTAGGATCCTACGCAGTGCCGTAGGGGACCGCACCGCCACTTCCCAGCAAATTAGGGACACTGTTGCTCCTGGGGTATCGGCGAGGACCATTCGCAACAGTCTCCATGAAGCTGGGCTACGGTCCCGCACACCGTTAGGCCGTCTTCCGCTCACGCCCCAACATCGTGCAGCCCGCCTCCAGTGGTGTCGCGACAGGCGTGAATGGAGGGACGAATGGAGACGTGTCGTCTTCAGCGATGAGACTCGCTTCTGCCTTGGTGCCAATGATGGTCGTATGCGTGTTTGGCGCCGTGCAGGTGAGCGCCACAATCAGGACTGCATACGACCGAGGCACACAGGGCCAACACCCGGCATCATGGTGTGGGGAGCGATCTCCTACACTGGCCGTACACCACTGGTGATCGTCGAGGGGACACTGAATAGTGCACGGTACATCCAAACCGTCATCGAACCCATCGTTCTACCATTCCTAGACCGGCAAGGGAACTTGCTGTTCCAACAGGACAATGCACGTCCGCATGTATCCCGTGCCACCCAACGTGGTCTAGAAGGTGTAAGTCAACTACCCTGGCCAGCAAGATCTCCGGATCTGTCCCCCATTGAGCATGTTTGGGACTGGATGAAGCGTCGTCTCACGCGGTCTGCACGTCCAGCACGAACGCTGGTCCAACTGAGGCGCCAGGTGGAAATGGCATGGCAAGCCGTTCCACAGGACTACATCCAGCATCTCTACGATCGTCTCCATGGGAGAATAGCAGCCTGCATTGCTGCGAAAGGTGGGTATACACCGTACTAGTGCCGACATTGTGCATGCTCTGTTGCCTGTGTCTATGTGCCTGTGGTTCTGTCAGTGTGATCATGTGATGTATCTGACCCCAGGAATGTGTCAATAAAGTTTCCCCTTCCTGGGACAATGAATTCACGGCGTTCTTATTTCAATTTCCAGGAGTGTAGAAAACAACTTCCGTAATTGTTCTAAATGCTTTTTTTTTAAAATTATTTTGAAGAATTAGTTCACGAGGCCATTCAAATTGTAAATGCTTACGAAAACACACTTGATCTCTTAGCCACAAATAATCCTGAGCATCACGACGGATACAGGGATTAGTGAACACACAGTCGTAGCGAGGCTCAATTCCGTAACAAAGAAATTCACCAAAACTGAAAGCGAAATATATGTATTTATAAAAGCAACTAAAAATTCGGTTGACGTCTTTCTAAGAGACAGTCTCCAATCCTTCCAAACTATGTAAGTGAAGACCATATGTGACTTAAGTTCAAAGAAATAGTATCAACAGCACTCGAGAGATTCATACCAAATAAATTAATAAGAGACGGAACTCATCCCCCATGGTACACAAAACACGACAGAAAGCTGCTGCAGGAGCACCGAAAAAGGCACGTATAATTTGGACGAACGCAAAATCTCCAAGACTGGCGAAGTTTTACTGAGGCTAAAAATTTGGTGCGGATTTCAATGCGAGATGCATTTAATAGTTTCCACAACGAAACTCTCTCTAGACATGTGGCGGAATATCCAAGCAGATTCTGGTTCTATGTTAAGTAAACCAGCGGAAAGGATCAGTAAGCGATTGGGAGGAGTAGGAGGAGGAGGAGGGGGAGACAAGGGACCCAACCCTCCGGAGCAGGTAAAATCGTGGCAAATGTCCGGCGTGGCAAATGTCTGCACACCCTACCAACAGGTATGCCGAAGAGGCTGCGCATGTTCTGGTAGCTGCGCCGAGTGTTTCTGCAGGCACGAATTATGCAGGTATGAGGAGGTCGTAAATACGAGGCGCTAATGAAAGTGAGCGGCCGGCCGCGCCGTCCTTCGAGCTGGTGCGTCGACGTCGGCGTCACCTGTGCTCGTGCGTGAGGCGCCGCAGCGGTCAAGGTGAGCGCGTAGCACGCAAGCGGGCCAGCTGCCGGAGCGGTTTCTGCCGATAGCCAGACGCCGGAAAACGTGTTGCCCGGAGCGTCTCTCAAGGACGGGCCGTGCCTTCGGTTCGTGCCACGTGCTCCGCGGCGAGCGTGCTCATACACCTCTACCCCGGCACTTCTATACACCAGGAATGGGATTACACTCTTAAAACCTTTTGGACAGCACACTTGCTCCAACACTTATTTCTCACGACTTTTATTCCCCTGAAATGGAATTACACTCTTAAAGCCTTTTGGATAGCAAGTTTTGTACTTGTTTGATTCACTCCTCCATCTATGTCCTTTGTCACAATCGTAAATATTTCTATGATCCCATCCACTTCATTTGATAGTTCTGCAAGAGACACTAAAATGATTTGTGTTATTCCTGCCTTCATACTCATCTGTCAAGTTTTCTCTCTAGTCTTCCTCCTAGTGCTACGATAATTACTGCAAAGTGGCGAACGCTATGTCTCATCTGCATCTACGTCTACATCCATACTCCGCAAGCCACCTGACGGTGTGTGGCGGAGGGTACTTTGAGTACCTCTATCGGTTCTCCCTTCTATTCCAGTCTCGTATTGTACGTGGAAAGAAAGATTGTCGGTATGCCTCTGTGAAGGCTCTAACCTCTCTGATTTTACCCTTATGGTCTCTTAGCGAGGTATACGTAGGAGGGAGCAATATACTGCTTGACTACTCGGTGAAGGTATGTTCTCGAAACTTCAACAAAAGCCCGTACCGAGCTACTGGGCGTCTCTCCTGCAGAGTCTTCCACTGGAGTTTATCTATCATCTCCGTAACGCTTTCGCGATTACTAAATGATACTGTAACGAAGCGCGCTGCTCTCCGTTGGATCTTCTCTATCTCTTCCATCAACCCTATCTGGAACGGATCCCACACTGGTGAGCAATATTCAAGCAGTGGGCGAACAAGTGTACTGTAACCTACTTTCTTTGTATTCGGATTGCATTTCCTTAGGATTCTTCCAATGAATGACAGTCTGGTATCTGCTTTACCGACAATCAACTTTATATGATCATTCCACTTTAAATCACTCCTAATGCCTACTCCCAGATAATTTATGGAATTAACTGCTTCCAGTTGCTGACCTGCTATATTGTAGCTAAATGATAAAGGATCTTTCTTTCTACGTATTCGCAGCACATTACACTTGTCTACATTGAGATTCAATTGCCATTCCCTGCACCATGCGTCAATTCGTTGCAGATCCTCCAGCATTTCAATACAATTTTCCATTGTTACAACCTCTCGATATACTACAGCATCATCCGCAAAAGGCCTCAGTGAACTCCCGATGTTATCCACAAGGTCATTTATGTATATCGTGAATAGCAACGGTCCTACGACACTCCCCTGCGGCACACCTGAAATCACTCTTACTTCGAAAGACTTCTCTCCATTGAGAATGACATGCTGCTTTCTGTTATCTAGGAACTCTTCAATCCAAGCACACAATTGGTCTGATAGTCCATATGCTCTTACTTTGTTCATTAAACGACTGTGGGGAACTGTATCCAACGCCTTGCGGAAGTCAAGAAACACGGCATCTACCTGTGAACCCGTGTCTATGGCCCTCTGAGTCTGGTGGACGAGTAGCGCGAGCTGGGTTTCACACGATCGTCTTTCTCGAAACCCATGCTGATTCTTACAGAGTAGATTTCTAGTATCCAGAAATGTCATTATACTCGAACATAATACGTGTTCCAAAATTCTACAACTGATCGACGTTAGAGATATAGGTCTATAGATCTGCACATCTGTTCAGCGTCCCTTCTTGAAAACTGGGATGAGCTGTGCCCTTTTACAATGCTTTGGAACGATACGCTCTTCTAGAGACCTACGGTACACAGCTGCAGGAAGGGGGGCAAGTTCCTTCGCGTACTCTGTGTAAAATCGAACTGGTATCCCATCAGGTTGTAACCTCCCCCTCACTTATCGATCTTAATGCCAGTGAAAAATTAAACCGCGTACACCTAATGGAAATTTGGGAAAAGCAATCGTCACCGAAGTAAATTTGTCGGTAAAGAGGGAGGAAAGGGTTACATCTAAATGAAAGGAAAAATGCAAATGAAATTGGTGGAAATTACTTTTGAGAAAAAGGTAAAATTAATAAAGAAAGTAAATGTGCAGTCGTTACGTTAACAATTAATTGGCGTTAATTAGATATTTGAGATTTAGGGAAAATTACGGTCGCAAGACCTATGGACAACTACTATAATAACTGAAAAAGAAAGGTTATTGCACATATAATTAGCACTAAAAGCGTGGCAACTGAAGGTTGACACGTCTTGAGTGGAAACTGATTGTTTGTTAGAAGTAATAAATTTCGCTACACTCTGACTTAATTTAGCAAACGAATTAATAAAACCGGAAAATTGAAAGTTAATTTAGTGACTGAAATTAATAGTGAACTTTGTTTCTGAAGCACTACGAAATTCAATAAAATAAGGTTAGACTTGGGCTGCCTCAACAAACACCTCAAAAGCAACTTGAATCTACGCAATTTAGAAATAAGGGATTTAACTTTGAACTTGAATTAAATGTTTCTGAACAATTAACAACAGTAAAATTTAATACGTACCAAGCTGAGCTGCAGTCACAGGTAAGCTAAAATATGGTAACAAAACTCGCACTCTTAATTTGTGCTTGTGTAATCTAAATATTGTAGCCAGCTATGAATACTTTAACTCAACTTTGAAATTAAAGCAGTGAAATGGAATGCTTTTACTTTAATGCTGGCGTTTGAATTTCAACGACACTCGGGTTCATTTCGGAAAAGGAAGGGACCCTGACTGGTAATGCAATTGGGACAATGAGCAACAAATGTTCATGCTACGTTGCTGTAATTTTGTGATGCAACAATTTTAATAGCTGAGGTCCGCCATACAGTTCTAAAACTTTACGTGCTTCCACTCTTCCTTGTTGGTTGATTGAAGGTTTGAAGTCGTCGATCGAGCAGGTGGCGACAGTAACTCATTGTCGGCCGTCGCTGTTGCAGAAGCTGGATGTTGGCGCGCCTTCTTCTCGACACGGTCACCAGACGAAACGGGCTCTTGATGTGCGCCAGCTAATGCTTCCCGTCCACGACACCGTGTCAGAAACTATCATAGCAAGTCGAGCGCAATTACATGCTGCCAAACCCCGAAAGCGCGGCAACTCGCGGGAGCGTCACACAACACACCTGCTCCACCGCCCTACTCCAGCCAGACCCCCGCGCTGCCCGCGCTCCACGCGGCAGAGTTAACACTACCAAAGATCCTAAACACTTTGGTTCTCCACACGACCTATCGATGTAATCGTTCGATAGCATAGTTTTCCCTAGACAAGACCCAGCGTAAAAATACAAATAATATTTACAAAACAAACCAATTATACATTGACATAAACGCATATATATATATATATATATATATATATATATATATATATATATATATATATATAGCAAAACAATTACAATATATAAAGACACAGAAATGTCATATCTTCAGGTAACGAAATCAGGAAAAAATGTATAGTACAATACATGGAAATAAGAGGATATGCATTTCCAGCATTACGAGGTCCAGCGGCCTTTCCTCTTTTGAGCGATTTTAATTGTTTTTCTATCCTTCTGTCATCTATTTCGATATCTACCATTTTGTCATCTTTGCGACAATCTAGAGAAGGAACTACAGTGCAGTCTTCCTCTGTGAAACAGCTTTGTTAAAAGACATTTAGTATTTCGGCCTTTAATCTGTCACCCTCTGTTTCAGTGTCTGGACATTTTGTTTTGATCCACCTATCGCTTCGACATAAGACCAAGATTTCTTAGGATTTTCTGCCGAGTCAGTTCTTCCTCTTCTGTTAAGGAATTCTTTTATCAGGTTGGTGCATATGTTGGTAGCGTTACTCCATAGGCTTAACAAACTCAACAGATACAAATAACAAAGATTTTAGTCATCAGTAACATATTCTTCTTCACTATTTCCAACAGCCTGTCAACAATGGGGTAACTTTTCGATTAAGTGACTGTAGTAATCACGTTGTTTTCAGGCTGAGAACTCGTCGAGCCATGTTCTGAGCGCATTTTCATCCGGAAAGGACTGAGAGCGGGAAAGGTAAAAAACTGACGGGGCAAGGTCAAGTGAAGAAGGTCGTGTGGAATGGCTTGCCAACCAACTCCTGTGCAGCGTTTTTTGTCCGTTACTAGAATGCGGGCGGCGTTATCGCTTCACGCAGTCTTCCTCGTCGTTTTCTTGGACTGCGTCTGCAAGACGTCTCACTTGTTGACAATAAATGTCAGCAATGTTAATACACCTCGAGAAAGCAATTTGAATACACCACACCGTCGCTGGAATGAAATTTGCACTCTGGAAGATTAAATCTAGTGACGAACAGAGACTCGAACTCGGAACTTTCCTAAGCCAAGTCTCCGCAATATCCTTTTCTCCAGGAGTGTTAGTCATGCAAGTTTCACAGGAGAGCTTCTGTGATGGTTGGAAGGTGGGAGACAAGGTACTGCCCCACGTAAAGCTGTGAGGACGGGTCGTGAGTTGCGCTTGCGTTGCTCAATCGTTAGAGCACTTGCCCACTAAAGGCAAAGGTCCCGAGTTCCAGTCTTGTTTAGGCATACATTTTTATTCTGCCAGGAAGGTTCATACCGTCGCTTTTCCACCAAATGCACAACATTAGCTTCTGTACACGGCGCAGCTCTTTGTGCGGGGAGTTGTTGCATTGTTTGGGCTCAACCATTCGTTTGTTTTCCTTATGTTAGCATAAAAACACTATTTATCGTCACCAGTAACGGTAGAAGTTAGGAATGGTCGGTGTTGTTCACGAGCGAGCCAATTGATGAGGAACAAGCAGAGCTGTGCTGGTACTGCGAACGGCTGAAAGCAAGGGGAAACTACAGCCGTAAGTTTTCCCGAGGGCATGCAGCTTTACTGTATGGTTAAATGATGATGGCGTCCTCTTCGGTAAAATATTCCGGAGGTAAAATAGTCCCCCATTCGGATCTCCGGGCGGGGACTACTCAAGAGGACGTCGTTATCAGGAGAAAGAAAACTGGCGTTCTACGGATCGGAGCGTGGAATGTCAGATCCCTTAATCGTGCAGGTAGGTTAGAAAATTTAAAAAGGGAAATGGATAGGTTGAAGTTAGATATAGTGGGAATTAGTGAAGTTCGGTGGCAGGAAGAACAAGACTTTTGGTCAGGTGGATACAGGGTTATAAATACAAAATCAGACAGGGGTAATGCAGGAGTAAGTTTAATAATGAATAAAAAAATAGGAGTGCGGGTAAGCTACTACCAACAGCATAGTGAACGCATTATTGTGGCCAAGATAGACACGAAGTCCATGACTGCTACAGTAGTACAAGTTTATATGCCAACTAGTTCTGCGGATGATGAAGAAATTGATGAAATGTATGATGAGATAAAAGAAATTATTCAGGTAGTGAAGGGAGACGAAAATTTAATAGTCATGGGTGACTGGAATTCGAGAGTAGGAAAAGGGAGAGAAGAAAACATAGTGGGTGAATATGGATTGGGGGAGAGAAATGAAAGAGGGAGCTGTCTGACAGAATTTTGCACAGAGCATAACTTAATCATAGCTAACACTTGGTTCAAGAATCATTAAAGAAGGTTGTGTACGTGGAAGAATCCTGGAGATACTAGAAGGTATCAGATAGATTATATAATGGTAAGACAGAGATTTAGGAACCAGGATTTAAATTGTAAGACATTTCCAGGGGCAGATGAGGACTCTGACCACAATCTATTGGTTATGAACTGTAGATTAAAACCGAAGAAACTGCAAAAAGGTGGGAATTTAAGGAGATGGGACCTGGATAAACTGACTAAACCAGAGGTTGTACAGAGTTTCAAGGAGAGCATAGGGGAACAATTGACAGGAATGGGGGAAAGAAATACAGTAGAAGAAGAATGGGTAGCTTTGAGGGATGAAGTAGTGAAGGCAGCAGAGGATCTAGTAGGTAAAAAGACGAGGGCTAGTAGAAATCTTCGGGTAACAGAATAAATATTGAATTTAATTGATGAAAGGAGAAAATATAAAAATGCAGTAAATGATGAAGGCAAAATGGAATACAAACGTCTCAAAAATGAGATCGACAGGAAGTGCAAAATGGCTAAGCAGGGATGATTAGAGGACAAATGTAAGGATGTAGACGCTTTTCTCATTGGGGGTAAGATAGATACTGCCTACAGCAAAATTAAAGAGACCTTTGGAGAAAACGGAGCCGCTTGTATGAATATAAAGAGCTCAGATGGAAACCCAGTTCTAAGCAAAGAAGGGAAAGCAGAAAGGTGGAAGGAGTATATAGAGGGTCTATACAAGAGCGATGTACTTGAGGACAATATTATGGAAATGGAAGAGGATGTAGATGAAGATGAAATGGGAGATTCGATACTGCGTGAAGAGTTTGACAGAGCACTGAAAGACCTGAGTCGAAACAAGGACCCGGGAGTAGACAACATTCTATAGGAACTACTGACGGCCTTGGGAGAGCCAGTCCTGACAAAACTCTACCATCTGGTAAGCAAGATGTATGAGACAGGCGAAATTCCCTCAGACTTCAAGAAGGATATAATAATTCCGATCCCAAAGAAAGCAGGTGTTGACAGATGTGAAAATTACCGAACTATCAGTTTAATAAGTCACAGCTGCAAAATACTAACGCGAATTCTTTACAGACGAATGGAAAAACTGGTAGAAGCCGACCTCGGCGAAGATCAGTTTGCATTCCGCAGAAATGTTGGAACACGTGAGGCAATACTTACCCTACGACTTATCTTAGAAGCTAGATTAAGGAAAGGCAAACCTACCTTTCTAGCATTTGTAGACTTAGAGAAAGCTTTTGACAATGTTGACTGGAATACTCTCTTTCAAATTCTAAAGGTGGCAGGGGTAAAATACAGGGAGCGGAGGGCTATTTACAATTTGTACAGAAACCAGATGGCAGTTATAAGAGTCGAGGGGCATAAAAGGGAAGCAGCGGTTGGGAAGGGAGTGAGACAGGGTTGTAGCCTGTCCCCGATGTTATTCAATCTGTATATTGAGCAAGCAGTAAACGAAACAAAAGAAAAATTCGGAGTAGGTATTAAAGTCCATGGAGAAGAAACAAAAACGTTAAGGTTCGCCGATGACATTGTAATTAAGTCAGAGACAGCAAAGAACTCGGAAGAGCAGTTGAACGGAATGGACAGTGTCTTGAAAGGAGGATATAAGATGAACATCAACAAAAGCAAAACGAGGATAATGGAATGTAGTCAAATTAAGTCGGGTGATGTTGAGGGTATTAGATTAGGAAATGAGGCACTTAAAGTAGTAAAGGAGTTTTGCTATTTGGGGAGCAAAATAACTGATGATGGTCGAATCAGAGAGGATATAAAATGTACACTGGCAATGGCAAGGAAAGTGTTTCTGAAGAAGATAAATTTGTTAACATCGAGTATAGATTTAAGTGCCAGGAAGTCGTTTCTGAAAGTATTTGTATGGAGTGTAGCCATGTATGGAAGTGAAACATGGGCGATAAATAGTTTAGACAAGAAGAGAATAGAAGCTTTGGAAATGTGGTGCTACAGAAGAATGCTGGAGATTAGATGGGTAGATCACATAACTAATGAGGAGGTATTGAATAGAATTGGGGAGAAGAGGAGTTTGTGGCACAACTTGACAAGAAGAAGGTCCCGGTTGGTAGGACATGTTCTCAGGCATCAAGGGATCACAAATTTAGCATTGGAGGGCAGCGTGGAGGGTAAAAATCGTAGAGGGTGGCCAAGAGATGAGTATGCTAAGCAGATTCAGAAGGATGTAGGTTGCAGTAAGTACTGGGAGATGAAGAAGCTTTGACAGGATAGAGTAGCATGGAGAGCTGCATCAAACCAGTCTGAGGACTGAAGACAACAACAACAGCAACAAGCAGAGATGCCCATATGACCACCTTCTGATTTTTATGATTTTGGTTTAGAGCTTGTGGTACCCATATACCAGATGTTTGAACCTTCCTTATAGCATTTAAATGTCGCACGATGATGGAATGCTCACAGTTCATCATGATCGTTGCGGATTAATGCGTTTAAACGATCTTCAACAAACCCTGGTGGTCTTGCTGAAGGTGGTGAGTCACTAATGTCAAAACGGCCCTCCTTAAAACGAGTAAACCAATTTCTTGGCCATGCTCTGTCTAGTGGCATTATCCCCATACACTGAGTAACTCAGACAGAAGAATATCTGGGAAATATTCCGATTTTTCCACCTATCACTCCATTTTATAGCATCCACAACTCCACTCACTACACCCACAACTCTACTCACTATCTCGAAATTACAAAATGACAATAAGGAAACTCAAAGAGCGGCATTGAGCTACAAATACAAAAATGACACTCGATAAATAATCCCATAGCAACCGGAATATTCTGTACTGAACTTAAACAGAAGAATATGTCTGAAATGTTTCGCTTTTATTCCACCTATCATTCCATTTTATAGCATCTACAGCTCCAACCACTATACCCACAACTCCACTCACGATCTCCAAATGACAAAATGACAATATGGAAACTCAAAGAGCGGCATTGAGCTACAAATATAAAAATGACAATCGATAAATATACCCGTGGGAACCGGAACACCACATGAAAAACAAAAACGCTACGAACTTAAGCACTAACTTAATATTTTGGAATTGTATAACCTAATATCACCTGTTCTATCATTTTATCAGCTGAGATGGAGCATTCGATAATGGACCCAATTCGTGAGAACGGCTGTTCAGGTCCCTGCCCGGTCACCTGGATGTAGGTTTCCTGTAGCTTTCCTAAATCGATCAATATATTTCCCGGGATGCTTTCCTCGGAAGGGACGCGGCAGATTCGCTCCCCCTTTCTTCCGCCATACGAGCTCGTCTTCCTTATCTAAGGATCTCGTCGTCAGTGGCATTTTTACCATCCCGTCTTTGTAGTTCTGTAATATGCTCGTTTACTTAACCTTAGGCGCTCACCTGTAGCACCAAAAATCAAACATCTCTATCAATTCTGTATCCTGTCTTACTCTTACTATCACATCTTCATTTTCCCAATAATTGCCAACAGCTATGAATTCGTATTTTCCGTACTGCTCTCTCAGCTGAAAACTAAAATACTACCCGATGCCTCAGCACAGTTTAGACCATTGCTTTTAATGTTTTCAAAGGCTTCAACGAAGTCTTCACTTAATTTTGTCCGGAGCTGTGGTGTCAAACACAGAGATCACACAACAGTTACTATCACAGATTGATCAGTGAACAAGAAGATTGAGAAGAAGTAGGAAGAAGAACGAAAAAAAGGAGGCTGTCACAATGGTTGGTTAACTGTAGATCTCTATAAGGAGAGAAAATGTTGCACTGTTACCAAACCATCGTAAACGTTACTACACCATACTTTATTCAAAGGAAGTCATAATTTATAGTTTATCGACTAGTTAATTACAGTTATGAAGTGTCCAGTCGTATGTTACACACAAAATAAGTACAAAATTTCCTTTAAATCCGAACATTTTAGGTTAGGCTTTGCCGTGACTATTATTGACATTAAATGAAACTACAAGTTTACTGTTACCAGTCACTGTTTATTTATCTCCACGACGCGTTTCAAAGGTTTAAACCTCCATCATCAGGTGGACTCACATTTGTTAATATGACATTTGTGTGTGCGTTGTGGTATGATTTTTTCGAGGAACTTGTGGCACTGTCTCCAGTGGTCACAGGTATGCCATATTTGTTTACAAAATATGAAACTATACCTGTGATGTGTTATGACAGTGAAAGGAACCTGTGACCACTGGAGACAGTGCCACAAGTTCCTCCAAAAAATCATACCACAACACACACAAATGTCATATTAACAAATGTAAATCCATCTGATGATGGAGGTTAAACCTTTGAAACGCGTCGTGGAGATAAATAAACAGTAACTGGTAACAGTAAACATGTTGTTTCATTTAATAACAAAATTTCCTGTTTTACACTCTATACTGACAATACCACATTTATGAGAACCGCGAGTTGGTGCCAGCTGAAATCGTAAATTTTCGAGGGTTCAGTAATCTAGGGTTAATTATGAAGTGTTCCAAAACTTTCGAGAGTTCATATACAAGACGGAAGAAATGTTAGACACATCAGAATGCAAAATGTGTGTTATACTTTTGTACGGTAATTTTTTTGTTGCAGTTCAATATGGACTATAATTTGTAAAGGTTTTATTATTACATTTAGTTAAAAACAGAATTCTTGCCTATTGGATGTTTGTATAAACAGCAGCACTCTTCATCCAGTAGTTCAGTTATGCTCTGGTCGTACACTGTTGTCTGTAACGCGAGCAAGAAAAGAACTTCGTCCATAGAAAGAGGTAATATTAATATGAAGGAAAGAAATCCAAAAATTCTTTCAGAGAAGGCATGGAGTTCTACGTATGCGTGAATGAAATATTAAGCCTTTATTAATATAAATACACTACTGGCCATTAAAATTGCTGCACCACGAAGATGACGCGCTACAGACGCGAAATTTACCCGACAGGAAGAAGATGCTGCGATATGCAAATGATTAGCTTTTCAGAGCATTCACACAAGGTTGGCGCCGGTGGCGACACCTACAACGTGCTGACACGAGGAAAGTTTCCAACCCATTTCTCATACACAAACAGGAGTTGACCGGCGTTGCCTGGTCGGGATACCTCGTCTAAGGAGGAGGAATGCGTACCATCACGTTTCCGACTTTGATAAAGGCCGGATTGTAGCCTATCGCGATTGCGGTTTATCGTATCGCGACATTGCTGCTCGCATTGGTCGAGATCCAATGACTGTTAGCAGAATATGGAATCGCTGGATTCAGGAGGGTAATACAGAACGCCGTGCTGGATCCCAAAGGCCTCGTATCACTAGCATTCGAGATGACAGGCATCTTATCCGCATGGCTGTAACGGATCGTGCAGCCACGTCTCGATCTCTGAGGCAACAGATGGGGGCGTTTGCAGGACGACAACCATCTGCACGAACAGTACGACAACATTTGCAGCAGCATGAACTATCAGCTCTGAGACCATAGCTGCGGTTACGCTTGACGCTGCATCACACACAGGAGCTCTTGCGATGGTGTACTCAACGACGAACTTGGGTGCACGAATGGCAAAACGTCATTTTTTCGGATGAATCGAGGTTCTGTTTACAGCATCATGATGGTAGCATCCGTGTTTGGCGACATCGCGGTGAACACACATTAGAAGAGTGCAATCGTCATCGCCATACTGGCGTATCACCAGGCGTGATGGTATGGGGTGCCATTGGTTACACGTCTCGGTCACCTCTTGTTCGCACTGACGTCACTTTGAACAGTGGACGTTACATTTGAGACGTGTTACGACCCGTGGCTCTACCCTTCATTCGTTCCCTGCGAAACCCTACATTTCAGCAGGATTATGCACGGCCGCATGTTGCAGGTCCTGTACGGGCCTTTCTGGATACAGAAAATGTTCGACTGCTGCCCTGGCCAGCACATTCTCCAGATCTCTCACCAACTGAAAACGTCTGGTCAATGGTTGCCGAGCAACTGGCTCGTCACAATACGGCTGTCACTACTCTTTATGAACTGTGGTATCGTGTTGAAGCTGCATGGGTAGCTGTACCTGTACACGCCATCCAAGCTCTGTTTGACTCAATGCCCAGGCGTATCGAGGCCGTTATTACGGCCAGAGGCGGTTGTTCTGGGTACTGATTTCTCAGGATCTATGCACCCAAATTGTGTGAAAATGTAGTCACATGTCAGTTCTAGTATAATATATCTGTCCAATGGATACCCGTTTATCATCTGCATTTCTTCTTGGTGTAGCAATTTTAATGGCCAGTAGTGTACATGTGTGTATAGGTCGCTGACGATGAACAGTAAAGACAGCTATTCAGAGCTAGGCACCGAGTATGAGAACGTGAACTTTACGCAGCTGTGTACGATCTACTAAACATGTAATTTTTTTTTTTTTCGAGCACGTTATGTGCTAAGAGTTGTACTTCACTGACGTTCATACTTTCGGATTTGGAGTTGATATTGTTAAGACGTGACAGTATATTTAGATTGTTATTTCTCATTTTGTACGTTAGCTGTTCACTAATATTTAGCGCTTCGCCGGCCGATGTGGCCGAGCGGTTCTAGGCGCTTCAGTCTGGAACCGCACGACCGCTACGGTCGCAGGCTCGAATCCTGCCTCGGGCATGGCTGTGTGTGATGTCCTTAGGTTAGTTAGGTTTAAGCAGTTCTAAGTTCTAGGGGACTGATGACCTTAGATGTTAAGTCCCATAGTGCTCAGAGCCATTTGAACCATTTAGCACTTCCTACATTTATATCGTGCCCCGCAAGGCACCTATCGCTGTGTGGCGGGTGGTACGTCTGGTACCACTAACACGCTTCTTTCCCTGTTCCACTCGCGAAAGCGAAAGGGACGATTGTCGGCAAGTTTCTGCATTACCTCTTACGTCTCGAATTTTCTCATCGTGGTCATTTCGCGAGTTGTGTGCTGGAGGAAATAGTACGTTGGTCGCCTCTTCCCGGAAAGTACTCTCTCGAAATTTCAGTGGTAAACCCACTGGAGTTTGTTGTGCATACTTGCAAGGCTCTCGGGCCAACAAAACGATCCCATAACGAAACGCACCGCTCTTCGTTAGACCTTCTCTATCTGCTCTATCAGACCTACGTATGACGTCACTTTTGAAATAGCTTCACAATTTCCTTTTTCTGCCTATTACCATTGCATTACACCGTCATTTGTAACATTGTTTTCCATATGGTTTACTGGACCATAATGTGGTCGAAGTGAAAAAATTACACGTTTCGTAGATCGCACGTAGCTACGTAAATCTCACGTTTTCATGCTCGATACGTAGGTCTGAACAACTATCTTCACTACTCATCATCAGTGACCTACGCAGTTATATATTTACATTAATGAATGCTTGAAGTTCCACTCACGTATACGTAGAACTTCATGCCTTCTCTGAAAGTCATAATATTGAAAGAATTTTTGGATTCCTTTCTTTTGTAGTAATATCACTTCTTTCTGTGGTCGAAGTTCTTTCCTTGACCGCGTTTGCTAACTACTATGTAATAAGTAAACGTGGCTGTGCCTTGAGCAAACACAATTTTTCTTGTTTTATCATCCACACATGTTTCGGAGAAATTTCTCGGCCTTCAGCGTGTTTCATTTATTCTATGTTCAAAAATATACAAAGAACTTATGCAATATGATATTTATCAGTGTTTCGAGGCACTAGTTGATGTGAAGGTCGATGGCAGCATGTCATGACCTCACACAAATGCAGGATGCTTTTCCATCGGTACCCCTGGGATTTGCCGTGGGATGATAGAGGCTAGCACGAGTGGGGTTGTTGTAGGAATCTGGAACATTCTATAATAATTATTACTGGAATACTTTAGTAAATAACTTTTACTTACCGTTGTCCTGCTTGTGCACTCCAGGAACATAACTAATAACAACTGTCTTTCTTGAATACAAATGTGTCATTAACAAGCATTAACTGGATTATACAATAAGCAAGATAACACAATTCTGGTATTACTTGCGTAATACATGCGCGAAATAGAGGCTGCGAACCTAGCGAGCTGAAGGCTATTCTAATCTGACTTCGCTCACGACCTGTAGCTGACTCGGCCGGCGCGATCTGCAAGCCTCTGTCTGTGCCATACAGCGAATACAGAAAGCTTGCAAGTGTTGGACCGCTATCGATTATCGCAACCTCTAGCATGGTGTCTAACGTTGACACCACATTAGCATTTACGCTACTATAAGTATTGACAGAAATAGTAACATGAAAAATAAGTACCTACCTTACATTTATTACACTGGTGTTCAGAATTCTGTTGGTATTTTCAAACCGGTTACAATTGTTGCCTTCCAGTATGCCAACTGCAAATAATAAGCGTTTGTCACTGTTTCCTTATGAGATTCCTCACATTTTTAGACCTAATATGATATACCGGTTTTTTTCCTTACTATAGCCCTACTGTTGTTGTGTTATGTTGTTTTATAAACGAAGATTCGCTATTTCACTCTCCGGCTAGCATATTTTAGGTTACAATACAATTTCTGGAAAAATGTGTAGAAATGAATGCTGATTGCGATTAGCCTTTATGAAATGTTGGTTGAGGAGAGGGAGCAGACTATGTATGTATTTACTTGTTGTAGATCTCGCGTTTTCGTCCTTCTGCAGTGTGTCTGGATAGAGTTTCCAACATGTCTAATGTACACTTCTTCCGCCATCTTGTTCTGCGTGTCCTGGGGGGAATTTTGCAGCGTCGTTAGGTTTGAGGTGTGCGTCTTTGTGTGTGTGTGTGTGTGTGTGTGTGTGTGTGTGCATGTTTTCACTTATTTAATTGGAGACAGTCTTTTTATAAATTTTTTTTTCTCTGTTTAAATATTTTCCCTTTTGTCTTCAGTCGTTACTCATTCCAAGTACATGTAATTCCTGAGATCTTCAGAAGCCTTCAGTGAAAAAACTAGACAGCAATAAAAATGTGTTGTTTATTAAACCGAGTGGAAAGAGTGAAAAAATATAAAATTTATGTTATGTTTTTAGTTTAGTAGTCGAACTTCTTCTTCTTTTCCTGGTCTTTATACCATGCTTTCGCGGGTACGACATGTTAATCTGGATTTGGGAATGTTAATGACAGAAGGTGGCCGGATTCTACACTGTATCATGACAACTCGGCAACCTGGAGACGCTCAACGAACGAAACCGGTCGTAACACAACAAATGTGTAAAAATACAGCGATGGTGATTTTCATTAATCATTAACATTTGTGTCAGCTGTGGTGCTCAAGATGATCAAAAACAAATACGTCAGAGCGTGCCCGAAATGTTTGGAGGCGTGCAAATGAGTCGAGGATATCAACCCGGTATTGAACTAATTGGATGTGGAAAACCGCCTAAATACCACACCCAGGCTAGCCAGCACACCGACGCTCGTCGTTACCAGCTAGCTATCCAGGGTCGGCGTGGCTCGCAGGATACCAGAAGCGGCGTGCTACGGCGCGCGGCTATGCGGGTGGGTTGACAGAGTATTCTCATTCTGCAGTTTACAAATCAGTTCTCTTTCCATCAACAAAAGTGGGACAGGAATATCAAAAACAGCATCTAATTTACACTGACATATAAAACATAGGACCCGACTTAGCTGCGTAAGCTGTATATTACACATGAAGGAAAGTTAGCAGCCAGTAATTAAATTTCAGAAAATTGACTAGGAATGTAGCTGAAAATTGATAATCATGGTTACGATTTTAATGTATGTCATTTAAAACTAAAACACAAATTTAATTGTGATACGAAAAGGAAATAAGAGTATTCTGGGAGTATTAACTTAGTCACGTGAGGATGACACGTAAAATAAGAATTGTAACATGTACGGTAACGTGCTAATGTAGTATTGTATCACTTGTTATGGTAGGCCTTGGTTGAAATTTGATGTCAATTAGATGGGGACTTAGTCGCAAAATTTACATTTCAAATAAATTTATTCTAACTTAGACAACAATTCATATTGAAGTCAGTGTCAGCTCGTAATCACACATTCTTCGCATTTATGTCGCTAACGGTTTGTTTGCGGACCCACGTTTTCTAGAACATTTTCGTAATAGTACATTTTCAATCATGGCAGTTTTTGCTGCTATTTATGGTACATCCTCACTCACCTCTCAGACAAAGGGCCAACCAACTTTGCGAAGGCTACACGACCTGTCCAATTTACCAGGTAAGTACAGCATGCAAACCAAACACCAAATTAATGAGAATGACGCAATTAGAAGCATGTTATGACCTCTGTAATCATCTGTGTCCTAATCCGAATATAAAATCTTGCATCACTTTAGCAGTGGAAAATAACGAATCTAATTACTGTGTGATCGAGGAGAGAATAGTAATAGTGAAAATAAAACGAAGGAATGATCCAGCCTGACGCATTTCACAGTAATTTGTTGGCTTTGATCCTACTTCCGTTTCTTGTTTCTCATCATTTCTGATGCTTACTATCACCCCCAAATATTTAATCTCATTTGCTTCTTCAAACAGGCGGTTGTCAGTCTGCAGGCTTTCCCGTCTTTTTGTCTTTTAATTTCTTTCTGCACTCACCAACTTTGTTTCGTCGTTATTTACTTCTAAGCCAACTTTCAATGCTTTTTTAAACAGCTTTCTTGCCAGTATTTCACGTAATCTAGATTTTCAGCATTTAATTCTACATCATCTGCAAAGACCAGAACATTCATTTTTATTCTTATGCTAATTCTCTCTTCTGCTTCACTTGCTGCATCCAGTGCTTCCTGTATTATTAATTGAACGATACTGGTGGTATTCCATCTCCTTGCCTCACTCCTGACGATATTTTGTGGGTCATCGCACTGTTCACAGGTGTGGATTTCAGTTACTACACACGCCGTGCACAAATGTTGCACTTGGGCGTCCACGGCACCCCTCCCAGCTTGGTTCCCTGAGCAGTCGCTTGTGACTCTAGGGTCTTGGACTAGTCCTGGCTAGGTGAGCGGTACGTTACCCTGCACTGCATAGACCGACGATATCGAAACTAGTGCAAAAAGGCGAGTAAGTTCCTGTCTATCACAAGACTTTAACAGAAAACTGTGGTACCAGATGCCTCATTCTACCTTCCTCAGTATCTTTAAAAGTTTTCCAAAAAATTTTGGCATGCGAATATATTCGCGCTCACGCCACTAGTCCATCGCTGGAAGTATCACACATTCATCCTCTCCCACTTGCCCATACCCACACATTCTTTCAGCCCAACTCATTGTCATTATCTTTTTGTGTCTTTGTTCCCTTTCTCTCAGCCACAGTCTCCTCCGTTCTGTCTTGTTATCATTGTCTCCTCCAACTGTCGTTGTCCCCCTCTTGCTCTCTCTCTTTCTGCTGTCTCATTCATTCCTTCGTGCTGCTGCTCTCTCTTCTCACGGCCACTATCTCTCTCTTCCTAGTTGTCATTGTCTTTTTTTTCTAATCAACAATTTGCTGACTCGTTTGATGCGGCCCGCCACGAATTTCTCTCCTGTCCCAATCTCTTCATCTCAGCGTAGCGCTTGCAACTTACGTCCTCAATTATCTGCTGTATGTATTCCAATCTCTATCTTCTTCTACAGTTTTCTCCCTCTACAGCTCCCTCTACTACCATGGAAGTCAGTGCCTGATGCCTTAACAGACGTCCTATCATCCTGTCCCTTCTCCTTGTCAGTGGTTTCCAGATATTCCTTTCGTCTCCGCTTCTGTGCAGGGCCTGCTCGTGCCTTACCTTACCAGTCCACCTAACATTCGTTTGTAGCACCACATCTCAATCCATTCGCAAAAGTTTCTTCCTCAAATTAAGGACAATGTTTGACACCAGTAGACTTCTCTTGGCCAGGAATGCCCTTTTTCCAGTGCTAGTCTGCTTTTGATGTCCTCCTTGCTCTGACCGTCATTGGCTATTTTACTGCCTAGGAAGCAGAATTCCTTAACTTCATCTTCTTCGTTACCAACGATTCTGATGTTAAGTTTCTCGCTGTTCTCGTTTCTGCTACTTCCCATTACTTTCGTCTTTCTTCAACTTATTCTCAACCCATATTCTGTACTCATGAGACTGTCCATTCACGTAATTCTGCTTCACTTTCACTCAGGATAGCAATGCCATCAGCGAATCCTATCATTGGTATCCTTTCACCTTGAATTTTAATTCCACTGCTGAATTTCTCTTCTATTTCCATCATTGTCTAGGTCCTATATACCTGCCTTGATTTTTCTTTAATCTCGCTAATATTGTCTTTCGGAACGTCAGAATCGCCTCTCTGGTGCCTTTACCTTTCCTAAAGCCAAACTGGTCGTCATCTATCACATCTCCAATTTTCTTTTCCAGTCTTCTGTATATTATCATATACTCGTGTTACATCATTGTCATAGGATCTCTATTAGGCCTATCACTGGTCACGCCTACTTCCACTTTCTCCGTCTCTTCACTACTCTCCCACTTCTATCATCTCCTTCGTTCTTTCTGTACCACAACCATTGCATTCTACCTCCCAGTATTTATTACTTTTCTGTCTGTTCCCCACCACCACTGCCTCCTACTCTCTGAGCATAAAAAGTGCAAATGTATTCGCATGCCAAAGTTCTTGGGAACATTGTTAAAGGTGTTGGGGAAGGTAGAACAAGGCAGCTGGTACCCCACTTTTCAGACAGAGCCTTTTAATAAACAATAGCATATTTGAATCTTTTACACTGGTTCCCTTGTTTTCACTGCTACAGCAGGGCGTGTTACTCATATAAAACGAACTTTATGGTCAGTAATATTCTGATAGTTCACTCATATGAAACTGAAATAACGCAAAACTGTATAATTTTACACCTCAGAGTGGATTTTATGTACAGAAACACTTTGCATGTGGTTAAATACCAAAACATCATGGGGTTCCCAGAACCTTTCTGATGATAACGGAGACACTTAACACCTATTTCTCCGTGTTAAGTCACTTTTTTGCCTCACATCGGATTTTAAGTGCGTATTTTACTTCTACAAGTAGGGTATCTTTGAACCTCTGCGTGTGTGTGATGTCCTTAGGTTAGTTAGGTTTAAGTAGTTCTAAGTTCTAGAGGACTAATTACCTCAGAAGTTAAATCCCATAGTGCTCACAGCTATTTGAACCATTTTTGAACCTCTGCAGCTCGGAAACAGACAAAGACAATAAAATTTTTAAGGTTATTCGAGATCGGTCTTCTAAGAACATATCGCACAAAATTTCAGCCGTTTGCTGTGCTTAGCCGCCTTGGAATCCGTGGCTCGGTATTGGTACTCAAAATCCATGCTTCTCGGTTTTTCTCACGAACAGCCATTGAACTAAATGGTACCTCCATAAGTTCCTTAAGGCGCACCGTAGACCATATCTAAGGCAAAACGAACCAGTCGATTTGCTCAGTTTGCCTAAGGTCGTGGAAATGTGTAATACTCAGACGTTGATCGCATACTACAGGAGAGCTACCGTAAGACAATTCTTCTGGTTGGGCACGCAAATGGCCCCTAGCCCAAGGGCTGTCGAAAGCACTTGATCCTACCTAACTATCACCAATAGAATCCGAGGGATGAGTCGTGGGGGAAAATCCCGTATTTATGCACGGCTCTTTGGAACATACACTACTGGCCATTAAAGTTGATACACCACGAGGATGTCGTGATACAGACGCGAAATTTACCCGACAGGAAGAAGATGCTGTGATATGCAAATGATTAGCTTTTCAGAGCATTCACACAAGGTTGGCGCCGGTGGCGACACCTACAACGTGCTGACATGAGGACAGTTTCCAACCGATTTCTCATACACAAAAAGCAGTTGACCGGCGTTGCCTGGTGAAACGTTGTTGTGATGCCTCGTGTAAGGAGGAGAAATGCGTACCAACACGTTTTCGACTTTGATAAAGATCGGATTGTAGCCTATCGCGATTGCGGTTTATCGTGTCGCGACATTGCTGCTCGCGTTGGTCGAGCTCCAATGACTGTTAGCAGAATGTGGAATCGGTGGGTTCCGGAGGGTAATACGGAACTCCGTGTTGGATCCCAACGGCCTCGTATCACTAGCAGTCGAGATGACAGGCATCTTATCCGCTTGGCTGTAACGGATCGTGCAGCCACGTCTCGATCCCTGAGTCAATAGATGGGGACGTTTACAAGACAACAACCATCTGCACGAACAGTTTGCAGCAGCATAGACCATCAGCTCGGAGACCACGGCTGCGGTTACCCTCTACGCTGCATCACACACAGGAGCGCCTGCGGTGGTGTACTCAACGACGAACCTGGGTGCACGAATGGCAAAACGTCATTTTCTTCGGATGAATCGAGGTTCTGTTTACAGCATCAGGATGGTCGCATCCGTGTTTGGCGACATCGCGGTGAACGCACATTGGAAGCGTGTATTCGTCATCGCCATACTGGCGTATCACCCGGCGTGATGTTATGGGGTGCCATTGATTACACATCTCGGTGACCTCTTGTTCGCATTGACGGCTCTTTAAACAGTGGACGTTACATTTCAGATGTGTTACGACCCATGGTTCTACCCTTCATTCAATCCCCGCGAAACCCTACATTTCAGTAGGTTAATGCACGACGGCATGTTGCAGGTCCTGTACAGGCGTTTCTGGACACAGAAAATGTTCGACTGCTGCCCTGGCCAGCACATTGTCCAGATCTCTAACCAATTGAAAACGTCTGGTCAATGGTGGCCGAGCAACTGGCTCGTCACAATACGGCTGTCACTACTCTTGATGAACTGTGGTATAGTGTTGAAGCTGCATGGGCAGCTGTACCTGTACACGCCATCCAAGCTCTGTTTGACTCATTGCCGAGGCGTGTCAAGGCCGTTATTACGGTCAGAGGTGGTTGTTCTGGGTACTGATTTCTCAGGATCTATGCACCCAAATTGCGTGAAAATGTAATCACATGTCAGTTCTAGTAATATATATTTGTCCAATGAATACCCGTTTCTCCATCTGCATTTCTTCTGGCAACTTTAATGGTCGGTAGTGCAATTTGTAGGGCATGCTGTCACATGCTTGCCGATCAAGCCAAATATTTGCGACGCTTCGTCTGTGAGGCGGCTGTTAGCTGAGATGAGCCAGTAGCTGCAGCAACGGAGAAGAGGCGAGTGGCCACGCAGTCTTTTTGCCGGAGGCGGTTACCACCGTCGGGTCCCGTCCCGGTTTCTCCGCGCCTGCTCTTTTGTTGCGGCCACGCCGCTCCAATTGCGACCAGTTGCCTCCTCCGGTAATTGCAACATGTTCCTAAAGAGGGCGCGGCAGGCACCTCTCGCTGCCGAAGGGAGAAAGTCGCTCCACACTCTATATTACCAGTTCTCATACACAAGTTGTTATAGGCAAGGGGTTGGAAAAACAAAATACTGAAGTGTAGAAATCTCCTGATCTGTAACTATACATTCACCCACCAGCTTCCTCAGTACGTAAAGACGTGGAACTTCTCTCCCCAGCTGCGAAACGATCGGGTTAACGAGAGCACAAAAGACTATTCGCTGACTCCCTAGAAAACAACACGCCTTTCAACTGCCTCATTCTCCTCGGCGCTGCCTGATCCCTCTTACTCGATAGCACCTCCGCAAGCAAGGTTCTGCCTTTGGCGACAGTTTTCCTTTCTAAAGCGGTCAAATGAGCATGCGGTTTTTCGTGCCCATATTCTTAAATAAATGATTCTCTGAATTCTTGCCGCGTTCGGTTAGTCAGATTCGATCTTCCGACGAGTTCCTCTGTCGTCATCGGCAGGAGATTTGATTTCAGTCGGCCGTTGGGTACTCTAGTTGGTAGAATTATGTCATGGAGATCTCACGATGTCACAGAACTTCCATATGTTAACAAAGATTATGTTGATAGTTATGACCAGCATAGAGGTACAATAATTGGTCGTGTCGCTACAGACTTGCGCTGTACATTGCTTTGAAGCCGGCGCCGCCATGTTTGTGGTCCTAAATATTCGCAGATTACTTTTTAAAATTGCTACTTGTTCTTAATTTCTGTCGTGTCCACTCAACAGTTGTTTTGGTTCAAATGGCTCTGAGCACTATGGGACTTAACTGCTACGGTCATCAGTCCCCCAGAACTTAGAGCTACTTAAACCTAACTAACCTAAGGACAGCACACAACACCCAGCCATCACGAGGCAGAGAAAATCCCTGACCCCGCCGGGAATCGAACCCGGGAACCCCGGCGTGGGAAGCGAGAACGCTACCGCACGACCACGAGATGCGGGCAACAGTTGTTTTAAACAGTCAATATTATAGTTCTTCCGTGAATAACATTGTGTTAGGAAGGCATTTTAAGACGTTTATCTGGTCTTCAACGCGTGTTTGATACACTAATACGACATATTTGGTCTCGCTAATGTAACTCTCTTTTTGCAAAAAGTTTTATAATAACCAAGAACGAGATATATGATGTGAAAAGGCTGCTTTCATAAAACAGTATTTTTCCCTAATACGGAATGACGAAACTGATGTTCCATCTATGTGCTCTCCCCTAAAATGCTCAGAACATATTCCGCTACGTCTCGACGGTTTGCAATATTTCGTTCTCACAGAGTCGTACTGACACGAAATCTAAAGCCAAATTACAGAAATAAAACCACTACGGCAAAAAGTAAACAGCGCTACTAAAACACATGTATTTAAAAGACAATATCTCTTGAACTTGTCTACTTATGAACGAAATGTGATCGCCTTACACTTTGGACTATTATCAGCACGACTAGAGAACCTGAAAATGAGGCAAGCTGGCATTTATTTTCCAAGATATTTCCACCAGAAGTTAATATTTGGGACTACTAAAATGGCGGACGTCGGATTCAAGTTCGTGACATCGTGACAACTTCCCATATTACACTGCCGTGATAACACGTGATTTTTATACTGCCTAGAAGTCGAACTGCAGCTGTCGTAACTTGCCAGCCAAATATTCTTGTAGCTCGTTGCTTGTCTAACTACAACATGCCTGCCACGAAATGTCACGAGAACATAAAATGAAAATAATTTTCGATTCTACCCCCACATCAGCCTATTCGTCGCATATTGATATAAAGTTCAATGCCATAAATAAGTGAAGTGTTATTTATACGTAGAGACCTGTAGAAAGTTTTTGCCTAATTGCAACATGACGCACTACGCAGATGAAAGAATCTGCAGCCACTATGTCAGAAGAACAGTGGTAGCAAAGCTGGTATCGTTAGATGGTGAAGACCCAACTGATTTTGAGCAATCTTTCCTTTGTGCTGGAGCATTGTCTGCAACATGGGTGATCGAATCCCGAAAGTTCGTATTACATCACGAATTTTTTACTTCACATACCGCGACCTCAACAACCTGCTTCTTTTCTGCGGAAGTCAAATACTTGTGACGTTTTTAAGACATTTCTACAACTGCTTCATGGACTGTAGTAAGCTACACATTGTTGAGAAAACAGAGGAGTATCGTCAGCAGTTCACGACAAAATAAAAATAATTATCTGAAAACTGATGACACATTTCGAACTGTTACGTAGCCGCTGACTTCGAATTACAGTTTTTGAGGGGCGGTTAAGCGTGACAGTCCCTTCGATCTATAAAGTGTAGAAAAAGTGTAGGAATACTCCAGTTTATCGGTGTCTTTTTAAAGGAAGTCGCAACAATTTATTAAGAAATTCTGTTTAATGACGTTTGAATGAACAAGTTAACAGGCTGTTTTGGTTATAAAAGCTGGTTTTGCTCTTAAAACTGCGAGTCCAATATGTAAATTGTCGTTCTTAATGCTATTCAAAGATGCAAAATACCTTACATACTTAAGCCGTTGCTTCATTATTATTCCTCTTTTTCCAGGTAATGTCTCTTCTTTGATGATCGTTGGCGCTTCAAGGGGGCAGATGCAGCTTAAATCAGCAAATATTTGACAACATTAAACAATTATGGTCTCCTACCATAGTATAGTTACAAGAATGAAAATTGACATTCTCAAGAAAGTGGTCGTCTTATACAGGATAAAAATACAATCTAGCATAAAAAACTATTATTACTCCTTTTTAAATTATTTAAAAAAAGGCGGTTGTTCAACAGTAGTACAATAGCATTTCACTCATACCTGGAGCAGTTTTAAACTTTTTAATTTTCAATTTAGTTTACTTTATTGGCAAAATACATCTGTACAAACCAGAGCTCTGCTAGTTACATACCACATTAAACAAAATTTTTATTCATGTTTCAAATTAAGAGTTTAGTTTTTAAACTTTTTAAATATTGTATTATATTTTTAACTGAAAATCTGTTCAATAGTGTAACCTGATATTGCTCATTCTGCTGATTATACATTCTGCAAAAAATTTCACAGCTTTGTGTCCTTTAATTTTTGGTTTATTAGTGAAATGCATCAAGAAAACATGAAGTGCGGGAAACGAGCCATAAACATTGATAATGCATTTTTCGTACCGTTTTTGTTGTATTATTGTAAATCAAAAGCCACCAGTAGAATAGATTGTCCTTTCTAATAACGACTGCTCATCTGTCTTCTCTAATCTGAGCTCCTTTTCCCTTTTCTCTTTTCTTGCTTCTAGCTTTCTTTCCTCTGTTGACTTTATCTGCACTGTGTCCACTTGGACCAATGGAAGTCTACACAACTTTCCAGGCTCAATTCCTAATTGCTTAATTACTTCCTGCCTACCCTTCATGCCTTCACTGGATGTAATTACTGCATCATTAGTTGTGATTTTAAAAATAATTTTCGAAAAGATCCAGTTTTGGGACAAACTTTCCACATTTTGCTGTTTAGTGACTCATTAACGTTTTGTATATTAGCTCAAACACATCTTTTTAAGAGTTTTGTGGCAACGAAATTTTTAACCAGGCTTGATATCTTCCGCCATGTCAGGTGCTGAAGCTTTTTTCTGCCTGTAACTATTAACAGTTCTTTCTGACACAGCACGCTTATATGGACCCCATGACTCACCTCCCTTGGGACAAAAACAATTGGAAGCAGAAGGGCATTTGTAATGCCATTGGTACTCACTACTGGCGTAAGGTTGCCTGGAGGTGGAAGGACCAGGCCAAATAAGGGCTGAACATATTCGTGTTAAGATATCTGTTAACACTTCTCAGCAAAAATATCTTTACCAATTAGACCAACAGGACCATGACTTATTAAAACAAAACTGTTCCATTAAATAAAATGATTTAAGAACAATTACTGATTAAAGATAAGCAACATTATAAAATATTTGAGTGAGATCAAATAACAAAATATTATAGTATTAATTCAAATACTTTCTCTCAACTCTTCAAAAGTCATTCATGGAACATGCAGTATGAAAATTCAGATTTACGACAAACGTTATTCTCTTTCCAAAAATATGCAAATCTTGCTTGCCACTGGTTGCTATTGTTGAAATATTTACAGCAAATTTCAGATAGAGCAGCAAGACAGTATTTCACGAGTTGAAGTCACATAACAATCTCTTCGAAGGTTCTAAGAAACAGTCTTAAAATAGGTAGACCACAACAGCTGTAGAATGTGTTTGTCTAAAATACAACAAATAATTGAGGTTTACTTAGAAAGGAGTTCATTAAAAGGAAGCAAGAACAATTAAAGCTTCTTGATATGAAATTTCCACGCGTCGAGCCGATTGGTCTGGACGAACGGACCCGGAATTACTTAGGGCAGGCCGGATACACCGCTCAACGCACCCCTTTTGTAAGCAGACGGTGGGAACCCGCCCCAATGCACAAACATACAATGACAGCCTGATGAACGGAGAAGTAATTTTTAAGTAAAACGAGAAATACTTAACACCTCAGATTACGCCTCACCGCGTGGACTAAACATTTGTGAAAAGTCGCTAAAAGATAATGTTGTAACTGGCCAAGGAAACCACCCCTACTTACAGCTGATAGTAAAGAAATTTAGGGGCCAGCCGATATTCAGCTTCAAATCACGCTACGAGGCGTAAATACTTAACCGTCTTGAGAGACGGAAAACATAGGTGGAAGGAAGACGCGAGCGGTTGGCTGATGAACTTCACCTACGCAGACGTAACCACCAAAATACAAGCAACAAGATTTGCCCCCGTGAGGCGCATAAGCTTGCGGTCTTCAAATAACTAAAGAAAGCGACTTGGCGATTTAGTATAGAAGGTACTAGGCAAGAAAAATATTTTGGACGTCATGATTAACGACAGTGAGTGTAAAATCAATTTACAAAACCCCAATAGTTATTATAACATATAACCAAATCATAACTCTATGACAATTACCAAACGAAAGCTACATTGAAGCTCCAAAGAAACTGGCATAGACATGTTGTAATATTATTGGATTTCAGATACTTTGCATATGAGGGATTTGTCATAAAAGAAAAGGACAGCCAACGAGCTGTAGTTCATAAAGATGCTAAGCATCATAGCGCGAGAGTAAAGAGACGAAATATTTTTATTATGTGCGCCTATACCAAGACGCGCGTCCAGCGTTTAAATACTCTAAATAAACACTATGACCCGCTGGGCGCAGATATTTAAAATCATTGCCACAGCGTTTGATAGCAAGAAGCTGCGAAACAGAAGAAAGAACATTCTATCTTTTGTTAAGTTATTTTCGAGAGACTTCATTATCCCTTCTACTTCTGGTTACCGACATGTTAAGACGTACTACATAGCATTGCTACAAGTTGTATTTTTAATTTGTGTAAAAGCTATATGAAACAACGAACAAATGTTTCGGTAATTCGGGTGAAGATATAATGTGCTTACGCACATGCAAGGACATTTAATTTTAAGAAGGGACGGACTGACAAAGCAGCGATAATTGGACTGCGCAATGTACAAAAGAAATATCAGATGTAAGTCATGTATTTATTGTGTATTTGTCAATCTCTAGAAGTTTAAAGCCAATTTGTTCAAAATATATTAATATTTTACAATGCAGTAACTTTCTTCTTATTCTTTTCTTTCACTGATCATAAATGATATTCAAATTGTATATGAGCTTTGTTACAGGTTCGCCCTTTATCGCGGTGTCTCGATTGTATTAGGGAGACCACTAATTTGTTCAACTTCCGATCTGTTAATCTTTCTCTTACGAAATTGCACTAATTTGCTTTCATTTCCATTTTTAAATTCAAATAGATCCCTTAGGTATTTTCATCGAAGATTCTGATTGCGTGAAGGCAATCCGGGACAAAAGGTCAATTAAGAAAATCCCTTCGCCTGATCAATCCGTACGCCTCCTGAACACAATCGAGAACCGACGAATCGGTGATCAATTAATAATCTCTCTCTCTTTTCAAGTCGTACTGAAAAACGGCCACACAGGATAGCCGTAAGTACGCAATCTAGCGTTAGGTTGCATTTTGCTAGTAAATAATACCAACCAACAGTGACAGCATCACTATTATTATTTACTAATATTTCTTATACAGAATAAGCAAGTTCCTAACATATAACGAAATCATAATTGTATGACAATTACTAAACGGAAGCTACACTGAAGCGCCAAAGAAGCTGGCATAGACATGTGTATTCAAATACAGAGATATGTAAACAGGCAGAATACGGCGCTGCGGTACCCAACTCCTATGTAAGACAACCAGTGTCTGGCGCAGTTGTTAGATAGGTTACTGCTCCTACAATGGTAGGTTATCGAAATTTAAGTGAGTTTGAACGTGGTTCTATAGTCGGCGCACGATTGATGGCACACAGCATATGCGAGGTAGCGATGAAGTGGGGATTTTCCCGGACGACCGAATCACCTGTGTAAAAGCTTGTTCTCAACAGATAAGTAATATTCTCAGCCACCTGTGTAATAGCTCTCTGGAACAGGGCATTTTCCCTGATAGACTGAAATATGCTATTGTTATACCTTTGCATAAAAGGGGGGATAGATCTGATGTCAACAATTACCGTCCAATCTCCCTTCTAACAGCTTTATCCAAAATTTGTGAGAAAGTAATGTATTCAAGAGTAGCTTCACATATCTGTAAAAATGAAGTACTAACAAAATGTCAGTTTGGTTTCCAGAAAGGTTTTTCAACAGAAAATGCCATATATGCTTTCACCAGTCAAATTTTGAATGATCTGAATAACCGAACACCACCCAGTGGGATTTTTTGTGATCTCTCAAAGGCTTTTGATTGTGTAAATCATGAAATTCTGCTAGACAAGCTCAAGTATTGTGGCATGAGTGGGACACTGCACAAATGGTTTAATTCGTACCTAACTGGAAGAGTGCAGAAAGTTGAAATAAGTAGTTCTCGTAACATGCAAACGTCAGCACATTCCTCAAACTGGGGAACTATCACGAATGGGGTTCCACAAGGGTCAGTCTTGGGTCCTTTGTTGTTCTTACTATATATTAATGACTTGCCAGTCTATATTCATGAAGAGGCAAAGTTAGTTCTCTTTGCTGATGATACAAGTATAGTAATCACACCTGACAAACAAGAATTAACTGATGAAATTGTCAATACTGTCTTTCAGAAAATTACTAAATGGTTCCTTGTAAACGGACTCTCACTGAATTTTGATAAGACACAGTACATACAGTTCCGTACAGGGAATGGTATGACGCCATTAATAAATATAGACCTTAATCAGAAGCATATAGCTAAGGTAGAATATTCCAAATTTTTAGGTGTGTCCATTGATGAGAGATTAAATTGGAAGAAACACATTGATGATCTGCTGAAACGTTTGAGTTCAGCTACTTATGCAATAAGGGTCATTGCAAATTTTGGTGATAAACATCTTAGTAAATTAGCTTACTACGCCTATTTTCACTCATTGCTTTCATATGGCATCATATTTTGGGGGAATTCATCACTGAGGAATAAAGTATTTATTGCACAAAAGCGTGTAATCGGAATAATAGCTGGAGTCCACCCAAGATCATCCTGCAGACATTTATTTAAGGATCTAGGGATATTCACAGTAGCTTCTCAGTATATATACTCTCTTATGAAATTTGTTATTAACAACCAAACCCAATTCAAAAGTAATAGCAGTGTGCATAACTACAAGACTAGGAGAAAGGATGATCTTCACTATTCAAGATTAAATCTAACTTTGGCACAGAAAGGGGTGAATTATACTGGCACTAAAGTCTTTGGTCACTTACCAAATAGTATCAAAAGTCTGACAGATAACCAACAAGTATTTAAGAAGAAATTAAAAGAATTTCTGAATGACAACTCCTTCTACTCCATAGAGGAATTTTTAGATATAAATTAAGAAAAAATATTTAAAAAATAAAAAAATAAAAAATAAAGAAAAACAAAAAACACAAAAAATAAAGTTGTTATATTAACTTAAGTATGTTGTTAAATTAACCTAATTATGTCATGTATTAGAAAATTCGACTCGTTCCACATCATTACGAAATATCTTATTCATGATCCATGGAACTAGTATTAATCTAATCTAATCTAATCTATTGTGAATATCAGGAATCCGGTAAAACATCAAATCTCCGACATCGCTGCGGCCGGAAAGAGATCCTGCACGAACGGCACCAACGAAAGAATCGTTCAACGTGACAGAAGTCCAACCCGTCCGCAATTGCTGCAGATTTCAATGCTGGGACATCAACAAGTGTCAGCGTGCGAACCATTCAACGAAACATCATTGACAAGGGCTTTCGGAGCCGAAGGCCCACTCGTGTACCCTTGATGACCGCACGACACAAAGCTTCATGCCTCGCCTGGGCCCGTCAACACCGACAGTTGACTGTTGATGACTGAAAAAATGTTGCCTTGCACGGCGAATCTCGTTTCAAATTGTATCGAGCAGGTGGATGTGTGTGGGTATGGAGACAACCTCATGAATCCGTGGACCCTGCATGTCAGCAGGAGACTGTTCAAGCCGGTGGAGGCTCTGTAATGGTGTGGAGCGTGTGCAGTTGGAGTGCGCAAGTAGCAGCATTACTGCATTTACTAGGCAATCTTGTATTTTAATAACCATTTAAATTTTGTGTCGATTTGTTTGCGCTCTCTGTAGATTAGTTCAGACGTTCTTTGCACAACAGTTTTTAGCATGGATAGGGACTGCAACTGCTGTGTTCGGATGCAGGCTGAGTTGGCATCCCTTCGCTCCCAGCTTCAGGAAGTGTTGGCTTCGGCCACACAGCTTGAGGCTGTAGCCAATGGGCATCACTGTGGGGTTCCGGATGGGGGTTTGTCGGGGACGGCCAGCTCGTCCCACGCATCCCCCGATCGGACTAAGACTGCGGTTGCCCGGGATACTGCCCGCATTGAGGCTGATCCCTCACCTGTCGTAGAGTGGGAGGTCGTCTCAAGGTGTGGCAGGGGGCGAAAGACATTCCGGAGGGCTGAACGGAAGGCCTCTCCAGTTTGTCTGACGAACCGGTTTCAGGCTCTGTCTTAGGCTGATACTGATCTTCGGCCTGACATGGCTGCTTGTCCTGTTCTAGAGGTTGCCCCTCAGTCTGCAAGGTCCGGGCGGTCGCAGAGGGTGGGCTTACTGGTAGTTGGGAGCTCCAACGTCAGGCGCGTAATGGGGCCCCTTAGGGATATGGCAGCAAGAGAGGGGAAGAAAACCAATGTGCACTCCATGTGCATACCGGGGGGAGTCATTCCAGATGTGGAAAGGGTCCTTCCGTATGCCATGAAGGGTACAGGGTGCACCCATCTGCAGGTGGTAGCTCATGTCGGCACCAATGATGTGTGTCGCTATGGATCCGACGAAATCCTCTCTGGCTTCCGGCGGCTATCTGATTTGGTGAAGACTGCCAGTCTCGCTAGCGGGATGAAAGCAGAGCTCACCATCTGCAGCATCGTCGACAGGACTGACTGCGGACCTTTGGTACAGAGCCGAGTGGAGGGTCTGAATCAGAGGCTGAGACGGTTCTGCGACCGTGTGGGCTGCAGGTTCCTCGACTTGCGCCATAGGGTGGTGGGGTTTCGGGTTCCGCTGGATAGGTCAGGATTCCACTACACGCAACAAGCGGCTACACGGGTAGCAGGGGTTGTGTGGCGTGGGCTGGGCGGTTTTTTAGGTTAGATGGCCTTGGGCAAGTACAGAAAGGGCAACAGCCTCAACGGGTGCGGGGCAAAGTCAGGACATTGTAATTGGAAACTGTCGAAGCTGCGTTGGTAAAGTACCGGAACTTCAAGCGCTGATAGAAAGCACCGAAGCCGAAATCGTTATAGGTACAGAAAGCTGGTTGAAGCCAGAGATAAATTCTGCCGAAATTTTTACAAAGGTACAGACGGTGTTTAGAAAGGATAGATTGCATGCAACCGGTGGTGGAGTGTTCGTCGCTGTTAGTAGTAGTTTATCCTGTAGTGAAATAGAAGTGGATAGTTCCTGTGAATTATTATGGGTCGAGGTTACACTCAACAAACGAGCTAGGTTAATAATTGGCTCCTTTTACCGACCTCCCGACTCAGCAGCATTGGTGGCAGAACAACTGAGAGAAAATTTGGAATACATTTCACATAAATTTTCTCAGCATGTTATAGTCTTAGGTGGAGATTTCAATTTACCAGATATAGACTGGGACACTCAGATGTTTAGGATGGGTGGTAGGGACAGAGCATCGAGTGACATTATACTGAGTGCACTATCCGAAAATTACCTCGAGCAATTAAACAGAGAACCGACTCGTGGAGATAACATATTGGACCTACTGATAACAAACAGACCCGAACTTTTCGACTCTGTATGTACAGAACAGGGAATCAGTGATCCTAAGGCCGTTGCAGCATCCCTGAATATGGAAGTTAGTAGGAATATAAAAAAAGGGAGGAAGGTTTATCTGTTTAGCAAGAGTAATAGAAGGCAGATTTCAGACTACCTAACAGATCAAAGCGAAAATTTCTGTTCCGACACTGACAATGTTGAGTGTTTATGGAAAAAGTTCAAGGCAATCGTAAAATGCGTTTTAGACAGGTACGTGCCGAGTAAAACTGTGAGGGACGGGAAAAACCCACCGTGGTACAACAGCAAAGTTAGGAAACTACTGCGAAAGCAAAGAGAGCTTCACTCTAAGTTTAAACGCCGCCAAAACCTCTCAGACAAACAGAAGCTAAACGATGTCAAAGTTAGCGTAAGGAGGGCTATGCGTGAAGCGTTCAGTGAATTCGAAAGTAAAATTCTATGTACCGACTTGACAGAAAATCCTAGGAAGTTCTGGTCTTACGTTAAATCAGTAAGTGGCTCGAAACAGCATATCCAGACACTCCGGGATGATGATGGCATTGAAACAGAGGATGACACGCGTAAAGCTGAAATACTAAACACCTTTTTCCAAAGCTGTTTCACAGAGGAAGACCGCACTGCAGTTCCTTCTCTAAATCCTCGCACAAACGAAAAAATGGCTGACACTGAAATAAGTGTCCAAGGAATAGAAAAGCAACTGGAATCACTCAACAGAGGAAAGTCCACTGAACCTGACGGGATACCAATTCGATTCTACACAGAGTACGCGAAAGAACTTGCCCCCCTTCTAACAGCCGTGTACCGCAAGTCTCTAGAGGAACGGAAGGTTCCAAATGATTGGAAAAGAGCACAGGTAGTCCCAGTCTTCAAGAAGGGTCGTCGAGCAGATGCGCAAAACTATAGACCTATATCTCTGACGTCGATCTGTTGTAGAATTTTAGAACATGTTTTTTGCTCGAGTATCATGTCGTTTTTGGAAACCCAGAATCTACTATGTAGGAATCAACATGGATTCCGGAAACAGCGATCGTGTGAGACTCAACTCGCTTTATTTGTTCATGAGACCCAGAAAATATTAGATACAGGCTCCCAGGTAGATGCTATTTTTCTTGACTTACGGAAGGCGTTCCATACAGTTCCGCACTGTCGCCTGATAAACAAAGTAAGAGCCTACGGAATATCAGACCAGCTGTGTGGCTGGATTGAAGAGTTTTTAGCAAACAGTACACAGCATGTTGTTATCAATGGAGAGACGTCTACAGACGTTAAAGTAACCTCTGGCGTGCCACAGGGGAGTGTTATGGGACCATTGCTTTTCACAATGTATATAAATGACCTAGTAGATAGTGTCGGAAGTCCAATGCGGCTTTTCGCGGATGATGCTGTAGTATACAGAGAAGTTGAAGCATTAGGAAGATCTGCAGCGGATAGGCACTTGGTGCAGGGAGTGGCAACTGGCCCTTAACATAGACAAATGTAATATATTGCGAATACATAGAAAGAAGGATCCTTTATTGTATGATTATATGATAGCGGAACAAACACTGGTAGCAGTTACTTCTGTAAAATATCTGGGAGTATGCGTGCGGAACGATTTGAAGTGGAACGATAATATAAAATTAATTGTTGGTAAAGCGGGTACCAGGTTGAGATTCATTGGGAGAGTGCTTAGAAAATGTAGTCCATCAACAAAGGAGGTGGCTTACAAAACACTCGTTCGACCTATACTTCAGTATTGCTCATCAGTTTGGGATCCGTACCAGGTCGGGTTGACGGAAGAGATAGAGAACATCCAAAGAAGAGCGGCGCGTTTCGTTACCGGGTTATTTGGTAACCGTGATAGCGTTACGGAGATGTTTAGCAAACTCAAGTGGCAGACTCTACAAGAGAGGCGCTCTGCATCGCGGTGTAGCTTGCTCGGCAGGTTTCGAGAGGGTGCGTTTCTGGATGAGGTATCGAATATATTGCTTCCCCCTACTTATACCTCCCGAGGAGATCACGAATGTAAAATTAGAGAGATTAGAGCGCGCACGGAGGCTTTCAGACAGTCGTTCTTCCCGCGAACCATACGCTACTGGAACAGGAAAGGGAGGTAATGACAGTGGCACGTAAAGTGCCCTCCGCCACACACCGTTGGGTGGCTTGCGGAGTATAAATGTAGATGTAGATGTAGACCCTTGGTACGTCTAGATACGACTCTGACAGGTGAGCATCCTGTCTGGTAACCTGGATCTATTCATGTCCATTGTGCATTCCGACGGACTTCGGCAGTTCCAGCAGGTCAAGGCGACACCACACGTACAGAATTGGTGCAGAGTGGCTCCAGGAACCCTCTTCTGAGTTTATACACTTCCGCTGACCACCAATCTCCCCAAACACGAACATTATTGGTCATATCTGTGTTGCCTTGAAACGTGCTGTTCAGAAGAGGTCTGCACGTCATCTATGTATGGACAGCCCAGCACTGCAGGATTTATGGTATCAACTCGGTCCAGCACTACTTGAGACATTAGTCGAGTCCACGCCGCGTCGTGTTGCGGCACTTCCACGTGCTCGCGGGGGCCCTACACGATACTAGGCATTGTATTGTGGTTTCATAGGACCGACACACTCCTGCAATTGCCTGGACAGCCACAGAAACAGATAACAGGGAACAACAACAACAACAACACGAGGCTGAGCAGAATCCAATATAGAAGCAGCAAGGCACAAACAAGCGCAGGAACCGAACCAGTCACAATTATCACGCTCACGACGGGGAAGAAGATAAGTCTTCACGAATGCCGCGTAGTCTCTGCACAGAAACAGAGAATTGAAAGAAATATACAAAGCCGTTGTGGGATGACAAACAGTGAACAAAGTCGGAGCCGTCAGAAGCTGTGTGGATGCCGACGAGCCACCGCCGGCCTCCAAATCTGGTTGGCCAAAGGAATAACGTTTCCACTCCAGTTTCCGGTGCACGTCATTCCTGTCCAGAGGATGGTCAGCCAGACCAACTTGGATGTCACACGAGAGACAGAACAAACAGCCGGCCCGTTGCCCTGCTGACCTGCGCGGCCCTTCCTGCTTCACTGGCTGCTTCTCTCTACCTGGAAAACGGCCTCGACGACACTCGCGGCGAACTTGTCACGGCCCCCCTTACCGCCAAAGATTGTATTCCAGGAGACGGGGTGCGAGCTATCCATCGCGCAACTCTTCAGCCATATAGCTGCTCTCGTTTCAATAACGGAATTTTCTCTAATTACATTCCCATAATGTAACGTACTGTTTAAAAATCTTATGCGAAAGTTTACGACTTACTTCACTTACGATGGCTGCAAGTATGATAAAAATAGCTCCCAAACAGATGACTACAAGTAGGAGAAATTTAGTTTAGAAACTTCATACAACAGTGAGAGAAATTTTGTGAAAAGCACATTCAGACTCGAGGGCGCTTGGTTGGTTGATTGATTTGGGAGAAGGAAACAAACAGCAAGGTCATCGGTCCCATCAGATTAGGGAAAAACCTAAATGAGGATGGTCGGACACCGGTTTGAACCGTCGTATTCCCGAACGTGGGCCCAGTGTGTTAACCACCGTGGCAGGGGGGGGGGGGGGGGGGGGGGAGGGCACGTGACTATCTATGGACAGACGAGAGGACGATGCTTTACTATTTAATTGATTACTAGTAAACTATTGCAGATATTGCAATAAAAAATGGCTCTGAGCACTATGTGACAACATCTGAGGTCATCAGTCCCCTAGAACTTAGAACTACTTAAACCTAACTAACTTAAGGGCGTCACACACATCCATTCCCGAGGCAGGATTCGAACCTGTGACCGTAGCACTCCAGGCTGAAGCCCCTAGAACCCCTCGTCCATTGCGGCCGGCGATATTTCAATAATTTTTTCAGCAAAATGTGGAACAGAACAAACAAATAGTTTAGAGAAATGGTTGTTTTGGAGATCATAGGCTGTTTCCGCACCATTATGTGTGCACCACAATATAAGCGCTCCAGTAACTTCTACTGAACGGCTGCACCCTTCGCAAACGCTGAAATGCTATCTTTGTATCTTCCACTGCGCGCCATCCGCACGCACCGAATGCGTTGGCGGTTCGGCAATACGGGACCTCTTGTCGCTCGTGCGGACCGGTGTGGTGTACGCACACCCGTTGTAAACGCTGCAGACAATACGACAGTGAAGATTCGTGCGACTCTTGCAGCGCATGCAGCACGCTCCAAGGAAGGAAGCAAAGGGACTGATAAAAATTTCAGACTAGCTGCAGCGTATATCTTATACGTATACTAACATTTGACAGTCACTGCACATGCCAGACCAAAGTCATACCGAGGTGGTCGTGTACCACTGGGAGAACCGTCAAAGTTCAGGCCCAGCCGTGTCCACCCTTAAACTATCCTTCAACATTTTTTTCTACACAGATTTATGAGATTTAATAATTTTTAACAAAGCGTAATAAAAATTAAGTACTATTGAAAAAATAACTTAAATTATGTATACTGATGAAAAATGTTGTGTACAATAAATTACATATTGTATAAGCTTTCAAAAAATCTGGAAGTAGAACACAACATATGTATTACTGCTCATTGCAGCTACTTTATATACATATCTGTGTGATGTACAGTAAATAACAGATTTTATTTACTACTTATAACTATTTAATATGTAACAGTGCATAAATTATTAGTTACAAATAATAAGAAGGCTATATAATTAGGAGATGAGAAAATATACGTTTCCTAGAACTGTGTTTTTATTACAATTTTACTATGCGCATCCTTGTTTGACCGAAGGAAATTCGTTGATTACGTCATTGGAGTCAATTTTTTACGTAGTTTCGAATCATCTTTAGCTTACTAAAACTGCATTCAGAAGTTGATGCAGTCACTGGTACATCTGCATTTATTCTCCGGAAGCCACCCAGCGGTGTGTGGCGAAGGGCACTTTACGTGCCACTGTCATTACCTCCCTTTCCTGTTCCAGTCGCGTATGGTTCACGTGAAGAACGATTGCCAGAAAGCCTCCCTGCACGCTCGAATCTCACTAATTTTACATTCGTGATCTCCTCGGGAGGTGTAAGTAGGGGCAGGCAATATATTCGATACCTCATCCAGAAACGCACCCTCTCGAAAGCTGGACAGCAAGCTACACCGCGATGCAGACCGCCTCTCTTGCAGAGTCTGCCACTTGAGTTTGCTAAATCTCGCTTACCAAAGAACACTGTGACGAAACGCGCCGCTCTTCTTTGGATCTTCTCTATCTCCTCCGTCAACCTGACCTGGTACGGATCCCACACTGATGTGCAATACTCAAGTATAGGTCGAACGAGTGTTTTGTAAGCCACCTCCTTTGTTGAGGGACTACATTTTCTAAGGACTCTCCCAATGAATCTCAACCTGGCACCCGCCTTACCAACAATTAATTTTATATGATCATTCCACTTCAAATCGTTCCGTACGCGTACTCCCAGGTATTTTACAGAAGTAACTGCTACCAGTGTTTGTTCCGCTATCAAATAATCATACAATAAAGGATCCTTCTTTCTATGTATTCGCAATATATTACATTTGTCTATGTTAAGGGTCAGTTGCCACTCCCGGCACCAAGTGCCTATCCGCTGCAGATCTTCTTGCATTTCGCTGCAATTTTATAATGCTGCAACTTCTCTGTATACTACAGCATCATTCACGAAAAGCCCTAATGTCATAAATATTGTGAAAGCTGTTTAGATGTTTGGATAAGCATTTCTTAAGCTATACTTTGAAACATCCTTCAAATTATCAAAAAGAGATGTCGTGACAATACCCTGTCAGATCCTTCACTTGGAAGTTGGAAGCAGCTCTTTCGTTAATTATCTGCGCTTATGAATCTGTTGTATCCGACACTAAAAAACTCTTCAGTTTTCAATTAAGATTTTCAGTCAAGACTCCTCTGTCAGGAGATTAAAGTCCGATGCAATGGTGTGATATCACTGAGATCCGTTTTCCATTTCACTGACTGCACTACCAAATGCTTTGAAGGTTTGCTCAAAGATTGTCGCCCCAGTGCTCATTGTATATAAACAGGCAAGGCTGGGAGCCTTTTGTCAAACAGAATATTTGCTTCGGCTCCCACTCGCCGACCTTTGAAATACCGCAATACAGTGGTGAAGTGGCCATAAGAACTCCATTGTTAAACATGAGCGAGCACTGCAGAAAGCAGCGGCATGAACCAAGGTACTGCTGCCACAGAAACCATGCTAGCGGTAAATGTCTGTTCGTTAATAGTTGTTTCTTTATTGTGTTACCTGGACAGAATGACGTTGGACAAACGACAATACGCATTTAGTGGCGGGCTTCGGCCGTGGCTTCTTCTCGTAGACAGAATCGTTAGAGATAAAAGAACTCACAAACGGGGTAGGAGAAGTCTCGTATCTCTGCCGTTAATTCATTCACCACCTTTCTTTTTGCCCGTTAGTTACAGCGTTCACTCTGTGACTGTTCCCTTGAAGAGGGCAACAAGTGTTCTTTGCGCAAAATAAAGTTATTAGAATCATGTGTGGAGTTCAAAGACGTACCTCTTGCAGGTATCTCCAACCATCTGGGAATATGAACCACAGCCTCGTAGTACTTTTATTCACTCACGAAATTTTGTTATCAACACTCCACCAAAGCCAACAAACTTTAAATAATTACTTATTTACATGAAAAAGTGACGTAAACTGTTTGATAATCTAAAATATAACAAGACTTTATCATTCTTCATCGCGCTGAACATGCCTGCGAGTAAGAAAAAGTCGAAACTCATCTGTGAAAAATAAATTACAATCGCAGCAAGAAAAGGCGGTTTTGTTTACAAAACAAATAATCCACGTAAGTTTGAGAGTAAGAGAGATGTTCACAACACTGAAAGGGAAAATTATCTGAATTAGTCTTTAGTTGGCACAAGAAAGAGTGAAGTATAAAACTATGTAAATAGTTATACACTGAGGCGACACGAGTCATGGAATAACTCTTAATATCGTGTCTGATCTGCTACTGCCTGGGGTAATGCAGGAACTCGACTTGGCATAGACCCAACAAGTCGTTGGAAGACCCGCGCAGAACTACTGAGCCATGACGCCGATAGTCGCGAAAGAGTTGCTGGTGAAGGACTTTGTGCTCCAACTGATCTCTCGATTATGTCTCCTATATGTTCGAGGAGATTCATGTTGGACGATCTGGATGGCCAAGTCAGTAGCTCGAATTGTCCAGAGTGTATCAAGAGCACTCTGGAACTCGCCAACTGTTGTTGCCCAATGACATGGTGCATTGTCATCCATAAAAATTCCATCGTTGAAGGACTGCAAATGGACTACAAATAGCCGAACACAGCCATTTTCCGTCACTGATCGGTTCAGTTGGACCAGAGGAACCAATACATCCCATGTAAACACTGCCCACACCATTATCAAGGCACCACCAGGTTGCACAGTGCCTTGTTGACTACTTGGGTGCATGACTTGGTGGGATCTGCGCCACACTCGAACCCCACCATCAGGTCTTACCATCTGAAATCGAGACTCATCTGAGCAGGCCACGGGTTTTCAGCTGTCTGGGATCCAACCGATGTGGTCAGTAGCCTAGGAGAGGTGCTGCAGGCGATGTTGTGCTGTTAGCAAATGCGCTCGCGTCTGTTGTCTGCTGCCATGCCCCTTTAACGTCACATTTCTTCGCTCTGTCCTGACGGAAATGTTCGTCGTACGTTCCACATAGATTTCTGCAGTTATTTCACTCAGTGTCGCTTGTCCTTAAGCACTTGTTAACACCATAGCTCTTGTGCTGTACGGATTTATTTTGCTTTTGTTTCGTTTAATGTTACATCATTGAGCTTCTGTAAGTGTGTTTGATAGAATAGAGAACACAAAATTGTATACTCCTTTCTTTGTTAAAACTTTGATGTCATGATTTGATTGTATGCTGTGTAGCATATCTGTCATTTATATTCTTTGTCCCATTTCGAGGGAACAAAACTTACTATATATAATTGTAATTTCTGTGTGAATAATTTTTTGCAGAAATGTCAATATGTGCAAATGTTCTGGTTTATTTAATGCGATTGTTTGCTGTTATGTAAACTGCTGACCTTCACTTAGGATTCTTAGTTATTCTGTATGTAAAAGTTGTTGTGGTTCCCCTTGGGAACGGAACTGTGTAGCGCGCGCAAATTGTGGCTGGCCTAGGTAGAAAAGGTGGAACTGATAGTCAGTCAGGGACAAGCTACGAGTCGGGGACGAGCTACCAAACTGTGCACTGCCATGTAAAAGATGCATATTGTGCTGGTTCCGAGAGAGGATTTTTCTGCTACTTTCCAATGCCTCGGATGGATGGATAACTAGCTGGAACTATTCTGGAATTTGTATCTATCATCGCCACCAAGAAGGGCCAGAGTCCAGCAATTCTGCCTGCGAATCCACCTACCAACATGCAGTTGCCACCACTGTAACGTAATACTATAATGATGTACAGTGAAGGATCAGCTTACTGGATGTTTTAATGTGCACAAATATAAGGTAATTTATACCTGAATTTATGTATCTACCTTAATTTTTTCCTAATCATAACATCTCTCAGGTTCCTTTCCATTTGAACTAAAGTAATTACCGAGTGTCCCTACTCAAAGAACATTTATGACCAATGTTATGCTAATTAATGCCTCTTGAACATAGTAAAGAGAAAGTTAAAGTTAATGTGGCAAGATAGTGAGTTAAAGTTAATGATGCTTGCTGAAAATAATTTTCCTTGAAAAACTGCTTATTAATGTGTTGTTGCCAACTTCAAAGTAAAAGTTCTTAAGACTATAGTTTTGCTTAGTAAATGATCACATTACTGCCTGTTGTAAATCGCAGAAGGTGAGTCAGTATCTTACATATATGTTAATTTTGTGTCTCACTGTAGTAAAAGTGGAAAACTGCAATGGTAGGAAATTATATGTTCATGATTGATAAGTATTTATCTCTCTTGTGTATTGGAAGTGCATATTAATAGTATAACTGGATCCACAGTTTGTCTATTGTGTTAATGCTGAGTAACAAGTAACGGAAAGACCATTAATTATGAAAATCATAATTTCTTTCTTCAAATGATAGTGAGAAGCAACTTTTCAGTGGATTCCAATTAACTTTCATTTTAAATAGTAAAGTATTTAACTGAGAGAGACTTAACCTATATCCACTTAATGATTCTGCAGTGAATGTTAATAGTAATGTTATAAAGACCATTCAGTTTGAACAAGCCCTGAAAGTAATAGTGTGTTTCGTCATCTATTATAATTTTACAAATAGTTTGTGCTGCTCTAGCTGTTTGTTCCAACCTTAACGTTAACATATGTATGCGTCAGAGTTCATTGCACTCGCGTGTGACAAAGTATAGGTTGTGTTTATTCGTTAAAATTACTAATAACTATTTTCTCGAACGAGAATGTTAATCATTCTCTTGCCTAGTTAGGCTGGCGACCGTTTTCTTTATCCGTTGAACAGTGCAGATAGGCAAAATTTTGTTTGTTACTGTTCGAATATTTACGTAATTATGACTTTCATTTCCGATAAGCCACCTCCGTTAGGTACAACACGGTCAACGTAACAAAATTCCTCTCAGAGGGTAACACTGCTCTGTTGCGTTATACCGTAATTACTCTAACAAAATAATTCTGTTTTGCAAACTGCCTCCAGCTTCGAGGTTATGGTATAGCAGTAGCAGACAGGAAGTGTTATACGTGGCTTTTCCGTGACAGGACTAATTGTTCTGTTGGGACATCGTATGTACTAAGCCAAACTTTGTATTTGATCGAATAAGCTACGTAAATGCTGTTGCAGTGTTATACACTGACAACTCTACGCAAACGCTGCTGCTTTCGGTCGTTAGGCGAAGGCTCAAAATGGTTCAAATGGCTCTGAGCACTACGGGACTTAACTGCTGTGATCATCAGTCCCCTATAACTTAGAACTAGTTAAACCCAACTAACCTAAGGACATCACACACATCCATGCCCGAGGCAGGATTCGAACCTGCGATCGTAGCGGTCGCGCGGTTCCAGACTGGAGCGCCTAGAACCGCTCGGCCACTCTGGCGTTAGGCGAAGGCCGTCGGCCACTGCATTACCCGTGGTGAGAGGTAATGCCTGAAATCTACTACTCTAGGCACACGCTTGACAGCTTGACACTGTGTGGGTCTGGGAATACTGAATTACGTAACGATGTCCGAAATGGAATTTCCCATACGTGCAGCTCTGGCTACTACTCCGCGTTCAATGTTAACTCCAGTTGTGTGGCCATAACCACGTCAGAAACGTTTTCAGATGAATCACGTGAGTGCAAAAGACAGCTGCACCGGTGGGCTGCACTTTTATGTCTAGAGTACCCAATACTACCGCCATATGTATACGTGCTTACTGCTATCGCATGACTTATGTCACAACAGTACAAATATACCTACATATAAACTAATATAAATATAGAACTCTTTGACAATCTACTCATGTAAATAAAATGCCTATCATATAGCAGAAATTTTTTTCAAATGTAGATTAAAGAGCTTCCTCCTTAACAGCCCCTTCTATACCATAGAGAAATTCTTGAGTAGGTTTATAATAGAAAAATGAATAAATGGCTAGGATGCAGCCTTGTATATACTATTTTGTTTCTGTTTTATTTATCAGGGCGTGCTGCAAAGTAATACCTCCGAAAATTCAATGTGAAAACTCTCAAAGCTTTTTAAGTAAAACAAACGTTGCTAATATTCTAGACATTTATTCTTCATGTCTACAAATCTGCAGGCCTCTGCCACTCGAAAATTTGGAAAGTGGTAAGTTCCTAGGGACCAAACTGCTGAGGTCATCGGTCCCTATGCTTACACACTACTTAATGTAAATTAAACTAACTTACGCTAAGGACAACACACACACCCATGCCCGAGGGAGGACTCGAACCTCCGACAGGAAGAGCCGGGCGAACCGTGGTATGGCGCCTCAAACTGCGCTGCTACGCCACGCGTCCGCCGCTCGATCGCTCCTAACTGTAGTGCGTAAGATGGTGATATTCTGTGTAACTAGGTTATTGCTGTTAATAGTGTTTGGGATTCGAAGAGTTCATCTAGACACTGATCACCCTCTCCTTCAGTTTGATAATGCCAGATCACTCGCGTGTGCTGCGACATCTGCAACAATCCTTGGGTTCACTGCCATCGATCATTCTGCATGTGAGTCCCGACTTGGCCCCATCCGATTTTCATCTGCTTTCTAAACTTAAAGAACACCTTCAAATGCTTCACCTTGATAGTGCTGAAGCGGTGCAAGTAGAGATGAAGTTGTGGCTCCGTCAACGAAGTCAACCCACCTAACTGACGGCAGCAATAAACTGGTCTCTCGTTGGGAGAGATGTGTTCGTCGCCACGGTGACTATGTTGAGAAATAAATATGTAGACATGATGAATAAAGATGCAGAATTTAATAACGTTTGTTTTACTTAAAAAGTGGAGGCATCGTAGTTCTGTACAATTTGTCTATGTTTCTTTCATTGGCACGTTCCACATCATTCCATTTTGTCGTGAACGTGATGCATTGAACAAGTAACTAACTAAAAAAAATCTCACCACCTTCTCGGTGCGGCGCCGTGCTAGACAATACTGCACTCTGCCTGACGTTGCAAGCAAAATACAAAGGCAGCACATAAAACCCTCACAACTCCTCCTTTTCTCAGAACAGCGGCCATCCCGTTTTGTTAGCTGATTCACCACCCCACTACCCAACTGTGCAATGATACCCACTGAAAGCTAGTGTTTTCCGAGTGTCAGTTAGTTATTTGCTTTTTTCCAATTTTTATATTGGGACGAAACTGCTTTTTTGTCACGCTCTGAATATTGCAGATCATCGTATGGGAACTCAGTGTCTCACAGAAACATTTCTGCACTAAATTATCTCGGTTTTCTAGCCACACCGCCAATTTTTGTCTTCTGACTGGTTTGAAGTTGCCCGCCAGGAATTCCACTCCTGTCCCAAACTCTTCATCTCAGAGTAGCACTTGCAAACTACATCCTCAATTACTAGCTGAATGTATTCCAATCTCTCACTTCCTCTGTAATTTTTGCCTTCTGCAGCTCCCTCTAGTACCATGGAAGTCATTCCCTCAAATCTTAAAAGATGACCTATCATCCTGTCCCTTCTCCTTATGAGTTTTTTCCACATATTCTCTCCGATTCCGCACAGAACCTCCTCATTCCTTACCTTATCAGTCCACGTAATTTTCAACATTCGTCTGTCGCACCACATCTCAAATGCTTCGACTTTCTTCAGTTCCGATTTTCCCACAGTCCATGTTTCACTGCCGTACAGTGCTGTGCTGCAAACGTACATTCTCAGAAACTTCTTCCTCAAATGAAGGCCTATGTTTAATACTAGTAGACTTCTCTTCGCCAGGAATGCCCTTTTTGCCAGTGCTAGTCTGCTTTTGATGTCCACCTGGCTTTGTCTGTCATTAGTTATTTTACTGCCTAGGTACTAGAACTTGATCCATTTCGTGACAATCAATTCTGACATTAAGTTTCTCGCTGTTCTCATTTCTGCTACTTTTCATTACATTCGTCTTTCTTCATTTACTCTCAATCCATATTCTGTACTCGTTAGACTGTTTATTCCACTCAGTAGATCATGTAATTCTTCTTCACTTTCGCTCAGGATAGCAATGTCATCAGCGAATCGTGTCATTGATATCCTTCCACCTTGAATTTCAATTCCGGCCCTGAACCTTTCTTTTATTTCCATCATTGCTTCTTCGATGTACAGATTGAACAGTAGGCACGAAAGACTACATCTATGTCTTACGCCGTTTTCAATCCGAGCACATCGTTTTTGGTCGTTCACTCTTATTATTCCTTCTTGGCTCTTGTACATATTATATACTACCCGTGTATCCGTATAACTTACCCCTATTTTTCTCATAATTTAGAATATATTGCACCATTTTGCATTGTCTAACGCTTTTCCCAGGCCGACAGATCCTATGAACGTGTCGTGATTTTTCCTTAGTCTTGCTTCCAATATCAACCGCAACGTCAGAATTACCTTTCTGCTGCCTCTACCTTCCCTAAAGCCAAACGGAACTTCATCTAATACATCCTCAATTTTCTTTTCCATTCTTCTCTATATTATTCTCGTATGGAACTTGAATGCATGAGCTGTTAAGCTGAATGTGCAATAATTCTCGCACTTGTCGGCTCTTGCAGTCTTCGGAACTGTATGGATAATATTTTTCCGAAAGTCAGATGGTATGTCACCAGACTCATACATTCAACTCACCAATGTGAACAGTCGTGTTGTTGCCGCTTCCCCCAACGATTTTAGAAATTCTGATGGAATGTTATCTATCCCTTCTGCTTTATTTGAACTTAAGTTTCCCAAAGCTCTCTAAAATTCTGATTCTAATACTGGGTCGCGTGACTCTTCTATATCGACTACTGTTTCTTCTCCTATCACATCAAACAAATCTTCCCCTCATAGAGGCTTTCAATGTTTTCTTTCCAGCTATCCTCTCCCTCCTCTGCATTTAGCAGTGGCATTTCCGTTGCACTCATTATGTTACTACCCTTACATTTAATTTCACCGAAGTTTGTTTTGACTTTCCTATATGCTGAGTTAGTCCTTCGAGCAATCATTTCTATTTAGATTACTTCACACTTTTCATGCAGCCATTTCGTCTTAGCTTCCCTGCACGTCCTATTTATTTCATTCTTCAGCGACTTGTATTTATGTATTCCTGAATTTCCCTAAACATTTTTGTACTTTCTTCTTTCATCGATCAACTGAAGTATTTCTTTTATTACCCATGGTTTCTTCGTAGCTACCTCCTTTGTATCTATGTTTTTCTTTCCATCTTCTGTTATTGCCCTTTTTAGTGATGGCCATTCCTCTTCAACTGTACTACGCACTAGGCTCTTCTTTATTGCTATATTTGCAGCCTTAGAGATCTTTGTGATCTGAGTCTATATCTGCTTCTAGGTTCGTCTTACAACCCAGTATCTGATTTCGGAACCTTTGTCTGACCATGACGTAATGTAACTGAAATCTTCCCGTATCACCCGAACTTTTACAATTATACCTTCTCCTCTTTTATTTTTGAACAGAGTGGTTGAAGTATACCGTACATGGTAAAATGGTGCTATAAAAAACCGGTGCCGAGGCAACTGTGGTCACCAAGGGCTAGTGATGACAGGGGTGAATGATTGCTGTGGGGATGTATATGGACCAATAGATTTGCAGCTGTTAAGCAAGTGACCCCCCACAAGAACAAGGGCTACCAACTGTGAAACCTCAACTACCGTTCAGATGCATATGGGACTTTGCAGCAGGTGCCTTCTGCTCCTTGGGAAGGATCCACCCTGGAGGAGGGAGTGTTGCGATCTGGGAAATGTTTTCGTAGCGTTCTGTTGATGATCTTGTCATTCTCGAAGGAGCAGTGGATCAACACAAGTACGCATCTGTCATTGGGGGACCATGTTCATCCCGACATGCAAACTGTGCTTCCTCAATACGATGACATTTACCAACAAGACAGTGCAGCGTGTCACGCAACTCGCAATGTACATGTGTACAGGATGATTCTGCTGCACTCCCCTGGCCACAAAATTCCCCGGATTGATATCCAGCAGAAAATCTTTGCGACCACCTAGATTGGGCTGTTTGCGCCGTAGATTTTCAACCGAGAAATCTAGATAGCTATGGCATTGGAGTCTACATGGCTCCACGGCGCCGTAGAACCTCATGAGCTCTTCCTACACCTCTGGAGTGCTAAAGATGACTATTAAGGCTTTTGTTTTTGACACGTGGAAACAACGCTGTGACTGGTCAGTCTATGTCTCTCTCGCAGTGTCTTGGTTTTCTCCCGCTGGCAATGTCTCCTGTCTGTCTCTCCCACTGTTGCTGTAACCATCTCTTTCTCTCAATCCTCCTTACCACTGTCTTCTTCTCCGCCACTTTCACTCTCTTTATCCTACAGACATACTATTTGTTCCATCTTTCCCTCTCCCTCTCCCACTGTCACTGTCTCTTTCTTCCACGCTTGCAGCCCACTGTCTTTCTCTTGAACCACCATTGTCTCCTCTCCACACATGTCCTTCTCGATAGCTTACTCGTGGTTCTTACCACTATATCAGGAACCTTTAACATGTCGCTGTATGGGATGGGGGAACGTCGGCAATCTTTTTCATGTTAAAGTTCGTCGATCTGGGGGTGGACGTAGTGCAAACCCCCCCATCTCCCAAGCCTATGTATGGTCTCCACTCACCTCTCTTTTTCATTTCCATTGTATTCTCTCTCTTTTGCTACCACTGCTATCTCCATCCATCTCTCTTTCTCTTTTACTGCTACCGCCTCTCAATGATCATCACTAACCCTTTGGCTCCCACTGTCTTCATCTTGCTCTTTTTCTCTTTCACTTCTGATTTCTTTCTCCCGCCATCACTGTCTCCTATCTTTTCGTCTCCCACTGGCACTGCCTCCTCTCTCTTCCATCCTCACTGTCTCTGCTACTTTCTTTCAGCACAATGAAACGCAACTATATTTGGGTGCCAAAGTTTTTGGCGAGGAAGGCGGAATGAGAACTGAGGCAGCTGGTTCCTATCTTACCTGTGTTTTAAAGAGAACCATATACGATTTTTTGCCCTTGACAAGAGCATTTTTCAGCTGGTCCTTTTCCTTCCTGTTACAGCAGGACGTGCTGATACATAACACGAATTCTTTTGGTCAACCAAATTTTGACAGTCTACTTTTATACTCTAACACATTTATATTTTGACACATATGTACAACAAATAAGTATGCGTAATACTGTATAAGAGCTAACAAAGTCGTCTCCCATTCGACGCTAGATCATTTCCAATACTGTACATACAAATAACGTTTGTATGCTCACCCTGCAGCATAAAAAAATGCGGTGTTTGGTTTGTAGAAACAAAGAATTTCGTATGTGAAAATAATTTCTTGTAAGGAGCTTACGCCGCTAGATGGCACTATCGAATAATTTCCTGGCCATGTTAACCTGCAAAGGAATGGTGCCAATTATACAGAGACAGCGCGTCATAAAGTTTCGATTGTGAAAAAGTGGTTAGTAGAAACTTTGTTTGGTGACCTCAGTATTCTTACAATGACACCAGAACCCTTGTCATGTGTTCACTACAGCAGTTAACCCTACATTTATGCTTCAGATCGGGTATTACGTGCATATTGTACGTGCACAAGTGTAGTAGTTTTGGACCTCTGTATCTTGGACAAAGGTATCGAAAAAACTTTCTATCTTCCACGACAACTTCATCTTAAGAATAGTAAAAATCTTGACAATTTGACATGAATACAAGTTACAGAAGTGACCGTTCCCACAACTGGTTCTTTTGGTACTCAAAAATCATGATTTTTCGGGGTTTTCTCAGAAAACACACCTGTTTGCTCAATTCCCCTCGGGTGGAAGAAGTGTTTAATGCTTAAATTTTGCCCCCATACTGCAAGATAGCTGCAGCATGCACAGCGTACGTACAGAGATTGCTGGTTCGCATTGCTAACTCTATACCAAAAAACTGACGCGGAGATGCATGCACAAGGCAAACGCTACATGGTGGCCACTGTCGAGTTTCGTGCCCTCTTCAAATACTGTTCCGTCGATCGTGCTCAGCCTCCAGTGCTGAACAGTCCCCTGAAGATGGCTGAATGGTTGTCAGCCGAAATATCGTGGCAAGAAATCGACGTCATCCGGCGCAGTCCTTAAACTTCATGGAATACTCCTTACGCTCATCCGGCTGCAGTCCCTAAACTTCATGAAATAGTCTTTACGCCACGAAATTTTCAAGAGTCACACACTGTGCAAATAGTAGATATCCTCAAAACCGTCAATTTATGTGAAAGTATTTCAATATTCGTTTAGTATCTACAGTAAATACAGATATCCTGTATTCCCATTTCGTATCCAGATTTTTCATATATTTTTCCATATTTTGTATATTTTTCCATGTATTCCCTATTTTTAAATATTTCCACATATTTTCCGTATGGATTCGTATTCTCCCATCAAGTAACAGAGAATTTAGGAAGTGGCTGGAAAATCATTTGTCCCTCTTCTTATTTTTATTTTTATTTATTTATTTATAATAACTGTAGCACCTAGAACTGCTCGGCCACTGTGGCCGGCTGGAAACAACAACTACCGTAAATAATACTTACGAGTGACATAGAATAGAATAACTACATAAACCAAGGCTTATGCCTCCTTGAGAGATATCTTAGGAAATACAATTGATCAACGAAAGGAGTGGCTTGGAAAACACCTGTTCTGCCGGTTTTTAAGTAATACTCATCCATCTGTAACCCTTACCAGGTCAGGTTTATAGAAGACCCAACACTAATGCACTAGTTTAGTTGGTGCGACTGCAGAGGTATATGCTGCAAGAGAGGAATTATGCACCACGGTTTCACTGTTTAAAAAAAGTCAGAGGGAGTATGTTCCAGGCAATATTCCTATTTCTTCCTTCCATACATGTCTTGAAAAATGACTAAGAAGAAATTACACCACACATCGTAAAAAGATACACAGTTAATACACAACTGATTTTCGAGAAACGGGAGACGCTCTATACATCCTGGAATGGAAGAATCAGTGTTAAGCATATTTCTTAATAAACACATCAAAGAAGTTTTGCATCACCTCAGTTCTGAGAGTTCCGGAACCTGTACAGAAAACTGGAATAGAGATCAACATAAACATCATTTCTACCCTATTTATTGCTCATGAAAACCACACATTGCATGTTGTACCACCATACAGCGAGATCTTCAGAGGTGGGGTCCATATTGCTGTACACACCTGTACCTCTAATACCCTGTAGCTCGTTCTCTTGCATGGATGCATGTCTTATTCGTCGTGGCATACTATCCACAAGTTCATCAAGTCACTGTTGGTCCACATTGTCCCACTCTTCAACGGCGATTCGATGTAGATCCCTCAAAGGGGGTGGTGCGTCACGTCGTACATAAACAGCCCTTTTCAATCTATCCCAAGCGTGTTCGATAGGGTTCATGTCTGGAGAACATACTGGCCACTCTAGTCGAGCGATGTCGTTATTCTGAAGGAAGTCATTCACAAGATGTACACGATGCAGGCGCGAATTGTCGTCCATGAAGACGAATGCCTCACCAATATGTTGCCGATACGGTTGCACCATCGGTCGGAGGATGGCATTCACGTATCGTACAGCCGTTACAGCGCCCTCCATGGCCGCCAGCGGCGTACGTCGGCTCCACATAATGTCACCCCAAAACAGCAGGGAACCTCCACCTTGCTGCACTCGCTGGACAGGGTATCTAAGGCTTTTAGCCTGACCGGGTTTCCTCCAAACACGTCTCCGATGATTGTCTGGTTGAGGGCTAAAAAGAGAGCATAAGACAGCCATATCAGAGTTCAGCATGTTGCTTTATTTTCATGGAAAAAGTTGCTATAATAGTGAAACTGATTTGCTATACCATCATAGCGAGAGACTGCACTTATGGTCCATAGAACATTCATACAACTAAACTATACAGAGGAAATGATTTCGTCAGACTACACGCTGCAGCTATGCACTCCATACCATTGTTAAATGCAGAGAACTTTTTCTGGGTTCACCTATAGCTCATGACGATAATACACGATAGAGGAGACAGTCGAAAGGAAATTATAAGATTTGTCTCTCAACAAGACCTAGGGTCAGCAAATATTGGCAAACTAAGCATTACTCAGGAATCCTTTTAAAAGATTTTTTTGCCACTGTGATTTTCCTATAGTGGCTGTTCACAAACACCCCTTTGAGGGAGAAAAAAGTAACCAGTATCACATTTCATTGGGTGAATGATGTGATTTTCAGTAATTAATTTCAGTTCTAAGCCCATTTTCAGATGTCAGCATGAAATCATTTGTTGCGCAAATTTCCATTTTTTCGAGAGGATAAAGAGTTCTTTTTATAAAATGGCATGGAGTACAAGACTGCTAAGTTTGACCCTAGGATGAAATGGAGCGCAGCAAGCAGTTGTTACTCTGTACTATATTAAACATGTGAAAAACGTGAATTTTGCATTGCAAACGTGTGCTCCATCCCGAAAATGGACTTAGAAATGTATCTAATTAGCGAAAATTAATTCTTTCATTCTATAAATAATAAATGATTACTGCGATTTTTTTCTGTGTTGATATTTTCTGAAAGTAATTGTTAGTTGTTCTGCATGAACTTTAATTTCTGTAACGACCATTTAGTCTCCAGTTTCTTCACATATCTCTCTCAGCCGATACGACTGTACTTCCTTCCATTTGCTATAGACATGCAAGTGACCAATATCAAGTGACCAATACTGTCTGGTGGCATTCTATGCTTCAAAATCTTGACCTTACATCTCTGATCGGCAGATCGGATTTCTTCATTCATTATGCACACCTTTAGTTTGCAGTTTTATTTTCTGTATTTACTATCCGTCTAGAGGAAATTTACCGCGTAATCAGATACTTAAGTAATATTCACGCCAGTATGGTAAGACAGCAGTATACGTATTCGTATTCTGTTGAATCTAAACAAATTTTCCTCACCTGTCCCTCTCTCGTTGAGGGCAGCGAGTCTTACTAGCGAACGAGGAATGTCGTTACGGCATGTCTGTGCTGTACCCGAGCATAACCTTAAGCTCTGCGTGATGTGATTTGCCGTTGTACCCGTTGAAGGTCGTCAGGTAGCTTACGTTAATTCATAAACAGGTTCCGCAACATACCGATCAGCGTTCGCTGTAACGCGTCGCCGCCAAATATTAGCTCAAGCACTTTTCTGCCATTAAACTGGTAGTTTCTGTGAAATGGGCAACTTATTACAGTTTTGAATGCGTTGTTGAGGCAACTAAACTCGAAAATGGATAGTTACAGTTGCTTACCAGTGACAGTATGCGTACGTACATTAAAACTGCACTATGCAATGCGTCTCGTATGACCATAAACAGTAACTGTTTGATGTTGTGTACACCCGCAACTGAAGTAAGCCATATTTTGCAAATAAACGTCTTCCATCTGTATAAAAAACTTTTTTCATAGGAAAACGGCCGGTTTCGTGATTTCAGATCACATCTTCAGGTGAACATACGTCTCTGAAACATCAAGACCATGAGACGGGATGGAGGAGAACTTAACTTTCTGCAAATAAAATGCTGTTACCCTCAACAAGCTGGGCGCCACGAATCAAAACTGGCTTGTTAAAACCGTTTTAAGGTCATATCAGGAAGCGGCGGAAAGCATCCCTCCAACTGCCGGCCGCTGTGGCCGACCGGTTTTAGGCGCTTTAGTCTGGAACCGCGCGACCGCTACGGTCGCAGTTTTAAGTAATTCTAAGTTCTAGGGGACGAATGACCTCAGATGTTAAGTCCCATAGTGCTCGGAGCCATTTGAACCATCCCTCCAACTGCCACGCCTTACGAGGCCCACATTGATGATTTGATCCTATGAACTTACAAAACTTGCGGAGGTTTTGATTTCTGCATTCTTACCGGCTCGTCTTAGTAGTCCCAACTATCGTCTGTGGAATGAAGGTAGGGTGGTTCGGCGATGTGACAGGGCCCTTAGTATTCGTCAGTTGGGAATACTTGCAGTGCCGTCATTTTCACTACGAAGACAGAAGAAAGGGCAACGCTTGTCGCAGAGAATGTTGTCATAAAGATCACGGTTCATGTTTAACTTCAGTAACTGGCTCCAAGTAATGTTTGTCAGTGCACTCTGCAGTGGTACAACCTTCTTTTACGTGGACTGAGTAACGTTATCGATATGTATTACGTACGTACAGCCGTCTTTCAATAAGACTCGGTATCACTATAATCACTTTCTGAGCGAGAAAGCTAGTCACTTTCAACAGATAGTCACTATCTTGTTCCTATCCTTTCATTATATACCTAGATTCACAATTGAAACTAACATGTCGCCATACTTTCAAAAGCGAAGATAAACAAACTGCTTTCTTTCAGCGTCGTAGTAGATCTTCAGTGTTAGAACAGCAAAATTATTTCATGGGATCAGCTCCCTATAAAACAGGATTACAAATATATTCAATCAAGCATTTACAAAATAATTCATCACACAAACGAGTTTATATTCTCTTCATTATTTAAACCATATTTATCGCATAGCGCAGTGTGCATACCCCTGTCACGCAGTGGAATTATTCAATGTATGTGCATAAGCGAGCGTGGCTAATTCAGAATTGATACAAAGCTTTAATAACATTTGTCACATTCTGTATTTTTCTCGTGTCAATAACGACATTTATCGGAATCTTGACTAGATGGGGATATCTTCTTGCGTAGTGTAGCCGGCAGCACGGCTGCAAACTTGTCCGTTAGACTTCTCTCCAGCAAAACCACGCCTAGATACGTCTCTACCTCCGTCAAGAGACCGTGCATACCATTCAACAAAGAAAAGAGTCGCGCAATTTGGAGTATATTTACAATACATTTAACATTAGTAATTATTAACTACAAAAGGAAAACATAATAAGACACTGTACCATGCCCTGCTGGAGCGGCAAAACTCTTGGTGAGTCAGCTTCCCCCTTGAAACACCTCAAGTCGACGCCCTGCAACATCTTAAAAAGATTTAACAGCATGACTCTTCGGATAATAGTAGACGCTTACAATCAATTTTTTGTTTCTTTGCCCTCTGGAGAGTGCAGTTTCACTGTGAGCAATGACCTTTGGTGAGGTGCCCGACTCAGTATCTACACTCATAAATTGAGGATAGGTGCAGAATGTGTTGCCACACAGCGTGGCGCTACACAAAACTGGCGCTAATAGCATAGGCACATAGGGAACACACACGACACAGATCTGTAAGTCCACGGTATTGGTGATAAGTGGAGAAACACATGTGCTACAAAACGCCACTGTTTCCTGCCCATGTACCCCGACATCAATATGGGATATGATCACCATGCACACGTACACAGGCCGCACATCGGGTTGGCGTACTCTGGATCAGGTGGTCGAGGAGCTGCTGGGGTATAGCCACCCCTTTTTGCACCAGTGCCTGTCGGAGCTCCTGAAGTGTCGTAGGGGTTTGAAGACGTGCAGCGATACGTCGATCGAGAGCATCCCAAGACGTGCTGGATTGGGTTTAGATCTGGAGAACAGGCAGGCGACTCCATTCGCCTGATATCTTCTGTTTCGAGGTACTCCTCCACGATGGCAGATCGGTGGGGCCGTGCGTTATCAACCATCAGGAGGAAAGTGGACCCACTGCACCCCTGAAAAGGCGGACATACTGGTGAAAAATGACGTCCTGATACACGTGAACTGATACAGTTCCTCTGTCAAAGACATGCAGGGGTGTACGTGCACCAATCATAATCCCAACCGACAGCATCAAACCACGACCTCCATAGAGGTCCCTTCCAAGGGCATTGAGGGGTTGGTATCTGGTTCCTGGTTCACGCTAGATGAAAACCCGTTGAGAATCACTGTTGAGACTATACTTGGACTCACCCGTGAACACTGTTCCAATGACCATGTACTATGTTCTTGACACCAGGCTTTACGGGCTCTCCTGTGCCAGAGGTCAGTAGAATGCACCTTGCAGGTCTCCACGCGAATAAACCACGTCTGTTCAGTCGTCGATAGATTCTGTGTTTGGAGACAACTGTTCCAGTAGCTGCGGTAAGGTCCTGAGCAAGGCTACCTGCAGTACTCCGTGGCCGTCTGCGGGCACTAATGGTGGGATATCGGTCTCCTTGTGGTGTTGTACACTGTGGAAGTCCTGTACGTAGCGCCTGGGCTTGTTTCCTGTCTGCTGGAATCGTTGCCATAATCTTGAGATCACACTTTGTGGCACACAGAGGGCCCGTGCTACGTCCTGCTGTGTTTGACCAACCTCCAGTCGCCCTACCATTCTACCCCTCATATCGTCATCAGTATGTGGTCTTTGAGCCATTTTCAACACATAGTCACCATTAGCACGCCTGAAAACGTCTGCACACTTACTCGCTGCACCGTACTCCGACATGCACCAACACACCTCTCCATATGTGGACTGCTGCTAGCGCCACCGTGAGACGACCGCAGGTCAGATGCACTGCATGGTCATACTCCGAGGTGATTTAAACCCGCAAACCGCCCACCAGAGCGTTGTTTCACCATTTACAACCATTATACTTAATTTATGAGCATGAGCGTACATCTACACCCATACTTTGCGAACAGCTGTTCAGTGCATGGTACAGGACACTTCTTATTCTACCAGCCATTAGGGCTTTTCCCGTTTTATTCACATATGGAGAGTGAGAAAAATGATTGCTTGAACGGCTCTGCACGTACTGTAATTAACTTGTCTTCTCAATCCCTATTGGTGTGAGACGTAAGAGCTTCTTGTATATTCCTCGATTCATTGCTTGCAGTTGGTTCTTTGTACGTAAGCTTTCACGGGATAGTTTGCGTCTATCTTCAAGAGCCTAGCGATTCATTTCTTTCTGTACCTACGTCACTTTCTCTCATGGGCCAAAGAAACCTGTGATCATTCGTGCTGCCGTTCTTTGTACGCACCTCGTGTCCTCTGTCAGTCCTCTGTCGTACGAATTCCATACATTTGAGCTATATTCAAGGATGGCTCGCACGAGTGTTCTGAAGGTAACATCCTTTGTAAAATTACTGCATTTCTCAAGTACCCTTACTGTGAACTGCAGTAGGACACCTGCCTTATATACGACTGAGCTTATGTGATCGTTCCATTGTGATCGTCACATTTCATATCACTACAGATTTTTACATCCAGGTATTTGTATGAGTTGGCAAATTTCAAAAAACACTCACTGATATTATAATCATACCATACTACTCTTTTTTGTATTGCGAAGTGCAAAATTTTACGTTTACGAACAGTTAAACAGATTTGTCGATCTTTACACGAGTTCGAAATGTTACCAAGAACCGACCGAATATTAGTGCCGCATTTTTCAAACAGTACTTCATTAGCGGTAACTGTATCACCAGGGAAAAGTCTGAGGTTAGTATAATATCGCCTACAGGGTCATCACAATACGTGGTCAAAAAGGGTTCCCAAATGCTTCCATTGCCACATCTGAAGCTAATTTCTACATCTGTCGATGTTTCTCCATGTACTGCTGGGTCCTCCCCAATGAGAACATTGGACTCGCATTCGGGAGGACGACGGTTGAATCCCGCGTCCGGCAATCCTGATTTAGGTTTTCCGTGATTTCCCTAAATCGCTCCAGGCAAATGCCGGAATGGTTCCTTTGAAAGGGCACGGCCGACTTCCTTCTCCGTCCTTCCCTATTCCAATGAGACCGATGACCTTGCTGTTTGGTCTCTTCCCCCAAACCATCCAATCCAACCCAATAAGAATTCCTCACTCCAGTCACAAACCTCACCTGAGACTCCGTATGGTATACATTCGACAGTAAGCGCACGTGCAGCAGATAATCAAATACCTTCCGGAGGGCAATCAACGATGCATCTACCTGACTACCTTGATGCATTGCTTTCGGTACGTCATGTGAGAAAAGCGCGAGTTCGGTTTCACACGATCGATGTTTTCGGAATCCGTTCTGGTTGGCATGGACGAGGTCATTCTGGTCGTGATACCTCATTATATTTGAGCTCAGGATATGATCTAAGATTCTATAACACATGGATGTCAAAGATATTGGACGACTATTTTGTGGATCAGTTCTGCTGCGCTGATAAATGGTTGTGATCTATCTATTTTTTCAAGCGCTGGGCACTGTTTCTGGCTCGAGGGATCTTCCCCATATTATGGTTACACGTCCACTGCAAGCAGATCTCTTCCTAATTTTCGCTGCGAAAGTAGTTGAGATGGACATGTATTCACTGCCTGCAGCTATTCTTGTCGGGTTTGAAGCCGATTGTCATCGATAAGGAGTGACATTTGTTTCGATTCGTGATGACAGAAGATATGTTTTCTACCACTTTTCTGAAGCTTTGTAATATGACTATGAGTGGTACGCTATTTCTTATAGACACGTTGGAAGTAACATAAATCCATTCACGTTTTGATCACGGGCATGTTCAAACACAATAGCTCCTTTCTGTCATTCTGTTACACTGATTCGATACAGCCGACTACCACATTCGTACCCCATAACTTATGTCATCGGTGGAGGTTCTTAGACCGCCTGATACCAGTTGAACACCACCTACAGCTCTCTGATTCCAAAGGTGTGCTATTTTTAGGGGATATGAACTTATTTCAGACCCTCCACTATTATGACAGGCGAGGTAATGGTGCGAATAGCAGGACTTCTAAAATGGCAGATGACCACAGCAGGTACAATAGACATAATATGTTATAGTATGTCAGTATCAACATCAACAAAAGCAAAACGAGGATAATGGAATGTAGTCGAATTAAGTCGGGTGATGCCGAGGGAATTAGATTAGGAAATGAGACACTTAAAGTAGTAAATGAGTTTTGCTATTTCGGGAGCAAAATAACTGATGATGGTCGAAGTAGAGAGGATATAAAATGTAGCCTGCAATGGCAAGGAAAGCGTTTATGAAGAAGAAAAATTTGTTAACATCGGGTATAGATTTAAATGTCAGGAAGTCGTTTCTGAAAGTATTTGTATGGAGTGTAGCCATGTACGGAAGTGAAACATGCACGGTAAATAGTTTAGACAAGAAGAGAATAGGAGCTTTCGAAATGTGGTGCTACAGAAGAATGCTGAAGATTAGATGGGTAGATCACGTAACTAACGAGGACGTATTGAATAGAATTGGGGAGAAGAGGAGTTTGTGGCACAACTTGACTAGAAGAAGGGATCGGTTGGTGGGACATGTTCTGAGGCGTCAAGGGATCACCAATTTAGTATTGGAGGGCAGCCTGGAGGGTAAAAATCGTAGAGGGGGACCAAGAGATGAATACATTAAGCAGATTCAGAAGGATGTAGGTTACAGTAGGTACTGGGAGATGAAGAAGCTTGCACAGGATAGAGCAGTATGGAGAGCTGCATCCAAGCAGTCTCAGGACTGAAGACCACAACAAGAACAACATGTCAGTCCTACATAATAGTTGTACCGACCACCATAGTTGCGGCAATTATCGACCTTGTATTTCGGTTGCAGTGTGTAACCTCCCCCCTCACTTATCGACCTTAATGACAGTGAAAAATTAAACCGCGTGAACCTAATGGAAATTTGGGAAAAGCAATCGTCACCAAAGTTAATCTATCGGTAAAGAGGGAAGAAAGGGTTACATCTAAATGAAAGGAAAAATGCAAATGAAACTGGTGGAAATTAATTTTGAAAAGGGGTAAAGTTAAAAAAGAAAGTAAATGTGCGGCCGTTACGTTAACAATTAACTAGCGGTAATTAGATATTTGAGATTTGGGGGAAATCACGGTCGCCAGTCCGAAGGACAATTACTATAGTAACTGAAAAAGAAAGGTTATTACACATTAACACTAGAAGCGTGGCAACTGAAGGTTGACACGTGTAGTGTGAAAACTGAAAGTTTGTCAGAAGTAATAAATTTCGCTACACTCTGACTTAATTTAGCAAAAGAATTAATAAAACCGGAAAATCGAAAGTTAATTTAGTGACTGAAGTTAATAGTGAGCTTTCTTTCTGAAGCACATCGAAATCCAGTAAAATACGGTTAGTCTTGGACTACCTCAACAATCATTTCAAAAGCAACTTGACTCTACGCAATTTAGAAACAAGAGATTTAACTTTGAACTTGAATTAAATGATTCTGAACTATTAACAATAGTAAAATTTAGTACGTACCAAGCTGAGCTGCAGTCACAAGTAAGCTAAATATGCTAACAAAACTCGCACTCTAAATTTGTGCTCGTGTAACCTAAATATTGTAGCCAGCTACTGAACTTTGAAATTAAAGCAGTGACATCTAATTATATTATTTTAATGCTGGCGTTTGAATTTCAACGACACTCGGGTTCATTTCGGAAAAGGAAGGGACCCTGCTTGGCAATGCAATTGGGACAATGAGCAACAAAGGTTCATGCTAAGTTGCTGTAATTTTGCGAGGCAAATGGAACAATTTGAAAAGCTGAGGTCTGCCATACAGTTCTGAAACTTTACGTGCTTTTAGTCTTCCTTGTTGGTTGATTGAAGGTTTGAAGCCGTCGATCGAGGAGGTGGCGACAGTCACTCATTGTCGGCCGTCGCTGTTGCAGAAGCTGGATGTTGGCGCGCCTTCTTCTCGACACGGTCACCAGGCGAAACGGGTTCTTGATGTGCGCCAGCTAATGCTTCCCGTCCGCGACACCATGTCAGAAACTATCATCGCGAGTCGAGCGCGATTACTTGCTGCCAAATCCCGAAAGCGCGGCAACTCGCGGGAGCGTCACACAACACCTGCTCCACTCGCTACTCCCTCCAGGCTCTCACTGCTCTGCCCACGCTCCACGCGGCAGAGTTAACACTACCAAAGATCCTACACACTGATTCTTCACACGACCTATCGATGTAATCGTTCGATAGCAGTTTTCCCTAGGCAAGACCCAGCGTAAAAATACAAATAATCTTTACGAAACAAACCAATTATACATCGACATAAGTGCATAAATATATATATATCCAAACAGTAAAGCAATTACAATATATAAAGAGACAGAAATGTCATATCTTGAGGTAACAAAACAAGGAAAAAAATAATAGTACAATAGATGGAAATAGGAGGATATGCATTTCCGGCGTTACACGTGCCCCACATTGTCTGAGGATGTTCGTGTAACGTAAACAGACTCAGAAAATGTCCCAAAAAAGAAACAGCGGAAATGCATATGCTCAAAACATCAACAAAATTTAGCATTCTTCTAATTAATCATAAATCAATTTTTAGTCCATAATAATTGAGTGGAGACACTCCTAATCTTATTCCACTCTGTCATCTTGCAAAAAAGTAAAACAGGTTGACAACATATTAAAATTCATAGAAGATATAGGAAATGGTTTAGCTATTCCAAAATCGTCAAATCCGTAACACTATCATGAAATGGAATACTATTTACAAAATTAATGAGTACATGGTCATAAAAACAGGTAGATCAAAATACGCTAATTAATTATTAATTACATAGAATACACATTTTATATAACCTTTTCGTAATTAATACGCTTGCCATGAGAGTCCACTTAATGCTAAACAAGAAAATAATATTCAGTAGATCGAAAAAAACATAAGTATTGACAGTAGAATTCTTTCACATCATCTGTCCGGGAAGAAAAACAATTCCGCCTTCCGTACTCGCAAGTACAAAGAATGCCGACAGCGGCACAAGAGCCGACAGCGGCACCGCCTCGCCAGTATTGTTGCGCCCGCCTGTGCGGCACGCTTGATCTCACTCGCCTGTGTAACGGCATTTCCAGAACGTCCGTTTCACTGAATTCTTTCGGAAAAACTCACTCCCGAGTAATCTCAAGGAGTCCATTAACACTATCACAGTGGATAACTCAACACTGTCCATCATCACACGCATGTACTAGCCTGAAACTTAAAACAGTGTCTAAGTACATCGGCAATGACTAGTAAATCACATATTTATGAAATCTTACAGCTATTTACAAAATCATATTTACATTCCTTAATCTACTGTGACTCAGCTGAAAACTTAAACTAGCAGCTTGGATTTTTCAGTTGATTGGATCATGATTAAATTGATTAAAATTAAATTGATTAATCAAAATTAATTATTTATTAATTACAACTTCTTTAATGACCTTGGTCAGTCAAAAGCATGGCAATCTAGCAAATCGTTAAATCTTACACTCTATATTTACATATTGTACAAATTACGCATTGTGTGGTATTAATCGATCCTAGGTTGGTACAATTTCAAGTCTACTATATTCCGTATACCTAATCGTTTTCCAGAGCTTGGATACTCTAAGCAATAAGCATTTGTGTGAGGTATACCAATGACTTTATATGGTCCATTATAAACAAACTTAAATTTAGAGATTTCATTGTCTATCTCGCTCGATTTCTCATGAGCTTTTACAAGTACTAAGTCTCCGATTGCAAACTTAGCAAAACGCGCTTTAGCGTCGTGACGACGTATGCGAGCATCGGCTTTTAGCTTCATTACTTCTCGCAAACGATCTTTTTTCACACCAATACTAATGTCAATCCGTGGAGGGAATTTGATTACCTCTTCCACTAAACTTTTACTTCTGTCATCCAACAGGATTTCCTCTGGAGAAAATCCCGTAGATTCATGTCTCAAGGTGTTCATAATTCTCTCAAATACTGCTACATATTTGCCCCATGCCCTATGGTTGTGATGGCAATAGGTACGGCAAAGTCGGCCTAGCTCGCGCATATACCTCTCAGCGGGATTCCCAGCCGGACAATAAGCTGAAATATGGATCACCTCGACCCCATTACTTTCCATGCCTTCATTCCACAACTTAGAAGTAAATTGTGTCCCATTGTCTGATAGAATCGCCTTGGGCTTGCCAATATGAACAAAATAATCGTTCACAAGCTTGCTATAGACCGCTTTGGCTGTAGCTTTCCTAATCGGGTATAGTTTGATGAACTTGGAAAAAGCTTCTAGCGCTACTAAAATGTAGGCAAAGTTTCCTGATGACTTGGGCAAAGGTCCGTACAAGTCCACGCACAGTAACTCAAAGGTGTCGTTAGGCCTTATACTTTGCATAGGACCACGACTCGTACAGTTGGTAACCTTCACCTTCTGACATAAATCGCAATTTTTCACTCTGTCAGTAACGCGTTTTAACATGTTGTTAAAATGCACTACTTCACACAGCTTTTCCGTACATTTCTTCGGTCCACAGTGACCATACGCCAAATGGTAGTAGTCTATTATTTCCGTGACGAATTTGGTGTGCCAGCATACCCGCCAAATATTACTATCTTCACCCTTACGTATGTACAAGATATGATCGTATATCTTGTAATACTTCCTTAATTTCTCTCCTTCTGGACTCCTTTCGTCATATCGGGTTTTCACCATATTTAAACAACCATCCTCGTTCTGATGACGACGTAGATTCTTACAGATGTTCATTATTAATTTACGTCCCTCAACTTCTTTAAAATAGTACAATTTGGCCACTCCATCTGCCTCATCTTTCAATAGACCTTGATTAGACTTGGGCAACCGCGACAGCGCATCCGCTACGCAATTGTCGGTCCCTTTTACGTAACAGATGTCATAGTTAAATTGCTGTAAATACAGCGACCACCTAGTCAGTCTTTCGTGAAGTAGTTTACAATCCTTCAGATAAGTGAGCGCCTTATGGTCCCTATGAATAATCACCTTACGGTCCAATAGGTAACCCTTGAACTTCTTGAATCCCCACACGATAGCGAGACACTCTTTCTCAGAAATCGTGTAGTTTCGCTCACTTTTTGATAAAGTTCGACTCGCGAACGCTATCGTCCGGTGATCCTTATCCTCTCCTTTACCAACTTCTTGGAACAGTTCTACCCCCACCCCGTAATTCGACGAATCCGTTCCCAGATGGAAGGGTAGCGATAAATCAGGATGAAATAGTATGTTAGATCTTAACAACTCGTCTTTTAATCTCTCGAAAGCGGTCTGACACCCGTCAGTCCACACAAACGGAACATTTTTGCGTAAGAGGTTATTCAAATTTTCATCATTAAACACTTGTCCTTTTACAAATTTACGGTAAAATCCTGTGAGCCCTAGAAAACTTTTTAACTGTTTCCTAGACTTGGGTGGAGGACAATTCCTTATTGCCTCTAGTTTCTCTGGGTCTTTCGTAATACCAGCAGTGGTAATTACATGCCCTAAAAATTTCAGTTCCTGCTTCACAAATTCGCATTTCTTTAGCTTTAGAGTCATTCCGCCACGGCGCAATGCTCTAAAAACTTCATCTAACAGGTCACAATGGTCATGCCAAGTGGCATTGGCCAACAATAGGTCGTCAACATATACAGTTAATCTTGAACTCAAAGCCGGTCCTAGCACTTTATCTAGGGCCCTGATGAATACGGACACAGATATATTAAGTCCAAACGGCAGTACTCTATACTGATAACACCTGCCCGCAAACAAGAAGGCGGTGTATGGCCTAGATTCTTCTTCGAGTTCTATTTGCCAGTAACTAGCCGTCAGATCGAGGCTAGTCATGAACTTAACGTCATGAAAACGTTGCCAAATCTCCTCCATACCCTCTGGTCTGTCTGTTTCACGTTGAACGACCCTATTCAACGTGCGTGCGTCAATCACAATACGCACACTACCATCCCGTTTTGCTACAATGACCAAACCGTTATTGTATGGACTTGTACTTCTTTCAATCACTCCCCATTCGATCATCTTATCTATCTCCCGTTGCACTGCTTCCTTTTTGGACAGCGGTATAGCATACGGTCTCACGAAGAATGGTTCGTGCGGAATTACATGCAACTTGCATTTATATCCTTCCACAAGTCCGGGTTTGTCTGAAAACACACTCTTATTCCTCATCATCACTTCATACAGGCCTCGTCTTTGTTCGTGTGTTACGTTTGACATACCGTCTACAATACTTTCCAATTCAGTTTCTACACTATTGTCAATGCCGAGATTCCTCACATTACAGTAGTTCAAATTCATACCTACATCAATACCATTCGGCCAGTTAACAATGTGTATAGGCTGGTATTGCCTATGCACACCGTCTCCTGCCTCGTCAAAGCTAACTACTATCGTTTTATCTAGTGACATACATGTCAAAGTTTTGCTTTCGCAGTTAATCACTGCACGGTACTTTAATAGCCAATCTAACCCGATAATTACTTCCGTAGTTAAGTCTGGCACGACGACAAACTCTTGCTCAAATCGTGCCCCACATATCTCGAAGTTGACAAAAATCTGTTTTGTGACCGGTTTACTGGCCTTCCCAGTAGCACCAATAATTTTCACTCCTGTTACTGGCATAACTACGATGCCGGGTCTGTCTTTCAGTAACTCAAATATTTTCCCAGATACAGCACTCAATTCTGCACCGGTGTCAATCAACACGTTTAGTTGTAGGTCGTGCATATTAACAGACACTACTATCTGTCTACACTTGTCCTCGACTGTTTCTTTATTTTCCCGCAGTAAATCCTCGTCTATATCCAGGTCATTCCAGAAAAAACCATCCGGCTTTGATCCTAAATCCGGTTTATCTGGCGGCTTTTTCAGCCTCTGTTCACATACAGTTTTAATTTCAACACGTTTGTCCTGAGGCTTAGTCTGTAGCTTCGCCTCCAATACCGAAACCTTTTCCTGTAACTCGTCAACTAGTGAGTGCTGCTTTGCTATCACTTCACTAATTGTCACCTTCGTTGATTCCTCTTTGGTCAGATTGATCTCATCTGCCAATCTACCTGGAAGAATGTGCCCAGTAGCATCTGAAATTACTTCCTCTGGATCTGCGCAACCCACACTGCTACCGTCTGACCGTATAACGTCAGCTCTCACCTCATACACGCTGTAATCTACGTGCCTTTCTACCAATCGTTTCCGGCTATCACTAAAATTTTCGTAATCTTTCTCCTTAATACTCTCGCAATGTTTAAACTGGATGTTCGCGTCGGATGGGTCGGCTACTTCTACCATTACAACTTTCGGTAAAGTCTGCCGGTTAGGGCCAGAACTTTCCGTTACTACTTCAACATTCAACTCCTGCGGGACGAAACACGACGCATCTTGCTCGTGCTCCCCATTAACATCAACTATTTCTAGTAAAGTCTGCCGGTTAGGGCCAGAACTTTCTATCACTTCACAATCACTACCTTCCTGCGGGACGAGACGCGGCAAATCCTGCCCGCGCTCCCCATAAACACTTCTCCCGTACAGGCCCCTATAATCTCTTAGTTCGTCGTATAAGCGACCGAACTGCCTTAACCAGACCTCATCCCTCTCTGCATCCCCTCGCTCGATGACGGACGTTTTATCCGACATCTGATCTTCTTTCAACACTTGCGAATCATTCTTAAACTCAATCTCCAGTTCCGCTGTGGGTATTACAGCTGCCACTTTATAATCGATTTCCGGAACACTGCTTAAATTGTTCACACTGACAGTGAATGTATTTTCTACTGCCGTGTCTACAGCTGATCTACTACTTGTGGGCGCACTCCTTTCTCCTAATACTGGCACACTCTCCCGCCGTTGATTATTCCATACGGAATTTCCATAACGACGACACCTCGGTTTTCTACTGTTATTGGGCCGCCAAAATTTCTCCACGCCCGGTGGGCCCCTCACCGGCGCGGCTAATGGTTTCCCTGTCTCGTCCCAGCAGATACGCTCCCCGGATACTGCTGAGGCGGCTGGTCACACCCTCTGGCGTTATTACTATTCTGCGCAGCCCGTATCACGCTAGTATGATACTGGTTTCCGTCATTCCGGTTATTATTTGCATTGTACCGATTGTCATTACGGCCCGAACCATTATTGTTATTGCTGCCAAGATTGCGGTATGCATTATTCCCATAGTTTTCGTTGTTGTGGTTCCTGTTGTTGTTACCACGGCCTCCACCACTGTCGCGATTATTGCGCCAATTGTCCTCGTCCTCCACTCTTTCTAGGAAATCATTGATTGTCCTGTAATTGCTTCCTATGTAGCGTTTTGTATCATCTGGAAGCTTCATGTAGAGTTCCCAGACAATTTCGGATTCCGAGCGGCGGTCACGCAAATATTCCAACTTGCGGGTCCAGCCCTCACAAAACTCCTTCATCGAACCGCGCGAATTCGCATCGAAAGGCCTCGATACGACAAATTCGCGCCAGACACTTTGCTGTTTTTGCTCTGACCAGTATTCAGTCAGAAACAAATTTTTAAACTCGTCGAAAGTCAGGTTCGTAATGTTGAGGTTTAGGCCCCAACGCTTGGCATCACCAGCCAACACATCAATAATTGCATTAATTTTTCTCTCATTAGTCCATGATCTGGGTAAAACTCTTTCACAATTCTTAATGAAATCCGTCGCATGTATACCGCCTTTTTTCAAGGGGTCGAACCGCTCCTCTTTCGTCAACAATTCCGAACTATGTGCACAGATTGGCACATAGCTCTTTTTTTCGTCAAGTTTCTTTTCTAATTCCGACACTCTCGTAATTACTTGGCAAGTGGTTGTCGCAAGCGTTTCTACTTCCCTTTTTTTCTCTTCGCAGGTATTAACCTGCTTCGTCACTTTGGTATCTACTTCGGATACTAAAGCCTTTAAAGTTTCCACCTTCTTTTGATCCTCTTTTTTCACTAATTAAATTTGTTCCGTCACCTTTTTCTCGATGATCGGAGCAACTGATTCTCCTACACTTTTCTCGATTCTGCTAATTTCGGAATAAAAACGAGTATTTATGCTCGCAATTACCGCCTGAACGCCTATCATTTCCTGTTTAAGATTACCGATTTCGGTATTAATTACAACAATATCTTCTTTGATTTTATCAACTTTTGTGTTAACAACTCCAACATTGTTGATAACAACGTTAATAGCTTTGTTCTGATTGTCTAGCATCCGTTCAAATTTTTCAGACCGAGCTTCTTGCTTGGCAGCCTGAGCTTCTTGTTTGGCAGCCTGATCTTCTTGCTTGGCCGATTGACTCTTGATTTCGTTAATCAAAACATTCAATAAATCAGTTAAATTCCCGGAAACTACCGGTTTTACTTCCGCAGCGGCTTCCTCTTTAATTGTCCCCCCGTATTCTTCATCAAGGTTTTCAGATTCGATTTTCACTTCCGATTCCGAAACAATTTCTAAAGTTTGGAATTCCATTTCTGCTCTTTGTTGCGTTTCGGCAGTCGCGTCTTTCATGCTAGCCGCCTGCCCCTGAACAATGGGTACCGTGGTGCGCGTTTCCCACTGTTCGACCGATTGTTCCGTATCCAAGTCTACCAAATTTTGGCAATTGTTGCCTTCACTCATTTTAATAATTTTCAATATAAATGCCAAATCTCAAATATAATTAGGATTACTCCCACTACTTATTCTCGCTGACGTAACGGCCTGTACGTAACCAGTACTTCGTTACGAGATTTGCAACATACAAAATTCGTGTCCAGAACAACCTCAAATCCGAAGATTGTCCTGTCACCAGGTCGCCACGTGTAACCTCCCCCCTCACTTATCGACCTTAATGGCAGTGAAAAATTAAACCGCGTGTACCTAATGGAAATTTGGGAAAAGCAATCGTCACCGAAGTTAATCTATCGGTAAAGAGGGAGGAAAGGGTTACATCTAAATGAAAGGAAAAATGCAAATGAAACTGGTGGAAATTAATTTTGAAAAGGGGTAAAGTTAATAAAGAAAGTAAATGTGCGGCCGTTACGTTAACAATTAACTAGCGGTAATTAGATATTTGAGATTTGGGGGAAATCACGGTCGCCAGTCCGAAGGACAATTACTATAGTAACTGAAAAAGAAAGGTTATTACACATTAACACTAGAAGCGTGGCAACTGAAGGTTGACACGTGTAGTGTGAAAACTGAAAGTTTGTCAGAAGTAATAAATTTCGCTACACTCTGACTTAATTTAGCAAAAGAATTAATAAAACCGGAAAATCGAAAGTTAATTTAGTGACTGAAGTTAATAGTGAGCTTTCTTTCTGAAGCACATCGAAATCCAGTAAAATACGGTTAGTCTTGGACTACCTCAACAATCATTTCAAAAGCAACTTGACTCTACGCAATTTAGAAACAAGAGATTTAACTTTGAACTTGAATTAAATGATTCTGAACTATTAACAATAGTAAAATTTAGTACGTACCAAGCTGAGCTGCAGTCACAAGTAAGCTAAATATGCTAACAAAACTCGCACTCTAAATTTGTGCTCGTGTAACCTAAATATTGTAGCCAGCTACTGAACTTTGAAATTAAAGCAGTGACATCTAATTATATTATTTTAATGCTGGCGTTTGAATTTCAACGACACTCGGGTTCATTTCGGAAAAGGAAGGGACCCTGCTTGGCAATGCAATTGGGACAATGAGCAACAAAGGTTCATGCTAAGTTGCTGTAATTTTGCGAGGCAAATGGAACAATTTGAAAAGCTGAGGTCTGCCATACAGTTCTGAAACTTTACGTGCTTTTAGTCTTCCTTGTTGGTTGATTGAAGGTTTGAAGCCGTCGATCGAGGAGGTGGCGACAGTCACTCATTGTCGGCCGTCGCTGTTGCAGAAGCTGGATGTTGGCGCGCCTTCTTCTCGACACGGTCACCAGGCGAAACGGGCTCTTGATGTGCGCCAGCTAATGCTTCCCGTCCGCGACACCATGTCAGAAACTATCATCGCGAGTCGAGCGCAATTACATGCTGCCAAACCCCGAAAGCGCGGCAACTCGCGGGAGCGTCACACAACACCTGCTCCACTCGCTACTCCCGCTAGACTCTCACTGCTCTGCCCACGCTCCACGCGGCAGAGTTAACACTACCAAAGATCCTACACACTGATTCTTCACACGACCTATCGATGTAATCGTTCGATAGCAGTTTTCCCTAGGCAAGACCCAGCGCAAAAATACAAATAATCTTTACGAAACAAACCAATTATACATCGACATAAGTGCATAAATATATATATATCCAAACAGTAAAGCAATTACAATATATAAAGAGACAGAAATGTCATATCTTGAGGTAACAAAACAAGGAAAAAAGTAATAGTACAATAGATGGAAATAGGAGGATATGCATTTCCGGCGTTACAAGTGTAACTATTGCAACACAGTGATGGTGTGAATGAAAGGTCACTCCTAACAGAGCAAGCACATGGAACTATTAAATATGATAAATTCCCTCTCACACATAGGTATGATACCCATGGTCAGTAAGCGGGCGTCACTGGACTGGCAGAAGTTGTAGCAGTGGACATTTGAAACAAAGGCAGTCACTACACATTAATTTATCCAACGACTTCAAGAGGCATTGGTATAATAAGACACAAACATCGAGGAGCTTCACGGCAGCTTTAACACGTCTGAAATTTAATCTTTGGAAGTTCAACAAGCACCTCTATCAGCTCAACTTACGTGTTTGCGGAAAGGGAGAAGATCTAAACAATATATTCCTAAAGTGTTCTTGGGACAGGTACCACAAAAAAGTACTTCCAGGTAATCTCTGTGCTTGCGGTCATTTCTTCCCAAGCAGCGTTCAAACCTTGTTAGCATCTGACAATATAGCTACGTACAAAATACTGTACGAGTTCGTCAACAGTGACAGCATCCTGTTACAGCTCCCTGCACTGCTCTAGGCAATTAGAATACCAAGGGAACGCCAAAGCACAATTCCCACGAGCTACTCACCAGGATATGGAACGGTCAGCCTATAAATGTATATCATTATGCATCTCCTACATGTATGTGTCTGAATACTGGTGTGACTATAGGTATTGCTGTCGGTGGCCGTGATGTTTTACGCGCTACAGTCTGGAACGGCGCGATCGCTACGGTCGCAGGTTCGAATCCTGCCTAGGGCATGGATGTGTGTGATGTCTTTAGTTAGGTTTAAGTAGTTCCAAGTTCTAGGGGATTGATGACCTCAGCAGTTAAGTCCCATAGTGCTCAGAGCCATTTGAACCATTTTTTAGGTATGGCTGCAATACACAAGTCTGATTCTTGTAAACTGTTTTAGTGTTCTACTTAGAGGGTACTTAGACACCTGCAGGAATATTAGATTCTCTACAGCTGCTTTTGAAACAATTCTTACAGGAATTACAAAAGAACATTTTATTGCTAGTGTGGATTGAATTGGGAATATTCCCTGTGTATACCAACGGCAATTTATCATTTCTTATTGTATAACCAGCAATATTTTTATAGCATACTACCTCTGCCTATACTGTGTTACATTTCAGCTTTGTTTTCTCGTTTCAATATACATCGAGGTCACTGACTCATGGGATAGTAAGATGCACGTGTACAGGTGGCGTTAGTACAGCGTACACAAGGTATGAAAGGGCAATGGATTGACTATGAAAGACTTAAGGTTCTGGAGAAGTTCGGGATAAGATTTGGACAGAACACAGCTTAAGGACTGTGGGAACTGGATGAGCTGCTCAGCAAATGACAAAAGAAGCAAGAAAGAAAAGAAGGAGTCAATCGGTGGGCTGTTTTGACACTGAAGAACACTATGAGCCAGGGCAATTCTAGTGCATAAAAGACGCAGCTATGTAAGTCTGTATATGATTTTTTAATAAAAAAGTTTTAAACCTCAATATCTCTGAACTACATTTTTTGCAATAAATGACCAGTTTTCTAAAAAAGTACTTACGATAGAGACGTGAAATTTTCACAGCATGCCAAGTGTGAGATTCAACACACATAGAACTAGAATAATTAAAATATCCTGAGTTGTTTTGTTTATATGTTCATTTATTTATTAAATTTTGTCAAAAAATTGAGTGTTTGAAAAAAAAAGAATAACATGCCCCACAATACAATTTTAGTAATAACGCTAGCCGGCCGCGGTGGTCTAGCGGTTCTAGGCGCGCAGTCCGGAACCGCGCGACTGCTACGGTCGCAGGTTCGAATCCTGCCTCGGGCATGGATGTGTGTGATGTCCTTAGATTAGCTAGGTTAAAGTAGTTCTAAGTTGTAGGGGACTGATGATCTCAGATGTTAAGAACAATTTGAACTTCCAAGTTCACAAACAACGATGGAATTTCAGTGTATGGCAATGCACCACGTCACCAGTTCGAAGAAGATTCTGGGCAATTTTTGGCAAATGATTTAGCCACGCAGATTGCGACGCATAAATCCTATCGAACATTTATGAGACATAGTCGAGAGGTCAGTTCGTACATAAAGTCCTGCACCGGAAACTCTTTCGCAGTTACGTACGGTCACAAAAGCAACATGGCTCAACATTTCTGGCGCGGGATTAGCTTAGCGGTCTATGGGCGCTGCAGTCATGGACTGTGCGGCTGGTCCCGGCGGAGGTTCGAGTCCTCCCTCGGGCATGGGTGTGTGTGTGTGTGTGTTTGTCCTTAGGATTTATTTAGGTTAAGTAGTGTGTAAGCTTAGGGACTGATGACCTTAGCAGTTAAGTCACATAAGATTTCACACACTCAACATTTCTGCAGGAGATTTGCAACGACTTGTTGAGCCCATTCCACGCCGAGTTGCTGCGCTACGCCGCGAGGAATGAAGTCCGACACGACGTTAGGACGTATCCCATGACTTTTGTCACCTCAGTGTACAGTGGACGCAAAATCTGTTTGATGTGTTGATCTGTCCTTTGGTAAGCCCATGTAACTTCTACCAGGGTACATAGGGTACGACGTAATCTAACATATTCTTAATTGCTACAAAAAAAACTGTAGTATAACATTCACAGTGTTGAGATGGCCGTATGGGCGCATCCCGAAAGCCAATAATAATAATAAACTGCCAAACACCCATCCAGACTCTGAGTTTTACGCAACCAGAAACATTACCAACACATTCAACACCTCCGACACGAGAGCAAATCACAAACATAATCAAAAATCTCAAAAACAGGAAAGCATGTGGAGAAGACACAATTACAGCAGAAATGCTCAAGCTTGGGGGAGAAACATCAGTAGAAGCACTACACAAAGAACTTGAACAAGTATGGGAAACCAAGAAAATCCCAAGTCACTGGAAAACTGCCCTAATTCACCCTTTGTTTAAAAAAGGTGACAAAAGGGATGTTAACAACTATCGTGGAATATCGCTTCTCCCAGTCCCATACAAAATTCTATCAAAAGCCCTGCTCAATCGTGTATCACCAATTATAGAGGGAAAACTTGGAGAATATCAAGCTGGCTTCAGACCAGGAAGATCCTGCGCCGAACAAATTTTTAACCTCAAAACAACAATGAACTATTTATCTACAAGGAGCAAGAAATATTTCATAACATTCATTGATTTCAAAAAAGCTTATGACTCAATCGATAGGGACATACTCATCAAAACACTTCGAGAATGTGAAATAGATGAAACAACAATCACCATAATCAAAGAAACATTAACAAATACAACATCAAAAGTAAAATTCCAAGAAGAAATTTCACGGCATTTCGAGGTCAAAACCGGCGTCAGACAAGGAGATGCGCTGTGCCCGGTACTCTTCAACTGTGTTCTGGATAAAGTCATAGCAGAATGGAGAAAACTCACGCAAAAACATGGAGTTGAGAAAGTCCAAATTGGAGGGAAGTGCTACAAAGCCATTGAAACCAACTGTTTTGCCTTCGCTGACGATCTCGCCTGTTTAGCTTACACACAAGAAGACACAATAAAACAAATAGAATTACTTAAAGAAACTGCTGAAAAAGCAGGCTTGCAAATTTCATTTGAAAAGACAGAAATCATTACAAATATCAAAAATCCACCAAAGAAAATAACTACGAAATACGGGAAAATACAGGTATCTAAACATTTTAAATATCTTGGTGAACTAATTCAGCCTGTGGCAAAAGGTCATCCGGCCTGCAGGGCTAGAATACAAAAACTAGAGACAGCAACTCACTACTGCAGACAAATGTATTCAAAAAAATGTATATCCAAAAACATTAAACTCAGACACTACCAGACTGTCATTAGACCGCAAATACTATATGCATCAGAAACACTGGCAAATTTTACATACGCAGAACAGATAGAAAATCGTGAAAGAAGAATTGTGAGGACAATTCTTGGACACAGGAAAATAACAGATGATCAAGGCAAGCCTGTATACAGACTAAAAAGCAACAAAGAAGTGTATACGAAGTGCAGCAAAATTACAGACGAAATTAGAAAAAGAAGATGCTCCTTTTATGCTCACATCATGAGGATGAACCCCAATAGGCTTACAAAACAAATATTTTCGTACATCGCAAATCTAAAAAATAAAAATTTATGGTTTATCAACACAGAAGGAGATCTAAAAGAAATGGACATAGATCAGGAAACAATATTTAACAGAAACCTTTTTAGAAAAAAACTGAATTCATTCACGGGTTTCAGTGTGAAAATTAAGAAGACTTGTGGAACTAAATGATCTGAAGAGAGAAAAGCCGCCTTCAGCGCAAGAATGAAAGAAGTGTGGACTGAGAGAAAGAAGACTTCCCAGAAGCGCAAGAAATAACTGTTTTCACGGTCTTTAACGGCCAAATTTGTATAATAGTAATAAAAATGCTTATCTGCGATTTACTACTGGGTAAGTATGCTGCGAGCACAGAAAGCCAGCGTTACTGCATTAGTATCCAAAAGGTACAGTGAATCATTATCGGGAGCGACAAAATCTAAATATCGATGGCTCTCAGTGTGTTTTGTACGCGCAGTTGAAAATAATGTGGAAAATATGAAGATATTGGGACTTACATGCAGAAACGAATTAGTTTTTCGAGAGGTGTGTGCGCGACCGCAGTCCAGTCACATCTCAGCTGAGGACTCTTTGCCCCAGAATGTGTGGCGCATGTCGTGCTGCGGTGTGTGTGTCGCGCTCGGGACGACCTCGCCGAGGGCGGCATCCGGGCGTCTTGTCTCTGAAGGCCGGCGTTTCCACCGCAGTTCCGGCACTGCGCCTCGGTTGCGCGCTTCGCAGAAGATACGCCTGCGGCTCGGTCACCAGCGGTGGATGAGAGACCCCGTGCAGTAGCAGACGAAGGAGCGACGTGGTTTCGATGACAGCTCCGAAATGTATAGAAATAAAAGGTTCCCTGTTGTCTTTACTGACCGCTTCTCACTTGAACATTTATTATTAGACTCTAATGACACAGTAAATTGTAGCTACTGGCACTTACATTACTTTTCTTTCTTAATTTATAGATAACTTTGCTATGGACTGTCTTAGCATATATTCCGATGTTCCACCTGCGAGTTGCGTGTAAAACCAACTTTACGTGTTAATCTTCGTAAACAACACTTTATATTTTTGAGTGTTGTGTGATGACGAAATATTTGTTTTGTCTAAAATTATATTTTAATTTACGAGGGCGATGACACCGCTAGCGATGATCTGGGTGTGCGGGAGGACACAGAAAACATTAATTAAAATACCTGCTGGTTGCTGTCTTCTTCTTTGTAAGAATCAACCTACATTAATTGTACACAGCCACGGTGCCACCATGTCAGTTTTAGACAAAATAGCATTAAGCATACCTCGCCAGGTACTGAAAAACGGTCACGATTTCGAAAGACGCAAAAGAAACCTAACAAAGACAACCCTCAAACTCAAATATAACAATCAATGTCTATTAACACAGGTAATCCCAAACTATATTAAAGTAAAGATTAGTGTAGGTAGCAGCACTGCAATAATAGAAAAGCTAAATGTGAAATCATGTGGCTCAAGACAGAGATAAAAATACAACACAAAACAGACAACTGTACAATCTACATTTGCAACATGGCAATTGCCGTTGCAGCCTACAGTTCTCCTACATATTACAATACACTCAAGACATCATTTCTAAAGAACATCAGAAAATGACTTGTAGGCATAACAAAAAACTTGAGGGTCTGAAAAGTAAAAAAGGCAGCTTCACTGCCAAAAATCCCCATCTTAACCTACATCAGTTCCATAAAAAAGTTATTAATTCAACTAACACCACTTTCACAAATACTGAACTTGCCCTCAAAAACACAGGCCTTCAGCACAACATAGAACCAAATCTTGATGGCAATAACCTAAAATCCACTAAGCTTGCATGTGATGCTGCAAAATTAAATTGCAGCGAAACCAATGCAATAGTCTTGGTCTCCAAAGCCGGTAAAATAATCACATGACAGCTAAAAAATATTCCACATCAAAACAGTGACCAAAAGACACTGAGTTGTGTCAACTTCAAACTTTCTAACAGTAAAAAAATGTAAATCTTCGTGTGACTATGACCTCCCGTCGTGTAGACCGTTCGCCGGGTGCAAGTCTTCCGATCTGACGCCACTTCCGCGACTTGAGGGTCGATGGGTATGAAATGATGATGATTAGGACAACACAACACCCAGTCCCTGAGCGGAGAAAATCTCCGACCCAACAGGGAATCGAACCCGAGCCCCTTAGGATTGACATTATGTCGCACTGATGACTCAGCTACAGGAGGTGGACTTTCTGATGGTAAAGCTCTAATATTCAAGGCAGACAAAGATAACTGTGCAGTTGTAATTTAGGAAAATAATATGTTGACAAAACCATGAAATTTTTCAGTAGTAATAATATAATCGAATTAGAGTTTGATCCCACTTCTAAATTTCAGGCCGAACTTAAGAAAGCTCTTAAGAACTGTAATTTCCTCCTAACGAAGTGGGAAGTGCGTGACTGCATTCCTATGAACCCCACTACCACTCGCCTTCTGTCACAGCCGTTCATATAGTTTGAATTACAGACTGCTAGCTCTTCTGAACACCCATTATACTTTTGAAACTAACTACTCCATTAGCAACACGTATGAGCTCATTGACAAAATTAAGAATGTGCACATTCCACCGACAACCAGATTTGCATCGCTTGACATTGTGAATCTTTGCTAGTTGCTGTCTTCTTTGTAAGAATCAATCTACATTAATTGTACACAGGCACGGTCTCACCATGTCAGTTTTAGACAAAATAGAATTAAACATTACTTAAAAGAATTTCGCAAATATTTATTTCAATTTTTAGTTCAGCAAACTTCACAAGTAATAGCAGAGATCATTAAAATTTAATCATTTACATAAGTTGAACCAACTTCTCCAAGCTGTTTTGAAAGCTTGAAATCAATAAGCACAATAGGAAAGATGTTAATCTGAATTCTTGCACAATGTTGAAATTAACAATTATAAAAGACTTTCACAACAGCAGTTCGGAAGCCAGTTCAGTCTTCACCTCCGCTCGTGGGCATAACTGTTCAAACGGCTAGATACATTTCGATAGTACAACTAGAACAAAGAAGAGGTTACACTGCAAAATAATCACAACATACAACCTGTTAATGCAAGCTAATATGGAACAGAAACAATCCAGATACTAAATCAATCAGTTAAAAACAGAGTGACTGTCCAATCAGAAAAGTGATTTCATTTTAACGTGTCTCCTCTAATTAGCTTCTGACTACAGGCCTTTAAACCAGCAGCTTCAAACATTGTCGTGTTAAAACCCTTCTAGTTCTGCCGCAGTAATGATAAACGCATTTGTAATAAGACAAGTAAGACTTTAAGTGATCAGCTAATGCACAAAGTTTAGCGTACAGAACTACTTTATAAATCTTTCCTTCTTTTGTTAGCACAACAGAGAGCGCAATCGTAGCGTACCGCTTAATGATCGTGTAATACAATGACTACAAAAAATTGTAACTCTTTATAACCACTTGCAAGAGAAATCCAAATATACGGGATGATTTAAAAAGGAAAAGAAATCAACATAACCTTTAACAAAAAAAATGAAACAACAGTATCGAGTAAAATCTGGCTCAGCCAAGGAACGAAACTACTATTAACACGCTGATGCATCGAACACATGTCATGCTCATCATTATGGCTGCAGCCGAGCGACTACCGCAACATGTTGATATTAGTTCCGATACCTGTCCCATTCATCAACAGCCAATATTCTTCAGATTGTAAATGGCCTGCAGTCGCTGATTACAGAGCCGGGTACAATATGTGCTCACCAGAACTTGCTTCGCTCCACTAGACCTCAATCGTATCACATAAATCTCAAATGATACGTGGGTCTATACTATAGGTACAACAGATTAACTCTCTGACGATAGCAGTATGTAGAAGTTGGTCGCCACATCTGACGGACTTTGAGCGACTCAAATCAAAATCGCCAGTGCGCAACTTCTACATCTACATCTACATGGGAACTCTGCGAATAACATTTAAGTGCGTGGCAGAGGGTTCATCGAACCACCTTAACAATTCTCTATTATTCCAATCTCGAATAGCGCGCGAGAAGAATGAACACCTATCTTTCCGTACGAGCTCTGATTTCCCCTATTTCATCGTGGTGATCGTTCCGCCCTATGTAGGTCGGTGTCAACAAAATATTTTCGCATTCGGAGGAGAAAATTCGTGATTGGAATTTCGTGAGGAGATTCCATCGCAACGAAAAACGCCTTTCTTTTAATGATTTCCAGCCCAAATCCTGTATCATTTCTGTGACACTCTCTCCCATATTTCGCGATAATACAAAACGTGCTGCCTTTCTTTGAACTTTTTCGATGTACTCCGTCAGTCCTACCTGGTAAAGCCGTCGGCACACGGACCGTGCATCCGAACGTTGAGCGTTGAGCGTGCCGAGTTTCTGACGTCGTAGCGTGGAGTAGCACGTTCGGGAGTCTTTCCGAACGTGCAGAGCAATATCTGGCATGTCAGATATCCTGAGCGTGCGTCTGAGCGTTGACCAATGAGGTGGCACAACGCTACCTACGTCAGACGCACGCCATCTCCCTTCAGTACAGAGTTGCAAGACGCCATATTGGCATTCATTTCATTCTTATATGTACATATGCCATTTCTGAGCGTCATCAAATTGAGTATCACTGGAAAACTCGTTGTTAACTGTGTGATTCGTACCAATAAAATAATGAGAAACATCACATTCGTGGCAAAAGAATTAGTGTAACTTCAGTATTATGAGAGTCGGCTACTTGAAGGCAGTGACACACTGAAGATCCTCCCAAAACGCATTGTTATTGGTCAATTTGTTATAACTAAATTTCAATTAGTAACATAGCTACGATTAAGGTTTTCAGCAAGAGTAAAATAATATGATTAGATGCTATAGCAATGTTGTTGGTTTAGTGTAATGAGAAGCGTCGCTGTCTTGTACTGATTTGTCTGTTGGGGCCATGGTTCGCGTCTTGACGCTTCTGAATTTTTTCCCCTAACATTCGCGTTTTTATTAGGTTCTGATTCTTTATTATTAGTTTAATATACGTATGTACTATAATATTTGATGTTATGTAAATATAAGCTCACCTTTTTTCGAGGGGTGAGTTTATTCGATAGGTTTAATCTACAGGACAGCATGCGCTACTTGTATAAAGATATTTTGCTCCTTTTTCTTTCTCGCTTCGTAATTCACATGCTGCAAAGATTCTGCTACTGGGCAGGAACAGTGATCAAGTAAGACTGACCTTGGGGTTTTACTAAAATGTGGTAATGATGAAATAATGTTTATCTTATGCGGAGAACTATTCCAAATTTGTACCGCACTGTTTGTAATGGAGATTTTATAAGCCTGTGTCTTTATTGATTGGACATGGTACTTTCCTTTTCGTGGGCGATGGAGGAAATGTGAATTTTAACAGAGCTAACGTGGGAATCTTACGAGCGCCCGTTGCGTAAACAGTGTGGTTTACGAACTATAAACATCCCTCAACTGCCGCTGGAGTGCGTTGCGATCGCGTGTACCACGTTGGGGTCCACGTGCCGTATGCACAAGTCGCTTCGTTCAAATGGCTCTGAGCACTATGGGACTCAACTGCTGTGGTCATAAGTCCCCTAGAACTTAGAACTACTTAAACCTAACTAACCTAAGGACAACACACACATCCATGCCCGAGGCAGGATTCGAACCTGCGACCGTAGCGGTCGCGCGGTTCCAGACTGTAGCGCCAGAACCGCTCGGCCACCAGCGGCCGGCAGCACGTTGAACTTGGCACGCTCAACGTTAACGTTCGACAGCACGGTCCGTGTGGCGACGGCTTAAGGATCCCACACCGCGCAGCAGCATTCTAAAGGAGGACGGACAAGCGTAGTGTAGGCAGTCTCCTTAGTAGGTCTGTTACATTTTCTAAGTGTCCTGCCAATAAAACACAGCCTTGGTTAGCCTTACCCACAACATTTTCTATGTGTTCTTTCCAATTTAAGTTATTCGTAATTGCAATACCTAGGTATTTAGTTGAATTTACGGCTTTTAGATTAGACTGATTTATCGTGTAACCGAAGTTTAACGAGTTCCTTTTAATACTCATGTGGATGACCCCACACTTTTCGTTATTTAGGGTCAACTGCCACTTTTCGCACCATTCAGATATTTTTTTCTAAATCGTTTTGCAGTTTGTTTTGATCTTCCGATGACTTTATTAGTCGATAAACGACAGCGTCATCTGCAAACAACCGAAAACGGCTGCTCAGATTGTCTCCAAAATCGTTTATATAGATAAGGAACAGCAAAGGGCCTATAACACTACCTTGGGGAACACCTGAAATCACTTCTGTTTTATGCGATGACTTTCCGTCAGTTACTACGAACTGTGTGTGACCTTGCAGACTAAGCACGCACAGACACGCAAAATATCAGTTCTAACTCAGAGGGGCTCAGATATCTGACTCACAACCATACGAGACTACGAAGGCACCCCTAGCCGCCAACGAGACGGGATCATAATGTCTTTCTAGCGGCACCGCAACTGGGAGAGCGCTGCAACCACACTGGCCCGCGATAAAGTGCACAGATGATCACAATCGATCTGTGGCACTCGAGACAGTACCAAAGTGGCTCAGGTGCATCAGATATAAACAAGACTTCTTAAAATTTTCGTATTTGACAACAAAGAGTACGGGTGCAATTACTTTTCTGTATAGCCACCCTGTCTTCGAAATACTTGTCTCCCAGAGAGTAGGTAATTTTGATATCCCTGAAACATCCCCTTAGAAAAATTTCTGAATTACTGTGCTGGTAAACTTCTTACGTTATTTGATTTTCAAACAGCTGAGCAAAACTGAACGTACTCAGACATTTCTCTCTTTACTTATTCTGATCATCACTAAACTGACACACAATATTTTTAGCGCAACGCAGTCTGACTTTCAATAATCCCTACAAAAGAATGGCCCTGACTAACAATAACCTATACCTTTCATCAATCACTTACCTCACAAAAATCTTCGTTACTCGAACTACTGCAATACAGCGAGCGCCAATACTGACTGCTAAATAAAAGATTCTAACTACAGAAGGCGCTAACTACTGATAGGCATAGTTAGAAAATGAAAGATTTTGATAGAGAACAAACAATGTATTTACCTTAATAGTGTTCACAAGTCATTCATGACATCCAGTCTTACAAATTTCGTTCTCTGACGGACACACGTCCAGATCGTCCGCTCTCAAAACTCTGCCATCTCTCTTCTCACATCCACCACTGCTGGCGGCTCACCTCCAACTGCACAACGCTACGCGCTGTTCACATCCAACTGCCCAACACTACAATAGTGAATATTGCAACAATGAGTCCAACCAGCCACAGACTGCACACAGCACAGTCAGTGAATTTCATACAGAGCGCTGCGTGGCGTTACCAACATAAAAACCTAAACAGCCTACTTACATCCCGTCCCCATAGAACCTAAACAGCCTACTTACATCCCGTCCCCATAGAATGAAGTGTGTCGTATCTACACGTAAGCTTCAACCCCAGGACCTTCCAGAGCTTCTTTGAGTGGACCAAAGACATTAAAGTTGCAGAGAGATAGGTCTGGTCTATTTCCCAACGAAGTTACTCCGATTTTTTTTTCACTCGGAGCTGCTGTTTTGGGACGCCCGTTATCTTCCAGCGGCAGATGAGAAATCCTGTTCAGTAGCTGTCGTTTCATCTACAAATCACGTCGTTTGCAACGATATGCCTGTTCAAACTTGCTGAAACCTCGTAGTAGTATTCAGCGCTTACTGTCCGATATCCTTGCAAAATTCGATATCCAAGAAGCCACGTCGCTCGAAACAAAACAGTTGCCGTGGCCTTTCCAGCCGACAGCCGTGACTTGGCTTTCACCGGTCCGGGTTGCACCTTCTTTCCCTATGGCCAACATGCTTACTTCTTTAGATTCAGGATTGTAATGAGGCACCTACCTTTCGTAACAGACAACAACAGGAGTCAGAAGCGTGTCTCCATCTTCCTGAAATCTAGTCAAGAAGATGCTCGCACACCTGCAGACGGTTTAACTTTATTACTTTAAAATGTCACCACATACACAAAGTACTTTATTTTACATTGTTCAGCCAATAAGAATGATTTCTGCACAGAGCACCGAACCCACGTTAAATATCCCGGTTTTGAGAAATCTGCTGTTGATGAACATATTCTTATGAACGACCAAAGGCTTATATTTGATGAAACGGAAATATTGTCCTACGCACCTACCTACTGTGGTTCTATCATCAAAGAAGCTCTTAAAATCAGGACATGCAACAACAATTTCAACACTTAGTGGAAACGGGAAGTTGATGCTGAAAGCCGGCTATTGTGGCCGAGCGGTTCTAGGCGCATCAGTCTGGAACCGCACGACTGCTACGGTCGCAGGTTCGAATCCTGCCTCGGGCATGGATATGTGTGATGTCCTTAGGTTAGTTAGGTTTAAGTAGTTCTACGTTCTAGGGGCCTGATGACCTCAGATGTTAAGTCCCATAGTGCTCATAGCCATTTGAACCATTTTTTTGAAGCTGGCACTGTGCAGCCCATTGTTCCAGTTTAGTTTTGGGGATCTGAAGTAGAATATGTTTGGCACGTCTGATTTTTCATGACAGTGAGTCACTGTGTCAATCTTATAATATGCAGACTGGCGATGGCTTTTGAAACTGGTAATATTTATCGAATTTGTGCGTGATCGTGCCCGAAAATACAATATTTTCGGAACAAGCTTTTGAACAATAACTTTCTTCACCGCTATGACTGGAACCCCGCTATTTTCTGCCCTGTGCTATGCCTCAAGTGTACTTGTCATTGTAAATAACGTACGTAGGTGCGTCCGCTGCCAGTCACGCCGGGAAGACTTTACAAGTAATAACAACGCAACGCGACGATCAGTAATACAGGAAAGGGAAAAGCGCTTCTCGTGTTTTCTCTCGTCAGAAATCTCATTGCGAAGACGCGCACGTACCGCGAAGCAGCATTAAGCTTCACGTCAAGCGTAGGACGGCGCACGCCAGCCAATTCTCCGTTCCGCAAGGGTCGTGCTCTCGAAGACGCCATTATGTAGTGCGATGCATAACGGAGAAATGCAAATTGCGTCGCCCACGGTGTCTAGAAAGTAAAAGCGGAAGGGTTATAGAAGGCCGCTCTCCGCCTTCCTGCATTTCTGCGTCTCATAACGCTCACTACGTTTTATGACCTCTGGCAGTTCTGAACAATGGGTGGAACCTGGCACTGTGCGGCCCATTGTTCCAGTTTATTTTTCCGGATCTGAGGCAGAATGTGTTTGGCATGTCTGATTTTTCATGACAGTCTCTGCCGCTGACGCACATCGTTACCAGTAAAAGAGAAGATAACAACTTCAAATACATTGCCACCTAAAAATACCTAATGTAAGAGAGGACATTTTCTGAAGCTATTTACGCGCCTTATAGAACATAAAAATAATTATTTATTCAATTTAGCTGCAATTGCAGGTTAATTAAGGTAAATAACTGGTTTCGAGAAAGAGCAATGGAAAATTATTATTAGAATATTAAATACAAGTTTTTGAGACAAAAATCACACCATTCTATCTTTCGGCTAATGGTGCAGCAACCTCTTGAGATGTTCAAGAAACAATATGCACTCTTGGTTGCAAAAAGGTATTTTATTTATTTAATTTGTGACGCGTTTCAGTCTCACAGGAGCATCATCAGACATCGGATAAAAACATTCGAGGACCACTGACAAGTGTACAGAAAGTCCCGCGATCACCAAAAATGGCACGTCATTCACTCTTGCCAGTGATTCTCGAGTTTTTCTACCCAATGTCTGGCGATACTCTTATGAGAGTAAAACGCATCACAAATAAAATAAACAAAAAACCATTTTGCAACCGCGACTACCTATTTTTTGTTGATCGTTTCAGATACGTAAAAAACTAGTTTACTACCAGAAGTACCCCAGTTATTTATTCCTATCATCTACTAAATCAGAAAAGGAATGCATTCTGATGGCAGAAAAAATATAAAATGATTATATTTGCATGTTTTTGGAGCTACAGTTACAAAATGAAATTATAATACCCTTCCACTTCTCCTGACGCAGTATTAATCAAGGTATGATAAAAAATATGTGATGGTCGAGAATTTCTTCGGTAGGGAGGATGTAGCATGTTATCTTGGGTGGAGAGCATGCAGAAAAAACTTAAGGCGCTCTCAAGGCAAATGTTTGAGGTCCTCGCTGTTCATATTCAATATTAGTTCAAATGTTCATATGTGTGTGAAATCTTACGGGACTTAACTGTTACGGTCATCAGTCCCTAAGCTTAGACACTACTTAACCTAAATTATCCTAAGGACAAACACACACACCCATGCCCGAGGGAGGACTCGAACCTCCGCCGGGACCAGCCGCCAATATTAGTAATCAGGTAGACTGTATTAGCAATAACCTCAGACACACGTATCTACAACGGCGTACTGAGAAGCAATGCCGCCGAATTTTTTATTTTGTTCTCAATATCGGTTGAGACATAACATGTCATTCATATTACACGTCGAGTTTCCCGCGTCGCTGACGCTAGTTGCAACCCTTTGCCGCTAGAGGGCTCCGAAATTTAGCGTTAAGCATGCCGGCGTCTAAAGTAACTATGTCGGCTCGTGAGAAACAGAGTGCTGTAACCGAATTACTCATTGCGGAAAACGTGACTGCCATTGAAGATCTTGCAAGAATGAAAGCTATGTACGGAGATGATTATATAGACGTCAATAATGTGAGACGTTGGGCTGTTTGTGCTCGTAATGAAGCAAACGGTGGTGCTAACATCAACGTGCGTGATAGAGCTCGGCGTGGACGATCGCTTGCGGCAGTGGACGAGATTCATCGGAAGCCGGTTAATGCATTCATCTGAGAAAATCGTCGGATAACACAGACACAGCTCTCAGCTAAATGTGGCATATCACGAGAACGTGTACAGGCCATGACTGCGGAACTGCGGTACACAAAACATTGTGTACGGTGAGTGCGTCAAATGCTCAAACGTGACATGGATCAGAGGGGACTGAACACGTGTCAACAAATTCTTTTCCACCATGAGAGTTATGGATGCCTTAACACCACAGTGACATGTGATGAAAGCTGGGTTCAGCGTTTTGACCATGAATGGAATTCCGCCACAAAGTATCTCCGACGCCGGAGGCAAAGACATGGTTGCAATGTTCAGGAATGTTCAAGGTGTAGTGTATTTGGAATTCATGCCTAAAGTCACGAGCATTATCTCTACAAGGCATTACATGACTGTCAGAAAACTGAAACCACGAATTCGAAGAGCTCACCCACACGTGGAGCATCCTCTGCGTCAGCTTGACAATGCCGGACCACACACGATTGCTGCCACACCTGCAACAATCTGATGCCTGGTCTTCATTGTCATCCATTATCCTCCACACAGTAGCGAATTGGTCCCATTCGATTTTAATCTGTTTCCTAACCTCGTGGAACATCTTTGAGGATTTCGCTTTCATAGCAGTGCAAGCAGAGGTTGTAACGCCGGAAATGCATATCCTCAATCTATTGTACTATAAATTGTTTCCTTATTTTGTCACCTCAAGATATGACAATTCTGTCTCTTTATATATTGTAATTGTTTTACTGTTCGTATATATATATATATATATATATATATATATATATATATATATCGATGCATAATTGGTTTCTTTTGTAAATAATATTTGTATTTTTACGCTGGGTCTTGCCTAGGGAAAACTATGCTATCGAACGACTACACCGATAGGTCGTGTGGAGAACCAAAGTGTTTAGGATCTTTGGGAGTGTCAACTCTGCCGCGTAGAGCGCGGGCAGAGCAGAGGGAGTCTGGCTGGAGTAGTGCAGTGGAGCAGGTGTGTTGTGTGACGCTCCCGCGAGTTGCCGCGCTTTCGGGGTTTGGCAGCATGTAATTGCGCTCGAAATGCTATGATAGTTTCTGACACGGCGTCGCGGACGGGAAGCATTAGCTGGCGCACATCAAGAGCCCGTTTCGGCTGGTGACCGTGTCGAGAAGAAGGCGCGCCAACATCCAGCTTCTGCAACAGCGACGGCCGACAATGAGTGACTGTCGCCAGCTGCTCGACCGACGACTTGAAACCTTCAATCAACCAACAAGGAAGACTGGAAGCACGTAAAGTTCTAGAACTGTATGGCAGACCTCAGCTTTTAAAATTGTTGCATCACAAAATTACAGCAACTTAGCATGAACCTTTGTTGCTCATTGTCCCAATTGCATTGCCAAGCAGGGTCCCTTCCGTTTCCGAAATGAACCCGAGTGTCGTTGGAATTCAGACGCCAGCGTTGAAGTAATATCATTCCATTTCACTGCTTTAATTTCAAAGTTCAGTTAATGTATTCATAGCTGGCTACAGTATTTAGATTACACAATCACAAATTAAGAGTGCGAGTTTTGTTACCATATTTTAGCTTAGCTGTGACTGCAGCTCAGCTTGGTACGTACTAAATGTTACTATTGTTAATTGTTCAGAATCATTTAATTCAAGTTCAAAGTTAAATCTCTTATTTCTAAATTGCGTAGATTCAAGTAGCTTTTGAGATGATTGTTGAGGTAGTCCAAGACTAACCTTATTTTACCGAATTTCGTAGTGCTTCAGAAACAAATTTCACAATTAATTTCAGTCACGAAATTAAGTTCAAATTTTCCGATTTTGTTAATTCTTTTGCCAAATTAAGTCAGAGTGTAGTGAAACTTATTACTTCTGACAAACTTTCATTTTTCACACTACATGTGTCAACCTTCAGTTGCCACGCTTTTAGTGCTAATTATATGTGCAATAACCTTTCTTTTTCAGTTACTATAGTAATTGTCCTTAGGACTGGCGACCATAATTTTCCCCAAATCTCAAATATCTAATTAACGCCAAGTAATTGTTAACGTGACGACCGGACATTTACTTTCTTTATTAATTTTACCCTTTTCTCAAAATTAATTTCCACCAATTTCATTTGCATTTTTACTTTCATTTAGATGTAACTCTTTCCTCCCTCTTTACCGACAGATTAACTTCAGTGACGATTGCTTTTCCCAAATTTCCATTAGGTACACGCGGTTTAATTTTTCACTGTCATTAAGGTCGATAAGTGAGAGGGAGGTTACAAGGTGAGGTTGTGGCTGCGTCAAAAATGTTAAACGTTCTGCAGTGATGGCATCAACAAACTGGCTGAAACATGCTGTTTGCGTCTAGTAATACAATTTCTGTCAGAGACAGTAAAGGACTTGGAAGAGCAGTTGAACGGAATGGACAGTGTCTTGAAAGGAGGATATAACATGAAGATGAACAAAAGCAAAACGAGGGTAATGGAATGTAGTCGAATTAAGTCCGGTGATGCTGAGGGAATTAGATGAGGAAATGAGACAAAGTAGAAAAGGAGTTTTGCTATTTGGGGAGCAAAATATCTGATGATGGTCAAAGTAGAGAGGATATAAAATGTAGACTGGCAATGGCAAGGAAACCGTTTCTGACGAAGAGAAATTTTTTAACATCCAGTATAGATTTAAGCGTCAGGAAGTCGTTTCTGAAAGTATTTGTATGGAGTGTAGCCATGTATGGCAGTGAAACATGGACAATAAATAGTTTGGACAAGAAGAGAACAGAAGCTTTTGAAATGTGGTGCTACAGAAGAATGCTGAAGATTAGATGGGTAGATCACATAACTAATGAGGAGGTATTGAATAGAATTGGGGAGAAGAGGAGTTTGTGGCACAACTTGACTAGAAGGGATCGGCTGGTAGGACATGTTCTAAGGCATCAAGGGATCACCAATTTACCATTGGAGGGCAGCGTGGAGGGTAAAAATCGTAGAGGGAGACCAAGAGATGAATGGACTAAGCAGATTCAGAAGGATGTAGGTTGCAGTGGGTACAGGGAGATGAAGAAGCTTGCACAGGATAGACTGTCATGGAGAGCTGCATCAGACCAGTCTCAGGATTGAAGACCACAACAACAACAACAATACAACAGGGAACAGTAGGGCCATAATTACCAAATACACACACACAGCTTGTGTTAAACAATGTTTATTACCTTGCACAATATAAATGCAAAAAAAAAAAAACAGATAAATTTAACAACCTCACAGGAGCACAATAAAAATTTTTCTTAAACTCCTGTTAAAATCTGCATAACAAAAGCATAAAACATTAACAAAATTTCTATTGCTGTAAATACTTAGTAAAAACAAAACTTTCCAAACTCTGAACCCGCCTGTACAGTGACTTCACTTTTGCAATATAAATTCATACCAAGGTACAACATTAAGGCATAACGTAAGGCACACAAGTAACAATAAAGGCAACTTCTAAAACTTCAGCGCTCTGCAGTGATGACACCGGGCACGCTAACATCTGACTAAGGAATAACCCAGTTGCTGCCAGTACAGGGAAGCAGTAATTAAAATAAAAAATAATAAAAAACGGCTCCTCAGCATCTGAACAGTCCTTGAGAACAAACACACATGAAACCCTTCTTTATAAAATTCAAACTTCAAAGCCAGCACACATGGTACAAATATAATAAACAAATGGCTGACAAGGGAATACAGAATTAATAAGGCGGAGACTCCAGCAATCTGATCGGGCACTAATTAAAGAGTGAACCCCAGTTTTACAGGTTTAAATTCACATTTCGAGCGAAAGGTGCATTCGCCAAAGCGGAGGAGGAACGAGCTACAAAGCTTAATGGCCTGACAGAGCCAGAAACAAGAGCACAGCAATACCCAACTCTAGGACGAAATCGAGACAGATGTCCAGCAACATGGAGCCCGGCTAACGAATCACAGTTCCAGTGGCAATGGCAAGTCGTCAAGCCCCGTTTGGCACGCCCCACCGTACCGGACGGAATACACTGCGTTCCGCACAACTGAAATGTAGATCAACCTCAACAGCACACCTGCAATTGCTTATTAAAACTGCATAAAAGAATAAAACATACCATTAAAACAGGAAATTATTTTAAGTCAACACGTAAGAATTCATTTAAACACTACAATACATGCGTAAATAACATTGTTCCTTCAAATGTTATAGTTGTTGTTGTTGTGGTCTTCAGTCCTGAGACTGGTTTGATGCAGCTCTCCATGTTATATAGTAACAGCTGAGTATTATTTTAAATGGGCGAGAGCCCACCGGAATTACACTTTCATGGAATCTGATGTAGTTTTACGAGACAGTATAGTATTTCGTTACTCGTAAAATAGGGTGCAAATTTTGGTACTTAATCACCAAGGTTACAACAAGTTTAGATACACAATCACCCAATAATGAGCAGCTCACTGGGCCTCCTTACATGTAGCTGCAGATCCTTCATCAAGTGCTAGGAAACTAAGATGGAAAGCCCAAGCCTCGTCATCATGCCACGTGTGACATAACTCTGACATATCAGACTCGTCACCAAATTCACAATGAAGACAACATTAGTCAACAATTAACAAATACAGATGAGCACAGAATTGCACTTATCTAAATCAA